>NC_143140.1:20755000-21060000 GCF_059928025.1 Delphinapterus leucas | reverse complement strand
TATTTCATGAAATATGATGAGTTTCCTTCCCCCTTCCTTAATTGTAGGGGAAAAAGTGTATTTTCTGGTCCCTCCTGTGAATTGTGGACCACAGATACAGAGAGAAAACAAATTGCACATACATGAATATTATTCCCGGGATCTGAAGACTCTAAAAAATGCTCTTCAGGATTGCCATGGATTTTTCTGAAGAAAAGAATCTGTGAAATTATGTGAATAGAGGCCATTTTTCAAAGCCATGGGGGAAAGAGAAAGAAGTCCAGGTACTGGTAAAGAAAGTAAGGCAGGCAGACATTATTACTCTTACTGTTCATCTGATTTTGGAGCTACACCACAGTCTTCTGGCCGGTCATCGCTGGCCCATCCGTCCTCACCGGCAAGTATTAAGGGAAAAAATCCTAAAAAACAAATTTCAGACAGCCAAGTGCGTCATCAAGGTGAGCATCCTTTAAAAAAGTCCAGTAGATCTAGAAAATTCATTTTGAATGCTTAAGGAAAACATGTATGAATGAAACTCTTCTATTAATATGTATATGGATATGTGCATGGAAATGGGATGATTTACATTTAGAATAGGATATATTTTTATAAATGTTGCTTATGGTACTGTGTATTATCCTTTGTTATATTCAAAGTCATACGGTATACCAAAGAAAGAACCATAACTGAGGCTTCTCATTTTGTTTTCTCTTGTTCCTAAATAAATGATTATCTTGGAGTTTGTGAGGTACTGTAAAGGCAAAAAAACCACAAAAAGCCCCACAAAACACGTGGACCTTCTTTTATCTTCAATTTCAAAAAGTAGTGAGAAGCATTGATATAAAGTGGTTAAGGGGCATTTTTATAGATTGGGTAAAATTACTTTCCCTACTTACTACAAAAGTTCAAATTCAGCCTAGAATTGGAATTTGGGGCTTGGGTCCACCAGTCTGTTTTCTATTAAGCTGTGTTATAATGGAAACAACATAAATCATTACAAATAATTTTTCTTACTAAAATGTTACTAGTCTGGAACTAGTTATTAATATATATTTGACTAGATAATGTTCTAGAAATCTCTTCTTCATCTTAATAAATCCCTGGTCAAGAAAACCCTGATGTACTTAGTAACAAAATATGTAAGGAGTATGAGTATATCATAGAAAAGTAAGCTAAGGTAAATGAGGTTTTATAATATACGTTAATAAATACAGCACAATATAACAGCAGTAGCTTAGAATGGTAAGATTGCAAGGCAGGGAGTGGTAAGTTTGGGAGATGAAAAGGAAAACAGGGGCAAGGCAATGAAACACCTGGAATCTTGTGTTAAGATATTGACTGTTTCTGTACAGGAGAATAGTTAGCTATTGAAAAGTTTTAATCAGGAGTTTGATTAAATTTGCCTTTACAGATTTTTACTTTGAAAAGTAACATTTGCTTTTTTAGAAGAGTGTATGTTCCTTTTGAAAGCAGCCCTCTCATGGATCCCTGATCTAGCTTCCCAGGGATGTTGCTACTTTGAACAATTTGGATGCATTTTCTTCTTCTGTTTGTCTGTTTGTTTGTCCTGCAAGTACAATGCTGCAGGTTTCTTAGTCTCTTCCTCCAAATCTGTCTCAGTGCAGTTTTCTTGTTTTGATTTTGTGGCTGAGAGCATGATCTGATATTAAACTTTTGCTATATAATTAAGAACAAACAGACCTTAGGGTTGAACCTTAGAAAATGACTATTTATTCCCAAGAAATCATTTACATACCTTGGGAATTACTGGCAAGAATACTTTTTCACTTGTTACCCAGAAGCAGTTTAGGAGGCTACCCAATTAAGGAGTCAGAACTTCTTACGCCTTATCTTATTTAAGAAGATAATTGAGAAAAAGCTATGAGAAACAGTCCTAATATCACCCAGAAAAATTTCGGTTATTGTCTTCAATCTGACTTGTACTGTTTTCTGCTTTGCATTATCTTTTGAATTAAAATCTGTGGTAATTTGTCTACCTTAGATCAAACAACATAACCAAACTGATAACTTTCCTTAAACACTAAGTTAATTCCTTTTGTTTTAAGTCACAATTATCAGTGTAGACTAAATTAAGGAAAGAACAAGTGTGATTAAAAAAGCATCTTTAACACTTGAATTTGTGGAATTTCATGTTTGATAACATATTCTTCCTCCTTTTAAATTTCAGCATGCTTTATTTGTGCTCTATCAGAAGTAAAATTTGTGCTCTATCAGAAGTTATATGATAATAAAATTTAATAATTTATACATCTTTGTGTATTAAATATTACATACTTATTCTGTTTCTTGTTTTATCAGTAATATAAACACTGAGTTTTTGGTAGATGCATAGTTTATCTTTGTTACATGTTTTTTAAATGAGTCATACCATAATTTTAACACCTGACGGAAGGAAAAAAGCAGTTATTTGCCCACCCTCTTTTTGGTGGTGACTTAACAAGGGGGAGATGAAGAATGATATACACAACGATAAGTCATCTTTGTTCTGACTCCTGTTAGCCCTGTATTTCATCTTGATAGTTTTAAAAATGAAAGAGGTAGATGAACGCTAAGAAATATTTTTGAGTTCTGGTTAAGTGTACTTTGTTTGTAGATGTACTAATAGAATATGCTAAAAATCAATGTTCAGGTTTTTAGGATGTGAAAAGTTGGTTGTGGAAGCCCTTTCTGTCTGGCTAAATTGTTCAATAAAATATTAGTGGAAAATTTTTATCCTGATTCATATAATATCTAGGCTTTAACTTTTCAAATTAAGTTTCCATTTGTATGAAGTCTTGTTTGCTGAGCAATATAATTTTATACATAAAAATCAGAGATTTGGAATGATTAACATTCATCCTTATGTACAGTCATTTTTATGTATAAAGTTTCTGTCACTCCAAGAGCTGAATACATATTCTATAATAGCATATAGATACTAAAACTCTATTAATTCAGTATGTTGGGAAAGAAAGAGAATTGAAATGATGGGTGCTCCAATTTAAAACTGGAGCAATCTCTCCAATGGAAATATAATGCAAGTCACAAATGCAAGCCACATACGCAATTTTTTACTGCCACATTTAAAAAGAAAAGCAGGTGGAATTAATTTTAATAATATATTTTATTTAACCCAACATATCCAAAATATTATCATTTCTAAATATAGTTAATATAAAACATAGTGTGTGGAATATTCTGCATTCCTTTTTTTTTTTAAACTAAGTGTTTGAAATCTGGTATGTATTTCATAGTTACGGGGTATCTCAGTTTGGACCACCCACATTTCAAGTTTCTCAGTAGGCACATGTGGCTAGTGACTACTATATTGGATAGCATAGTTTCAGAGTTACAAGTGGGTTTTCCCTCATTTCTTTTTATTACCACTTCCTTTCATATATTCAAGCATTTTTAGAGCTGCAATCCCAAATCAGTTACACATTCAAAATAGCTTCTATAAAACTTCCATCTCTTTAATGAAACTTTATAGTGTTAAATTGTAAATATTACTCTTACCCTTGTTTACATAATGAAATCAGGGTATCCATGGCTGGTAAAATGGGTAGGGAAACATTGGATTTTCTAGTTTTTCTTCATTTTTTTTTCCCTCTGGAATGCATTTCCTTCTTGAAAAAATGCAGTCACCTTGGAGGTTAAAGTTCGTTATTCTCAGCTGTGGCAGACTTACAGATGCCTCTTTTAAAGGGCAGGTGCTCTGTATATCGAGGCGTAAGTTTAATGAACTTTTAGTAAAAAGAAAAAAAAAATTCCAAATTTTTGTGAAATACTGTGATTAATGTGTATTAGTTAACTTTAAAGATTTCACATGCTTGTACTTTTTAGGGTGGAGTTTTTTGTTTATCTTGTTCTTAAATTATGCCAGATGTTTTTGATTTGAACATCACACAAAAGAAAGCCTCTGAGAAAGCATTTAGAATCACACCTGTACTGCTGAAGTGTTTTCTGTTTCCAATCACTGATACCTGGGATTAAGTTTTTGTCGCTGACAGAGTATATTTGTTGGAGAACTTTCTGTTTTACATGCAAACTTCAGTTAATCCTCACGACAACAAATGAGTTGTTATCCTCATTCTGTGGGTAGGGAAGATAGACCTGGAAAAGGTTTAAGTTGAAATTGCTCAAGGATTTATTAAGTGGTAAATCTGAGTCCCAAATCTTCTTGCTGTCATGTTGTCATCCTCTTTCCCCAAATAAAGATTTCTAACTAATTAAAAAAAACCCATACATTTCCACATTTTAAATAATGATCCCAAATATCTTGGCACAAATGACTTGAATATCACAATATTTTGTCCAGTATTTATTAGGCACCATGCTAGTGCTGACGGTGCCTATGTTCAAATGCTGGCTGGCTGTCTTATCTGTAAAGTTAAAAATGGTAAAATAATTCCCTATAAACTATGGGGATATTATTTTGCTGGATCAGAATATAATTCTTGAACTTTCTTAAAAGATTTCAAACCCTTCTTATAAAACCGTTATATTAAGAGCTCTAGGTAAAACCTGATATTTAATTAAATATTGTAAAATCATTTTTTAAGGAAACAGTGTTGTGGATCCACTTGTGTTAGGATGAGTAAATAATACTACATCTGGTACAGCTTTCACTTTACATTATTACTGTTTCTTTTTTAGTCCCTAGGAAACCAAACCCTAAGGGTCCACCAAACAGAAGGGGAGTCCCAGTGGGATTTCACTCCCAGGGCCTCAATAGGGAGCCACTTCGGAAAGATACTGATCTTGTTACAAAACGGGTTCTTTCTGCAAGACTGCTAAAAATCAATGAATTGCAGAATGAAGTAACTGAACTCCAGGTCAAGTTAGCTGAGCTGCTAAAAGAAAATAAGGCTTTGAAAAGGCTTCACTATCGGCAGGAGAAAGCCCTGAATAAGTTTGAAGATACAGAAAATGAAATCTCACAACTTATTGCTCGTCATAACAATGAGATTACAGCACTCAAAGAACGCTTAAGAAAATCTCAAGAGAAAGAACGGGCAACTGAGAAAAGGGTGAAAGATACAGAAGGTGAACTATTTAGGACAAAACTTTCCTTACAGAAACTGAAAAAGATCTCTGAAGCTAGACACCTACCTGAACGAGATGATTTAGCAAAGAAACTCGTTTCAGCAGAGTTAAAATTAGATGACACCGAGAGAAGAATTAAGGTAAAATTTCTACAGTTTCTAATTGTGCTGTTTTGTGTTATTCTTCATTGGGCATTTAATGTGCTCTTTTAAGACTGCTTATTGCAGTTCTGCATTGCTTGGAAATGAAAACTTTTTTTGGTATTATCTTTCTGAGTAAGAGATTAGGAAAAACTTAAGATTTTATCTTTAAGAGCAAGATGTAAAAGATTGTATACATTAATGGGCCACATGTTAATGGATATTTAATTCCATGGATCTTGGCCATTTGGGGGAAATACACTATTTGATTATGTGATTGTTTCTCTAAAATTGAAAATGATACTATAAGAGCTATAGTGTAGAAAACTGACATTTTGGGGCCATTGTATAAGAAATGCCACATGAATAATACTTTCTGTTTTTATTTCTTTGAACATTTGTGAAAGATATATTTTGGAACAGGGTGTGCCTCTACTCCCCCAAATAAAAACTGATGTGAGAGGTGGGTGGAATGATGTTAATAGTCTGAGAATACAGCAGATCTTATAAAAATATTTTTTTCTTATAATTAGAGAGGAAAAGAGTACTACCCCATGACTGTTATATGGAAAACTTATATTAGATGCTACCTGTGAGATACATACACACACACACACACACACACACACACATATCTCAAATCAAATAGTGTATTTTCCGCAAGTGACTAAGATCCACGGAGTTAAACATCCACTGAAATGTGGTGCTCTGTGTGTCTGTGTGTGTCTGTGTGTGTCTGTGTGTGTCTGTGTGTATCTGTGTGTATCAAACAGAAGCCCTGAGTCAGGGCTTAGAATTACTTAGAATTGACAAAGTAGTTTAGAAAGCAAAGGTAGGGAAAAAGTATGAGAATAATGCCTGCTGTGAGAGCTCTCTGAGCAAGGGCAAGTCAGAACTATAAATAAACTAGCTTTCTGCAGTGTATTAATTAGATGTTTTTAGTACATGGTATGATAATAGCACTTCTTAGTCTGTGTAGTATGCCAGGCTCAATCTACCAATGCCATGCCCAGAGACAGTGGCTTATTAAATGGAGTGTATATCAGTGACCAGAAAAAGTGCCTAGCTTATTCTCCAAAATTAGCAATCATTAACTTCTGTTTCAGTGCACAGAAGATATCTTATTGTATAGGTTCCACCAGTGATCAACTCGAACTTCAGAGCAACATACGAAAACTTTTTTTTAAGGACCATTTACCTATGTAGTGGGGTGGGGGTAGGGATGGAAGCAACTATTGTCATAAACAAATAGCTGACATTTTAATTATTTTTAAAGGGAAGTATAAAATGTGCCACATAATGGATTTTAAAATTAGGAACCAAGAGCACAGAATGCTAATTAATAAGTATGGTTGAAAACAACCCACACCTCTGTGCGTGTTTATATAAAACTAGAGAGAGCACGGAGTTACAGTACGCACGCATGCACACACACACACACATATACACATAACTGCAGTTCTCTCTTATAGCCAGTTATGAAGGGGGTTGATGGAGTGGTAGAGGAGGGAAGAGAAAGAAGGAAGAGAGGAAAAATGGAATAAGTCTGTGGTTTCTGAGTTGTAGATGGAGTTGAATTATGTGGCTACCCACTTGAGAGCTGAAAATCAGTCATCTGTGATGATAAGTCTTTGAAATACTTGTTAACTGTATAGTGTCCTCAATTCTTACTTTTTTTTCTTAGTGGAGTTAAGAAATTTAAAAAAACTTTATTTTTGGTTAATTGTAGGTTGACATGAAGTTTTAACAACATTATGTAGAGAGATCGCATAGATCCTTCATCCAGTTTCCCCAGTGGTAACATATAGCATACTTAGAATATAATATTGCAGTTAGGAAATTGGTAGTAATACATTGATACAACTCATCAACCTTATTCAGATTTCACCAGTTTTACCTGGACTTGTGTTTTTGTGTGTGTGTGTGTATGTGTGTGTATTTAGTTCTATGCAATTTTATCACATGTGTAGATTCATGTGACCATCACCGTGGTCAAGGTGCAGAACAGTTCCATCACAGGGAACTTGTGTTACCAACTTATAGGCACAGTTACCTTCCTGCCTTCCCCAGCTCTCTGATCTGTGGCATCCACTGATCTGTTCACCGTTTCTATAATTTCATCATTTTAAGAATGTAATATAAATACTGGAATCATACAGTATTTAACCTTTTGCGGTTGGCAGATTTCATTTTTTCCCTTGAGCTCCATCCAAGTTGTTGCATATATCAATAGCTTGTTCCTTTTTTTATTCCCAGGTAGTATTCCATGGCATGGATATACAACAGAGTGTTATGGTATATCCCGTTGAAGGGCATTTGGATTGTTTGCAGTTTTTAGCTATTACCTAATAAAGCTGTTATGACCATTCATGTACAGATTTTTGTGTGAACATAAATTTTTATTTCTCTGGAATATATGCATGAAAGTATACTTGATGGATTGTACGATAAGCACACGTTTTGTAAGAAACCGCCTTTCTCTTTTGTAGAGCAGCAGTACCATTTTACATTTTTACCAGCAATGTATAAGTGACCCACTTTCTCCACATCCTTGCCAGCATTTGGTGTTATCACTTTTTAAAATTTTACCCATTCTTACAGGTTTTTAGCACTATCTCTTGGTCTTAACTTGCATTATTCCTAATGGCTAATGATGTTGAACATCTTTTTATATGCTTATTTGCCATCAGAAGATCCTATTCATTTTGTTTGTTTTTTGCCTATATTTCTCATTGGATTGTTTGTGCTTTTACTGTTGAATTTTGATAGTTCTTTATATATATACTAAATGCAGGTTCTTCGTCAGATACGTGGTTTGCAAATATTTTCTCCCAGTTTGTAGCTTGTCTTTTCATCCTCTTCACAGGGTCTTTCAGAAGAAAGGTTTTAAATTTTGATGTGGTCCAGTTTATCAGATTTTTCTTTCATGGATAGTGCTTTTTAGTGTCAAGTTAAGAATTCTTTGCTATCCCTGGCACCCTTTGTCTGTAGCTCCAAAGATTTTGTACTGTGTTTTTATCCAAAAGCTTTATGGTTTTATGTTTTAAAGTCCATGATTCATTTTGAGTTAATTTTTGTATAAGTTGTGAGGTTTAGGTCGAGGTTCATTTTTTTTTTCCCCACCTTTTAGTGCCCAGTTGCTCTAGTACCATTTGTTGAAAAGGCTGTTCTTCCTCCACTGAATCTGGCACCTTTGTCAAAAATCAGTTGGGCATATTTTTGTGGGTCTATTTCTGGATTCTTTATTCTACTGATATATGTGTCTGTCCCTCTGACGATACCACACTCTCCTCATTACAGGCTACATAGTAAACCATATATATATGATTATGGTAGAGGGATTCATCTCATGTTATGCTTTGTTTTTAAAATTTTACCTATTTTAGCTACTCTGGGTCCTCTGCCTTTCCAAATGAACTTTAGAATAAACTTGTCTCTGTCTACCAACACCTTCCTGAGATTTTGATAAGAATTGCATTAAACATGGATCAATTTGTGGAGAATTGACATCCTTATTATGTTGAATCTTCCAATTTTTAAAATATATTTATTTTTTATTTTTTTATTTTGGCTGCACTGGGTCTTAGTTGCGGCACATGGGGTCTTTTAGCTGCAGCATGTGGACTCTTAGTTGTGGCATGCGGACCCTTAGTTGTGGCACGCAAACTCTTAGCTGCGCCATGCAAACTCTTAGTTGCGGCATGTGAACTCTTAGTTGCAGCATGTATGTGGGATCTAGTTCCCCGACCAGGGATCGAACCTGGGCCCCCTGAATTGGGAGCATGGAGTCTTACCCACTGGTCCACCAGGGAAGCCCCGAATCTTCCAATTCTTGAACACAGTATATTTCTCCATTTTTGATAACTTTCATCATCATTTTTTAATTTTCCGGATTCAGATTGAAACAGGTTTTGTTAGATTTATACCTAAATATTTCATTTTGTTTGAAGCAACTGTAAATAGTCTCAGTTTTTTCTGGATGAGAAAATTATTTTTGAACTTTTATTTTCAAATTTCAAAGCTCATTTTTATTGCAAAAATCATTTTCACAAGGGGTTATGACTATTTAATGCACATAAAGGAATGGCTTAGCTTTAGAAGTTTACTCTCAAGTTTCAGGAATGTTAAGTTTATTAGCTCCAAGCCTCAAAGTTTGTTTGGGAGATCTAAACTGCTTCATTTCTGTTGTAAATTATATTGGAATCAACATTTAATACGTTATTATGAACCTACTCTCAAATCAATCTCAAGTCAGCTGTCATATCAAACTAGCTCTCTTATGAATGGAGGAGCCTCTGCAACCCACCTGAGGGTAATTATTCTCTGCTTTTTAGATTACCTTTTCATACTTCCTAAAGTTTTGATACTTCCTAAAATTTTCATTTTGAAAGAAAATTATCTTTCATAATCTCAGTAATCAATCCAGAATTCGAAATATTTACTATTGAGTGTCTTAATTTAGTGTGAAATTTAGCTTTTGTTAGCTTTTGTTCTCATGCCTCATTCAGTTTTTCAAATTTTATTTAACACTAAGTTAATCTTTTTTCTTCAGACTCGGTACCATTGACTTTAAGGGTAAGGGAGGAATCTAGGAGCTCAATTGTGGTGTTTCATTTTGCAAATTAACTAAAACCTGAGAAAGTCCCGAGTGTCCCTTGAAATTGCAGTAAAATCCTAGTAGTGCTGTCTTTAAGTTTTGTGCTATTCTTTACTAAGGATGACTATCTGTACGGTGTTGTTTGTTTATTTTAGGAATATGTCCTTAAGCTGGAGTTTGTGACAGGCAACTTTGTTTATTTGTTTATAGATTGCCTTATCCCAGAAAGGATTTCAGGCCACAATTCTTATTCCCCTTGTGTTACATTTTCTTCCTGGTGGGGGGCGAGGGGCGGCGGGGAAGCATTCTTCAAGGTTACCTCTAAATAGTTGAGCTGTGAAAAACTTCCCTCTTCACCCTCTGTAAGTTGGATACAAGTTTATTTTGTTAGTTGATGGAAGTGACAGAATGCATAGTCTGAGTAATTTAAGAGTACTGTGGTTTAGAAGTGGACACATGGTTAGACAAACAACCTTTTAAAATACGAGTAGGGACAGTCAATCACCCATAGCAGTTGTTTTTCACCAGCCTTGTGCCCCGTGGTCTGCCGGATCCTGGGCCTTATACCAGGAATGAAGAGCTGCTTGATAGGGTTAAATTTGTTGAGCTCTGTACAAAGGTACAGACAGCTGAATCAGACTACATGTTTATTTCTTTATTTAGGGTTGGCTTTATACCTTCATTTAGGCTTTTACTTCAATAAGTTTATTGAGTAGGGTCCTCTCAAAGTAGCAGCCCCAGTTAAATATGTTTATTTTAATATTAATAGCTATATATATTAATATTTAAATAAAACTGCAACAAATTGTAAAAAAGCTGCAAAAAACTGTTAAAGTGCTAACATTTGCAGCAGTAAAATATTTTTAGTTATATAATGCAGTGATTCTCAAATTTTTTGGTCTGAAGACCCTTTTATACTCTTAAAAATTATTGCAGATCCCCCCCCCCACCGTTACCACAGGAGCTTTTGTTTATATGGCTATACCTATTGATATTTACCATATTAGAAATTAAAATTGAGAACATTCAAAAATATTTCTTAATTTATTTAAAATAAACAATAACTCACTAAATGGTATCATGAAATCTTTTAATGCAAAATATCTATTTTCTAAACCCAAAATAAATTGGGACAAGAGTGGCATCATTTTATTGATATATATTTGCAAATTTCTTCAGTGTCATACTTAATAGAGGACAGCTGGGTCCTCATAGCTGCTTCTGCATTCAATCTGTTGCAATATGTTGTTACGGTTGATAAATAAAAGAAAATTCAGCCTCACACAGATGTCTGTAGGAGTTAGAAAATGGAGGAATATTTAAAAGCTTTTCAGATAACTGGATATTCTTTGATACTACATCAGAACTTAGTAAGTGGTGTTCTCAAAGGTTTGTTGCAATGTGGAATCTAAAACCATGTCAAAGAATTTTTTGTGCTCTGTCACCTTAAAATCCATTGGTCTTCTCCTTTGAATGAATGTTTTACCCATGAGTGATTTTGTAATATCATGGATTAGTCATTTGGAAAATGTTCGTTATTTGGAAAATGTTCGTTCATTGCATTAGGCACACTTTCCAAGTATTGACATGTTTCGTTATATAATATCACATGTTATATAGCCTTTGGAAAGCTCCATCGTACACTCATGACAGTGAGTGAAAATAGCAAATAATATTGTATTATAAAGTAGTTCTGACCTTGCAAACTCCCGAAAGTGTCTCAGAGACATTTAGGGGTCCCTGCACCACTCTTTGAGAATCACTGATTGAATATCAGTGGTTCTTTGTTAGCAACTTCATTAGCGATTCCCCCAGTTTGCAGTTTCTGTTAATGACTGCCAAACTGCACCATTGTTTACCGGGCCTGGAACTGTCCTCCAGTAGGGGCTGAAGGTAAAGGCACCGATTCTGTCCTGTCCCTCATAAGAAAGCCTTACAGCTGGGGTTGCATTCCCGATCTCAGGATGCAGTAGCAGATTAGTCAGAGATATGATCAAACAGTCTGTCATAAAGCAAATATCATGAATTGCTAACTATCATAAGAATCCTTAATCACTAAATGGGAAGTTATCTACTAAGTTTTATGAAAAGATCATAAATGTAATAGCATGCACATAATTATTAAAATACTCCAGTAAGCTGTAGGGCACACATTTTAATGCATTAAAAAATCCAACTCTAGGGCTTTCCTGGTGGCGCAGTGGTTGAGAGTCCGCCTGCTGATGCAGGGGACACGGGTTCGTGCCCCTGTCCGGGAAGATCCCACATGCCCTGGAGAGGCTGGGCCCGTGAGCCATGGCCGCTGAGCCTGCGCG
Source organism: Delphinapterus leucas (assembly GCF_059928025.1). Lineage (NCBI taxonomy): Eukaryota > Metazoa > Chordata > Mammalia > Artiodactyla > Monodontidae > Delphinapterus > Delphinapterus leucas. The sequence goes on along the minus strand of NC_143140.1, from coordinate 21,047,923 downwards.
TCCAGAGCCTGTGCTCCGCAACGGGAGAGGCCACAACAGTGAGAGGCCCGCGTACCGCAAAAAAAAAAAACAAAACAAAATCCAACTCTATTTTAACATTAAATTGGCACAGAGTGAATTACCTTGTCAGAAAAATATAATGAAACTGTTAACAAGGCTTTCTCTCCCTTTTTAGAAATTTCTGAAGATTTTGGGGAATGATTTGAGTAGCCTGAATATCATAGAGCTCTAAAATGAAGTTTGAATAGACTTCTTTTTCTTTTGATAGTTTTTCTTGTAACAGATTGGCATTCAAATTCCCTTGGCCCTAGAGCTGCCCTCAAGTAGGTATTTGTTTCTTGTCGATAAAAAAATAATATTGTCCTCCACTGTAAATCATTTTCAAAAGTAAGAATTGATTCAGCTTTGTCTTCCCTTACCCTTTCTAGTTGATTCAGAATGAGAATTGAGCTGTGTAGTGTTGGCTAGGTAGATTCCTTTTCCTGTATCATTCCCTGCCATACCTTACTCCAGTGGCTAGGTCTCTGCTCTAAATGTTTTTTTTGCCCTTTCACCCTCCAGAAACCCAAATCCAGAAGGCCTGCCTTTGCCTCACCTACCTGCTTTGTTTCTTAAAAAAAAAAAAAAAAGAAAAAAATGCTAATTAGGACAGAGTAATGGAGGTCAGACCAGGAGCTCAGCTCGGTTTTTGCCCTATTCTGACGTTGTGCAGCCCTCTTAATGCCCAGATTTTGGTTGCTTTGTTTGCAGAATTAAATGATTCTGAGGCCCCTCTCAGTTCTGAAATCTGAATCAGAGTCTAAATCATGTTTTTAAACCTTTCATGTGTCAAAAGTATTTTTAGCATGGTAAACCATATTTATTAAAAAAAAAATTAAGTCCTTATTAGGCTTATTATTGAAGTTGGAGAAATGAAATATTTCTAATGTTGAAAAAAGGAACTGATTGTGAAATAAAATAGCATTCATTGAGATCCTTAATTGGCTAGATTTTATTATATTATTTGCAAAATTTTTATCATTTTTGGTGGAAGAAGATTTACAGTGAAATTATGAGATCTGTGATTGAAGGGTAAAGTTTAAAACCATTGCAGAGAATAAATTTGGTAGGGTCCTTAGAAACTAACCATTTAGGTAGAACAATTATTACAGCAATTTTGTGTTAATATTTACAGTAAAAACCTTCTATCGAAAAAGTAATAGAAGTACTAAAAAAAGGGCCTAAAAATTCAAATAATACAGAGAGGTATACAGTGAAACATCAGTATCCCTCTATGCTATCCTTTGTAGGTCTCTTCTCAAGAAGTAATCACTGTTAAGAAATCGTCTTTACATGCACAAATTCATACATGTATATGTGTATGTCCGTTTTTTTACTCTCTAACTACAAATGAAAGTGTACCATACACATTGCTTAATATGTGTTTTTTCCACTGAAAGTATATTTTGGTGTTCTTTACATATCATTGTGGATGTATATGTAATATATATATGCGTGTACACTCACATACACATATATTAAATCGGCCTCATTTTTATTTTTCAGGTTTTATTGAGATATAATTGACATATATTACTGTATACATTTAATGTGTACAGCAAAATAGTTTGACTTACATATATTGTGAAATGATTATTGCAACAAGTTTAGTTAGCCTCCATCATCTCATAGATACAATAAAAAGCAAAAATGGTTTTTTTGTTTGTTTTGCTTTTGGTAATGAGTACCCTTTAGATTTGCTCTCTTAAACAACTTTCATGTATATTCTACAGCAGTGTTACCTATAGTCATCATCCTATACATGCATCATATGCCTAGTACTTACTTTGTAACTGGAAGTTTGTACCTTTTGACTGCCTTCATCCAATTCTGCCACTGCCCCCCGCCCTACCTCCACTTCTGGTAACCACAAATCCGATCTCTTTTTCTATGAGTTTGTTTGTTGTTGTTGTTGTTTTTAGGATCATTTATACACACACATACACCCCACAACTTCTTTATCCATTGATGAATAATGGACATCAGTGGATACTAAGGTTGTTTTCATGTCTTGGGCGTTGTAAATATATGCCGCTACAAACATGGGGTGCAGATATCTTTTTGAGATAGTGTTTTCACTTCCTTAGGATATATTCCTAGAAATAGAATTGCTGTATCATATAGTAGCTCTATTTTTAATGTTTTGAGGATCCTCCATACTGTTTCCCATAGTGGCTGTACTAGTTTACAGTCCTACTAACAGTGCACAGGGGTTCCCTTTTCTCCACATCCTAACATTTGTTGTCTCAGTTTTTGATGATGGTCATTCTAACAGGTGTGAGGTGATAACTCGTTGCGGTTTTGATTTGCATTTCACTAATGACTAGTGATGTTGAGCATTTTCATGTACCTGTTTGCCTTTCATATATCTTCTTTGGAAAAAAGTATATTAATGTCTTTTGCCTATTTTTTAATTGGATTATTTGTGTTTTTTGCTATTGAGTTGAATGAGTTCTTTATATATTTTGGATATTATCTCTTATTACATATATTTTTTTCCCATTCTGTAGGTTGTCTTTTCACTTGGTTGTTTCCTTTGCTGTGCAGAAGCTTTTTAGTTTGATGTAGTGTCACTTGTTTATTTTTTTACTTTGTTGCTGTGCTTTAGGTGTCATATCCAAAGAATTATTGCCAACACCCATATTAAGGAGCTTATTTTCAATGTTTTCTTCTAGGGGTTTCATGGTTTTGGGTCTTACATTTAAGTCTTTAATCCATTTCAAGTTAATTTTTGTGAGTGGTGTAATATAGGGGTCTAGTTTCTTTCTTTTATATGTGAATATCCAATTATCTCAGCGCCATTTGTTGGAGAGACTGTCTTTTCTCCACTGAGTATTCTTGACTCCCTTGTCAAATATTAGTTTTGACTGTGTGTGCTTGGGTTTACTTCTGGGCTGTCAGTACTGTTCCATTGATCTCTTTGTTTTTATGTCACTACTGTACTGTTTTAATTACTGTAGCTTTATAGTATTAGCGGGAAGTCAGGATGTGTGTGATGCCTCCTGCTTTTTGTTCTTCTTGAGGATTGCTTTGGCTATTTGGGGTCTTTTGCCATTCATTATAAATTCTAGGATTTTTTTTTCTGCTTCTGTAAAAAAAAAAAAATGCCACTGGAATCTTGATAGGCATTGCATTGAATCAGTAGATGGCTTTGGGTAAGTGTGGACAATTTTAACATATTAATTCATCCATTCCATGAACACTGGATACCTTTCCATTTACTTATATCTTCTTTGATTTCTTTATCAGTATCTTTTAGCTTTCGGAGAAGAGATGTTTCACTTCTTTGGTTAAGTTTATTCCTAAGTATTTTATTGTTTTGATGCTATTGTAAATGGGATTATTTTCTTTCTTTTTCAGCTAATTTGTTAGTGTATAGAAATGCTACTGATTTTTTGTATGTTAATTTTGTATCCTGTAACTTTGCTGAATTCAATGAATAGATCTAACGGTTTTTTGGCTAAAGTCTTTAGGATTTTCTCTATATAAAATAATGTCATCAGCAAATAGAGACAGTTTTACTTCTTCCTTTCTAATTTGGAAATTAGAAATTTTTTTTTTTTTAAGATGTTGGGGGTAGGAGTTTATTAATTAATGTATTTTTGCTGTGTTGGGTCTTTGTTTCTGTGCGAGGGCTATCTCTAGTTGTGGCAAGTGGGAGCCACTCTTCATCACGGTGTGCGGGCCTCTCACTGTCGCGGCCTCTCTTGTTGTGGAGCACAGGCTCCAGACACGCAGGCTCAGTAGTTGTGGCTCATGGGCCTAGTTGCTCCACGGCACGTGGGATCCTCCCAGACCAGGGCTCGAACCCATGTCCCCTGCATTAGCAGGCAGATTCTCAACCACTGTGCCACCAGGTAAGCCTTCAGATGCCTTTTATTTTTTTCTTGCCTGATTGCTCTGGCCAGGACTTCCAGTACTATATTGAATAGGAGTGGCGAGAGTGAGCATCCGGATGTCTTATTCCTGATCTTAGAGAAAAAGTTTCAAGCTTTCACCATTGAGTATCATGTTAGTAGTGGGCTTGTCATACATGGCCTTTATTATGTTGAGGAATAATTCTTCTAATTTGTTAAGAGTTTTTATCAAGAACAAATGTTGAATTTTCTCAACTCCTTTTTTTGCATCTATTGAGATGAGCATATGATTTTTTTCTTTCCTTCGATTAATGTGGTATATCATTTATTGAATTGCATATATTGAACCATCTTTGCATCCCAGCTATAAATCTCACCTAATCATGGTGAATGTTCCTTTTAATATGGGGCTGATTTTGGTCTGCTAGTATGCCATTGAGAATTGTTGCATCTGTGTTCACCAGGGATATTGATCTGTAGTTTTATTTTCTGGTACTATTCTTTTCTGTCTTTAGTATTAGGGTGATGCCGGCCTTGTAAAATGAGCTTGGGAGTGTTCCCTCTGCTTTGATTTTTTGAAAGAGTTTGATGTTTGGCAAACTTCACTGGTGAAGCCACCTGGGTCGTGTGCTTTTCTTCATTGGAAGTTTGGTTACTGATTCAATCTCCTTACTAGTAATCGGTCTATTCAGACTTGTTTCTTATTCAATCAGTCTTGGTAGTTTTGTTTTTGTTTTTTTGCGGTATGCGGGCCTGTCACTGCTGTGGCCTCTCCCGTTGCGGCGCACAGGCTCCGCACTCGCAGGCTTAGCGGCCATGGCTCACGGACCCAGCCGCTCCGCGGCATGTGGGATCTTCCCAGACCGGAGCACGAACCCGTGTCTCCTGCATCGGCAGGCGGACTCTCAACCACTGTACCACCAGGGAAGCCCCTTGTCTTTGTTTTTTATAAGTGGAGTATAGTTGCTGTACAGTATAAGTTACAGGTGTACAATAGAGTGATTCAAAATTTTTAAAGGTTAATTTCCATTTATAGTTATTATAAAATATTGGCTATATTCCCCATGTAGTACAGTATATCCTTGTAGCTTATTTTATTCCTAATAGGTTGTATCTCTTAATCCCCTACCCTCATAATGCCCCTCTCCCTTCTCTCTTCCCACTGGTAACCGCTAGTTCTCTATATCTGTGAATCTGCGTTTTTTTTTTGTTATATTCACTAGTTTGTTGTATTTTTTAGATCCCACATATAAGTGATACCATACAGTATTTGTCTTTGTCTGACTTACTTCACTTATCATAATGCCCTCAAAGTCTCTCCATGTTGCTTCAAATGGCAAAATTTCATTCTTTTTTATGTCTGAGTAGTATTCCATTGTGTGTGTGAAGAAGATGTGGTATATATATATATTCATCTGTTGATGGACACTTAGGTTGCTTCCATATCTTGGCAGTTGTAAATACTGCTATGAACATTGGGGTGCATGTATCTTTTTGAATTAGTGTTTTTGTTTTTTTCGGATATATACCCAGGAGTGGAATTGCTGGGTCATATGGTAGTCATATGGTAGTCATATGGTAGTTTAGACGTCAGACTATATTACGAAGCTACAGTAATCAAAACAGTATGGTACTGGCACAAAAACAGACACATAGATCAATGGGACAGAATAGAGAGCCCAGAAATAAACCTACAGACTATGGTCAGTCTGTGACAAAGGAGGAAAAATATACAATGGAGAAAAGACAGTCTCTTCAGTAAGTGGTGCTTGGAAAACTGAACAGCTACATGTAAAAGTATGAAATCAGAACATTCTCTAACACTATATATTGATTAAAAAAACTCAAAGTGGATTAAAGACCTAAATGTAAGACTGGATACTATAAAACTCCTAGAGGAAAACACAGGCAGAACATTCTTTGACATAACTTGTAGCACTATTGGATCTGTCTCCTAAAGCAAAGGAAATAAAAGCAAAAATAAGCAAATGGGACCTAAATAAATTTAAAGCTTTTGCACAGCAAAGGAAACCATCTACAAAATGAAAAGACAGCATACTGAATGGGAGAAAGTTTTTGCAAATGATATGACCAATAAGGGGTTAGTTAATATCCAATCTATGGAAACAGCTCACAGAACTCAATATGAAAAAAAAAGCAACCTGATTAAAAAATGAGCAGAAGAACTGAATAGACATTTTTCCGAAGAAGAAATACAGATGGCCAACAGGCACATGAAAAGATGCTCACATCACTAATCATTAGAGAAATGCAAATTGAAACCACAATGAGATATCACCTCACACCTGTCAGAATGGCTGTCATCAAAAATAACACAAATTACAAATGTTGGCAAGGATGTGGAGAAAAAGGAATACTCATACACTGTTGGTGGGAGTGTAAATTGGGGTAGCCACTGTGGAAAACGGTATGGAGGTTTCTCTAAAAATAGAACTAGCAGGCTTGGTAGTTTGTATGTTTCTAAGAATTGGTACATTTTCTAGGTTGTCCAGTTTGTTGGTATATAGTTGTTCATAGTAGCCTCTTAGGAGTCTTTGTATGTCTGTGATATCAGTTGTAATGTCTCCTTTTTTCATACAGTTTTGTTGATTTGGATTCTCTCTTTTCCTTGGTTAGTCTAGCTAAAGGTTTATCAATTTTATCTTTTCAAAGAACGAACTCTTAGTTTGGTTAATCTTTTCTATTTTCCTGTTCTCTACTGCATTTATTTCTGCTCTAATCTTTATTATTTCCTTTCTTCTGCTAACTTTGGGCTCAGTTTTTTCTTCTAGTTATTTTAGCCATGGAGTTATGTTGTTTATTGAGATCTTTCTTGCTTCTTAATGTCAGCATTTATTGCTCTGAACTTCTATTTTAGAACTGCTTTTGGGGCATCCTGTAAGTTTTGGTATGGTGTGTTTCCATTTTTGTTTGTCTTGATACATTTAAATTTCCTCTTTAGTTTTTCTTTGATCCATTAGTTGTTCAGGAGAATGTTATTTAATTTTCATGTTTTGTGAATTTCCCAGTTTTCTTGTTATTGATTTCTGATTTCATACCATTGTCAGAGAAGATACTTGGTATAATTTCAGTCTTCTTGAATGTGCTAAGACTTGTTTTGTGGCCTAGCATGTGGTCTGCCCTAGCATGTGGTCTTCCGTGTCTGCTTGAGGAGAATGCGCATTCTGCTGTTGTCAGATAGAATGTTCTGTGTGTGTCTGTTAGGTCCATTTGGTCTATAGTACTGTTCAAATCTGTGGTCTTCTTACTGATTTTCTGTCTGGATGAGCTATCTGTTGTTGGGAGTGCGTTATTAAAGTCCCTAACTATTATTATATTGATGTTTATTTCTCCTTTTGCTTAGGGTGCTCTGATGTTGGGTACATAAATATTTACAACTGATATATCTTTTTGGTGTATTGACCCTTTTTCATTATATTATGACCTTTGTCTTTTTTTTCTTTGACGATGAATGACCTTGAATTTATTTTTTAAAAATTACAATAAGCTACAAGTATCAAAGAAGTGAAGTTATCTGCAGTAGTCTATATAGGAGCTCTTCGGACTTTCTTCTATTATGCTAAAATAGTGGTGCTTTTAGGATTTACATTATTGTACTGTACACCATTTTCATACATGTACAACATTGGTGGATGAAAAATGTCTCTTAGCAGTAATACTGGATTGTAGCCTCTGGTGTTACCAGCTGCATACACTAGGACTATAATATAAGTAAAAATCTCCCTTTTGGTACTGGAAAGTGATTAGAATGTGCAAACTGATGTAGTTTTTATTTATTTATTTATTCTTACCATTTTTAGTTTAAAGACTATTTTGTCTGATGTAAGTATAGCTCTTCCTGCTTTTTTTTTTTTACATCTTTAATGGAGTATAATTGCTTTACAATGGTGTGTTAGTTTCTGCTTTATAACAAAGTGAATCAGTTATACATATACATATGTTCCCATATCTCTTCCCTCTTGCATCTCCCTCCCTCCCACCCTCCCTATCCCACCCCTCTAGGTGGTCACAAAGCACCGAGCTGATCTCCCTGTGCTATGCGGCTGCTTCCCACTAGCTAGCTATTTTACGATTGGTAGTGTATATATGTCCATGCCACTCTCTCACTTTGTCACAGCTTACCCTTCCCCCTCCCCATATCCTCAAGTCCATTCTCTAGTAGGTCTGTGTCTTTATTCCCGTCTTACCCATAGGTTCTTCATGACATTTGATTTTTTCTTAGATTGTATGTATATGTGTTAGCATATGGCATTTGTCTTTCTCTTTCTGACTTACTTCACTCTGTATGACAGACTCTAGGTCCATCCACCTCACTACAAATAACTCCATCTTGTTTCTTTTTATGGCTGAGTAATATTACATTGTATATATGTGCCACATCTTCTTTATCCATTCATCCGATGATGGGCACTTAGGTTGTTTCCATCTCCGGGCTATTGTAAATAGAGCTGCAATGAACATTTTGGTACATGACTCTTTTTGAATTATGGTTTTCTCAGGGTATATGCCCAGTAGTGGGATTGCTGGGTCATATGGTAGTTCTATTTGTAGTTTTTTAAGGAACCTCCATACTGTTCTCCGTAGTGGCTGAACCAATTCACATTCCCACCAGCAGTGCAAGAGTGTTCCCTTTTCTCCACACCCTCTCCAGCATTTATTGTTTCTAGATTTTTTGATGATGGCCATTCTGACTGGTGTGAGATGATATCTCATTGTAGTTTTGATTTGCATTTCTCTAATGATTAATGATGTTGAGCATTCTTTCATGTGTTTGTTGGCAGTCTGTATATCTTCTTTGGAGAAATGTCTATTTAGGTCTTCTGCCCATTTTTGGATTGGGTTGTTTGTTTTTTTGATACTGAGCTGAATGAGCTGCTTGTAAATTTTGGAGATTAATCCTTTGTCAGTTGCTTCATTTGCAAATATTTTCTCCCATTCTGAGGGTTGTCTTTTGGTCTTGTTTATGGTTTCCTTTGCTGTGCAAAAGCTTTGAAGTTTCATTAGGTCCCATTTGTTTATTTTTCTTTCCATTTCTCTAGGAGGTGGGTCAAAAAGGATCTTACTGTGATTTATGTCATAGAGTGTTCTGCCTATGTTTTCCTCTAAGAGTTTGATAGTTTCTGGCCTTACATTTAGGTCTTTAATCCATTTTGAGCTTATTTTTGTGTATGGTGTTAGGGAGTGTTCTAATCTCATACTTTTACATGTACCTGTCCAGTTTTCCCAGCACCACTTATTGAAGAGGCTGTCCTTTCTCCACTGTACATTCCTGCCTCCTTTATCAAAGATAAGGTGACCATATGTGCGTGGGTTTATCTCTGGGCTTTCTATCCTGTTCCATTGATCTATATTTCTGTCTTTGTGCCAGTTCCATACTGTCTTGATTACTGTAGCTTTGTAGTATAGTCTGAAGTCAGGGAGCCTGATTCCTCCAGCTCCGTTTTTTGTTCTCAAGATTGCTTTGGCTATTCGGGGTCTTTTGTGTTTCCATACAAATTGTGAAATTTTCTGTTCTAGTTCTGTGAAAAATGCCAGTGGTAGTTTGATAGGGATTGCATTGAATCTGTAGATTGCTTTGGGTAGTAGAGTCATTTTCACAATGTTGATTCTTCCAATCCAAGAACATGGTATATCTCTCCATCTATTTGTATCATGTTTAATTTCTTTCATCAGTGTGTCTTATAATTTTCTGCATACAGGTCTTTTGTCTCCTTAGGTAGGTTTATTCCTGGATATTTTATTCTTTTTGTTGCAATGGTAAATGGGAGTGTTTTCTTGATTTCACTTTCAGATTTTTCATCATTAGTGTATAGGAATGCCAGAGATTTCTGTGCATTAATTTTGTATCCTGCTACTTTACCAAATTCATTGATTAGCTCTAGAAGTTTTCTGGCAGCATCTTTAGGATTCTCTGTGTCTAGTATCATGTCATCTGCTAACAGTGACAGCTTTACTTCTTCTTTTCTGATTTGGATTCCTTTTATTTCCTTTTCCTCTCTGACTGCTGTGGCTAAAACTTCCAAAACTATGTTGAATAAGAGTGGTGAGAGTGGGCAACCTTGTCTTGTTCCTGATCTTAGTGGAAATGCTTTCAGTTTTTCACCATTGAGGATGATGTTGCCTGTGGGTTTGTCATATATGGCCTTTATTATGTTGAGGAAAGGTCCCTCTATGCCTACTTTCTGCAGGGTTTTTATCATAAATGGGTGTTGAATTTTGTCAAAAGCTTTCTCTGCATCTATTGAGATGATGATATGGTTTTTCTCCTTCAATTTGTTGATATGGTGTATCACATTGATTGATTTGTGTATACTGAAGAATCCTTGCATTCCTGCAATAAACCCCACTTGATCATGGTGTATGATCCTTTTAATGTGCTGTTGGATTCTGTTTGCTAGTATTTTGTTGAGGATTTTTGCATCTGTATTCATCAGTGATATTGGCCTATAGTTTTCTTTCTTTGTGACATCCTTCTCTGGTTTTGGTATCAGGGTGATGGTGGCCTTGTAGAATGACTTTGGGAGTGTTCCTCTCTCTGATATATTTTGGAAGAGTTTGAGAAGGTTAGGTGTTAGCTCTTCTCTAAGTGTTTGACAGAAGTTGCCTGTGAAGCCATCTGGTCTTGGGCTTTTGTTTGTTGGAAGATTTTAATTTTTTGTGCAGTGTGCAGGCCTCTCACTGTTGCAGCATCTCCCGTTGCGGACCACAGGCTCTGGACGTGCAGGCTCAGCGGCCATGGCTCATGGGCCTAGCCGCTCCGTGGCATGTGGGATCTTCCTGGACCGGGGCACGAACCCGTGTCCCTTGAATTGGCAGGCGGACTCTCAACCACTGCGCCACCAGGGAAGCCCAGGTTGTGCATTACTAAGAATTTGTCCATTTCTTCCAGGTTGTCCATTTTATTGGCATAGAGTTGCTTGTAGTAATCTCTCATGATCTTTTGTATTTCTGCAGTGTAAATTGTTACTTCTTTTCATTTCTAATTCTACTGATTTGAGTCATCTCCCTTTTTTTATTGATGAGTCTGGCTAATGGTTTATGAATTTTGTTTATCTTCTCAAAGAAACAGGTTTTAGTTTTATTGATCTTTGCTATCATTGCCTTCATTTCTGTTTCATTTATTTCTGATCTGATCTTTATGATTTCTTTCCTTCTGCTAACATTGGGGTTTTTTTGTTCTTCTTTCTCTAGTTGCTTTAGGCGCAAGGTTAGGTTGTTTATTCGAGATGTTTCCTGTTACTTAAGGTAGGATTCTATTGCTATAAACTTCCCTCTTAGAACTGCTTTTGCTGCATCCCATAGGTTTTGGGTTGTTGTGTCTCTCTTGTCATTTGTTTTTAGGTATTTTTTGATTTCCTCTTTGATTTCTTCAGTGATCACTTGGTTATTAAGTAGTGTATTGTTTAGCCTCCATGTGTTTGTATTTTTTACAGATCTTTTCCTGTAATTGATATCTGGTCTCATAGCATTGTGGTCGGAAAAGATACTTGATACCATTTCAATTTTCTTAAATTTACCAAAGCTTGATTTGTGACCCAAGATATGATCTATCCTGGAGAATGTTCCATGAGCAGTTGAGAAAAATGTGTATTCTGTTGTATTGGAATGGAATGTCCTATAAATATCAATTAAGTCCATCTTGATTAATGTATCATTCAAAGCTTGTGTTTCCTTATTTATTTTCATTTTGGATGATCTGTCCATGGGTGAAAGTGGGGTGTTCAAGTCGTACTATGAATGTGTTACTTTCGATTTCCCCTTTTATGGCTGTTAGTATTTGCCTTATGTATTGAGGTGCTCCTATGTTGGGTGCATAAATATTTACAATTGTTATATCTTCTTCTTGGATCGATCCCTTCTTTGTCTCCTGTAATAGTGTTTATTTTAAAGTCTATTTTGTCTGATATGAGAATTGCTACTCCAGCTTTCTTTTGATTTCCTTTTTCATGGAAAAGCTTTTTCCATCCGCTCACTTTCAGTCTGTATGTGTCCCTAGGTCTGAAGTGGGTCTCTTGTAGACAGCATATATATGGGTCTTCTTTTTGTATCCATTCAGTGAGTCTGTGTCTTTTGGTGGGAGCGTTTAATCCATTTACATTTAAGGTAATTATCGATATGTATGTTCCTGTTCCCATTTTCTTAATTGTTTTGGGTTTGTTTTTGTAGGTCTTTTCCTTCTCTTGTGTTTCCTGTCTAGAGAAGGTCCTTTAGCATTTGTTGTAAAGCTGGTTTGGTGGTGCTGAACTCTCTCAGCTTTTGCTTGTGTGTAAAGGTTTTAATTTCTCCATCAAATCTGAATTAGATCCTTGCTGGGTAGAGTAATCTTGGTTGTAGGTTTTTCTCCTTCATCACTTTAAATATGTCCTGCCAGTCCCTTCTGGCTTGCAGAATTTCTGCTGAAAGATCAGCTCTTATCCTTATGGGGATTCCCTTGTGTGTTATTTGTTGTTTTTCCCTTGCTGCTTTTGTTTTGTTTTTTTGCTGTACGCGGGCCTCTCACTGTTTTGGCCTCTCCTGTTGCAGAGCACAGGCTCTGGACGTGCAGGCTCAGTGGCCATGTCTCACGGGCCCAGGCGCTCCGCCTCATGTGGGATCTTCCCAGACCGGGGCCTGAACCTGTGTCCCCTGCATCGGCAGGCGGACTCTCAACCACTGCGCCACCAGGGAGGCCCCCTTGCTGCTTTTAATATGTTTTCTTTGTGTTTGATTTTTGACAGTTTGATTAATATGTGTCTTGGTGTGTTTCTCCTTGGATTTATCCTGTATGGGACTTTCTGTGCTTCCTGGACTTAATTAACTATTTCCTTTCCCATTTTAGGGAAGTTTTCAACTATAATCTCTTCAAATATTTTCTCAGTCCCTTTCCTTTTCTCTTCTTCTTCTGGGACCGCTATAATTCGAATGTTGGTGTGTCTGATGTTGTCCCAGAGGTCTCTGAGACTGTTCTCAGTTCTTTTCATTTTTTTTTCTTTATTCTGCTCTGCTGTAGTTATTTCCAGTATTTTATCTTCCAGGTCACTTTTCCGTTATTTTGCCTCAGTTATTCTGCTGTTGATCCCTTCTACAGTATTTTTAATTTAATTTATTGTGTTGTTCATCGTTGCTTGTTTCCTCTTTAATTCTTCTAGGTCCTTGTTAAATGTTTCTTGCATTTTCTCTATTCTATTTCCAAGATTTTGGATTATCTTTACTATCATTATTCTGAATTCTTTTTCAGGTAGACTGCCTATTTCCTCTTCATTTGTTAGGTCTGGTGGGTTTTTATCTTGCTCCTTCATCTGCTGTGTGTTTTTCTGTCTTCTCATTTTGCTTATCTTACTGTGTTTGGGGTCTCCTTTTTGCAGGCTGCAGGTTCGTCGTTCCCATTGTTTTTGGTGTCTGTCCCCAGTGGCTAAAGTTTGTTCAGTGGGTTGTGTAGTCTTCCTGGTGGAGTGGACTAGTGCCTGTGTTTTGGTGGATGAGGCTGGATCTTGTCTTTCTGGTGGGCAGGTCCACGTCTGGTGGTGTGTTTTGGGGTGACTGTGACCTTATGATTTTAGGCAGCCTCTCTGCTAATGGGTGGGGTTGTGTTCCTGTCTTGCCAGTTGTTTGGCATAGGGTGTCCAGCACTGTAGCTTGCTGGTCATTGAGTGAAGCTAGGTGTCGGTGTTGAGATGGAGATCTCTGGGAGGTTTTCGCCATTTGATATTATGTGGAGCTGGGAGGTCTCTTGTGGACCAGTGTCCTGAAGTTGGCTCTCCCACCTCAGAGGCACAGCACTGATTCCTGGCTGCAGCACCAAGAGCCTTTCATCCACATGGCTGAGAATAAAAGGGAGAAAAAGTAGAAAGAAAGGAAGAGGATAAAATAAAATAAAGTAAGATAAAATAAAATAAAGTAATTAAAATAAAGAATAATTATTAAGAAAAATTTTTTAAAAAGTGGAAAAAAACAAAACGGATGGACAGAACCTTAGGACAAATGTTGAAAGCAAAGCTATACAGACAAAATCTCACACAGAAGCATACACATACACACTCACAAAAAGAGCATAAGGGGAATAAAATAATAAATCTTGCTCTCAGAGTCCACCTCCTCAATTTGGGATGATTCGTTGTCTTTTCAGGTATTCCACCGATGCAGAGTACGTCAAGTTGATTGTGGAGATTTAATCTGCTGTTCCTGAGGCTGCTGGGAGAAATTTCCCTTTCCCTTCTTTGTTTGCACAGCTCCCGGGGAAGTTGTCTGTGGATCCTGGGACCCTGTCAGTGCAGGCTGCACAGGCCCCCAGGAGGGGAGGTGTGGATAGTGACCTGTGCTCGCTCACAGGCTTCTTGGTGGCGGCAGCAGCAGCCTTAGCGTCTCATGCTCGTCTCTGGGATGTGCGCTGTTAGCCGCGGCTTGCGCCCGTCTCTGGAGCTCCTTTAAGCAGTGCTCTTAATCCCCTCTCCTTTCGCACCAGGAAACAAAGAGGGAAGAAAAAGTCTCTTGCCTCTTTGGCAGGTCCAGACTTTTCCCTGGATTCCCTCCCGGCTAGCCGTGGTGCGCTAACCCCTTCAGGCTGTGTTCACACCACCAGTCATCTCCCTGCGATCCCTGCGATACGACCGACCGAAGCCTGAGCCTCAGCTCCCAGCCCCACCCACCCCAGCGGGTGAGCAGACAAGCCTCTCAGGCTGGTGAGTGCCGGTCGGCACCGATCCTCTGTGCAGGAATCTCTGTGCTTTGCCCTCTGCACCCCTGTTGCTGCGCTCTCCTCCGCGGTTTCGAAGCTTCCGCAGTCTCCGCCCGCGAAGGGGCTTCTAGTGTGTGGGAACCTTTCCTCCTTCACAGCTTCCTCCCACTAGTGCAGGTCCCGTCCCTATTCATTTGTCTTTGTTTATTCTTTTTTCTTTTGCTTTCCCCAGGTACGTGGGGGAGTTTCTTGCCTTTTGGGAGGTCTGAGGTCTTCTGCTAGCGTTCAGTAGGTGTTCTGTAGGAGTTGTTCCACATGTAGATGTATTTCTGATGTATCTGTGGGGAGAAAGGTGATCTCCACGTCTTACTCTTCCACCATCTTCCCCCTCTCCTCTGCTTTGTTTTTATTACCATTCGCTTGTGATATTTTTTTCCATCCCTTTACTCTCAGTCTATGTGTGTCTTTTAAGGCTAATGGCTTCTTGTAGGTGGCATATTGTTGAATCTTGTTTTTAATTTTTCAGCCATTCTGTGTCTTTTGATTGGAGAATTTAATTTGTTTATGTTTAAAGTAATTGTTAATAAGTTAGGACTTACTATTGCCATTTTGTTAACTGTTTCCTGGTTGTTTTGTAGATCCACTCTTCCTTGTTTCTTATCCTGCTGTCTTTGTTTGTGTGTGTGTTTTGATGTCTTGAGGTATCATTATGCTTTGACTTTATCATGTTCTCTGAGGCAATAACTGTAGAGTTTTCTTTTGTGGTTACCACTAGGCTTACATAAAATTTCTTAAAGTTATAACATTGTATTTTAAACTAGTAACAACTTGATTTGAGTAAAATTCCTAAACTTTACACTTTCACTTCTCTCTTACCTCCCGTTTTAGGTTATTGATGTTACAGTTTACACGTTTTTTATAGTGTGTAACTAATAACAGATTATTGTAGTAATGATTATTTTTACTGAGTTTGTTTCCTTAACTTTAAACTAGAATTGTAAGTGAATTATGCACCACCATTACCATATTACAGAATCCAAATTTGACTATATATTTACCATTACCAGTGAGTTTTTCTACCTTCTGTTTTTATGACATTAATTACCATCTTTTTACTTCTTCTCAAAGAACTTCTGTAGTCATTTCTTGTAAGGCAAGTCTATTGGTGATGAATTTCCTCAGTTTTTTAAAAAATTTATTTTACTGAAGTATAATTGTTTAACAATGTATTAATTTCTGCTGTACAGCAAAGTGATTCAGGTATACATATATTCCCTTAGCTTTCATTTGTTTGGGAAAGTGTTTTTCCCTCCTTCACTTCTGAAGGATAACTTTATAACCTATAACCAAGGTATAGTATCTTTGGTTGGGATTTTTTTCTTTTAATATTTTGAATATGTCATTCCATTCTCTTCCAGCCTGAATAGTTTCTGTTAAGAGATCTGCCAGAAGTCTTAGTGGGGTTTCCCTTGTATGTAACGTCTCTCTTTTTTTTGTTGTTGTTGAGTTTATAAAATTCTTTGTTTTTGACTTTTGACAATATAATTACAATGTGTCTCAGTCTAGCCTTATTAGCGTTCAGCCTATCTGGGGTCTTTGGGACCTCTTAGATGTAGAGGTCTGTTTCTCGCCACAAGCTTGGGCAGTTTTCAGCCATTATTGCTTTAAATATACTTTCTGTCCCTTTCTCATTCTCTTCTCCTTCTGGAATTTCCATAATTTGAACATTGTTTCTTTTCATTTTGTCCCATAAGTCCCATAGGCTTTCCTCACTGTTTTCATTCCCTTTTCTTTTGACTCCTATGACTGGATAATTTCAAGTGTCCTAATTCCAGGTTGCTAATTTCTTCTTCTGTATGGTTGACTTTCCTTTTGAAGTTCTCTTTTGAACTCTTCAGTTCAGTTATTGTAGTGTTCAGCTCTAGAATTTCAGTTTGTTCATTTGTTTTTTATGGTTTCTGTTTCTTTGATAAACTTCTCGTCTTGTTCATGCATTGATTTCCTAATATTTTTAGTAGTCTCTGTGTTCTTGTAGTTCACTAAACTTCTTTAAGAAGATTATTCTGAATTCTTAGTCTGACAGTTCATAGATCTCCATTTCCTTAGGGTCAGTTATTAGAGCTTTAATAGTTCCCTTCAGTGGTGTCATATTTACCTGATTTGTGTGTGTGTGTGTGTGTGTGTGTGATCCTTGATTCCTTGCATTGGTTGTCTGTGCATTTGAGTAAGTGGTGCCTTCTTCCAGACTTCGCAGGTTTGCTTTGGCAGAGACAGTTCTTCACCCATCAGCTCAATTTGGGTTTCTGGATGTTTCTGCTGGTCACATCCTTGAGCAGGCAGGGCCTGATTTTAGGGTCTACTTTTGGCTGAGGCAACTACTTGAGTTCTGAGGTCAGGAGTGGTGGGGTGTGCCACTGGTGGAGAGCAGCTGGGTAGGACTGCTGGCTTGATTCCCTGACCAAGTGAGGCTGTAGGATGGCCTCGCTTTTGCCTGGATTCTCTGGAGAGGCTTACTAGACAGTACAGACTGGGAGATATACTCAGCAGTGGATGGGACTCTGAATTAGCGTCCCTGCCCTGGTGGGGTAACAGGATGCCTGGGTGCCTCATTGTTTGGGGACCCAGATCAGGCAAGAGTGTGCGCTGAATGTCCTAATCAGGTGAGGCCATCAGCGTTGCTCTGCAGACAGGGAAAGCCACGGGCCGTGCTCTCTGTTCAAGTGCCCCTGTCAGCAGGGATGTTGGCTGGGCTCTGCAGCCCCCCTGTGTGCTCTGGTGAGGTTCCCTGGTCAGGCGGGCTGAAGTCTGTCTTCAGCAATAAGTGGGGCTGTGAGTTAGTTTCCCAACCCGGGCTCATCAGGTAAGTATCTCCAAAGCCACTAATGCTTTTTGTCATCTTGACACAAGCCAACCTGTGCCCCAGTTTCACTGGCCGAACAGTGCTACTGACTTTGCTCTGGAGTCCACCAGCTCTGCCCACTCACCTGCTGGGTTGTGCAGCTTCTGGGTGTTCTTGTCAGCCCTTCCTCCAGATGGGGCTGGGGGCCACACACTCTGGTGGGTGTGGCTGTGACCCAGACTTCTGCCTGGATGGGACTGGGAGAGCCCACTTCAGGCAACTCCCTAGTTTTTTCTGAACAGGATTTCTGGTAGGGAGGCTGGGGGAGGAGCTAAGACTCAGCTCTTCTGCTGGGCGTGGGCAGACCAGGCTCCAGGGCTGGCGGATCTCCTCATTGGAAGACCCGAATTAGGCAGACTTGCGCCCCACCAAGCTCCCTCGTCAGACTGTGCCACCAAATGGGCTGCAGAAGAGCAAAGCTGCTGGTTGGGTTGACTCTTTGGGCTCTGCAGGCAGGAGCTCAGTCTGCCAAGATCCGAGTGCTGCTTGTTGGAAGCCCCTCCTCTGTTTCTCCATCACAATCAGATTCCCAGTGGTTGAGCCCACAGATGCTCCTGTGAGCCCCATGGGGTGAAACCAGAGTAGGGGTTCCCATGAAGTGACCCCCGGTGCTGGTGGTGCTGGATGTCACCGCTGTGTTTTCTTCTGCCACTGGAGGAGCTGTAGGCACGGTGCTGTGCCGGCTCAGGGAAAGGGCCATGTGGTCAGCGTGTAGCTGTTTCTCTCACCCTTTAATTCAGTCTGTCTTGGTCTGTGTGGTGCAGGAGGTGCTTCAACCTCACTCCCGTGTTGTTCTGAGATTCTCTAAGTAATGTCTTATTCTTGCATAGTTGTTAGTTGTCTTTCTTGTAAAGCAGAGCCAAGTCAGGAACAACTTACGTCATCATCTTGGTTATGTCATTCTAAACTTCTCATTCTTTTTAAAGGTTTTGTATTATTCAATTGTGTATATATATTATGTTGACCCTTTCCCTTATTAATATATATATATGTTAGTTTCTTGTTTTGGGGGTAGTCTAATATACATGGCAGGGAACATAAGTCTTTGCATGCATATATAAGTATACTAATGCAAAATTTCTGCAAGTTAAAGTCTCTGGATCAGCAAGTCACTTAAAAATCATTTTTGCTACTTGTTAATATAAGGTCCTAAAGAATGTTGCTGGATAATTGTTTTTCTTGGAGTAATAAAGTAAATTATTCTATTTTTTGAAGGATCAAATTGGCCTTGTGATTAATATCACCTAAGATTTTAAAACATATGCATTTTTATGTAAGCATCTTTAATATGAAACCTGTTGAATTTTGTAACTTAGTTGTTAGAAAATATGGCCTTAGCATTCAAGGCCACATAACAATTATTTATCTTTTAATTATTCTGTTAATTAATACCTATCTCTTAAGCTGTTAAATCCTAATGAAACTTGGAATTTTATGGACATACATTATATAAACCAGGTTCCAAGTTTTGTTCTATACCGGGCTAGCTTTATGATGTGCTTTACCACTTAGATTATCTGAACCTCTGTTTTCAGTCTGTAAAACCTTGCAGGTGGTGATGAACCATGTTACAGATAAAATTCATAAAGAGTCTGGCTTAGTGCCTGGTATTTATCAGGCACCTAATATATGAATTGAAAAAGAAAAAATACACTGAGGGAAAAGTACACTATTTAAAAATAAGTACATTACAGTTAGTATCCTACAATTTGAAAGGACCATAGAAATGGTTTAGTGCATTGGTTTTCAAATTGAGCTCAGTGGACTTTAAGCGTTCTATTTCTTTTTTTTTTTTTAAGTTTACAACTACTGATTTGGTCCATCGGTTTTTCAAATTTTAGCAGTTCTTCGTAGAAAACCATACAAAGGGTGAACTTGAACTATTCTGTGTGGTGATTGGTGAGTTAGGCTGCAGAGAGGGCTTTAGAAAGTCTGAGGCAGCCCATGAAACTCCTTCATGGGGCACTCTCTAGTCCAACTCAAGCATTTTATGGTTGAGGAGGTTATGACAGACAGATGTTATTTACCATGTTCTAGGTTACATAGAGTCGCACATGTCATTAGGACCACATGTCTGGAACTAGAGCTGCAGTCTTTTGTCTCCCATTCTGTTGCTCTATTATTTTATTATCATTTTAGTAAAAGCCTTAGGATTTTATCATGTATCTAAATGCTGAATAATATGTTCCTCTTATAGTGCATTTGTGTTTTTTTCATAATTTTTAACGATAGCATGAATTAAGGTTAAAATTAACTTTGGCTGTTTTATCAGTATCCACATGCTGTTAAAGAAACAAATCATTTTTTCAGAATCTCTCATACTAATTTTCTATATGCAGTTTGTTGAGTAGGTAACACTTCGGAAATCTGTTTTATTTTTGGCGCTAACTGTGGTGAATACTGTGGAGTAAAATCTAACAATGTTGGAAGACAAAAACTCAGAGTAAGCAAAGGCTTGCAAACATTTTAAAAGGAAACAGTAGAAGTTTCATTAGAGTAATTCTACCAAAACTCAACACTTGAAATGCTCAAAGGAAACATAACTTTTGGATTCTATGTTTTGCTTCTTTCTTTTCCTGCTCGAGGCAGATGAAGAAATAATAAGTGATGGGTAACTCATTTAAAAATCTCAGTCTCCAGATTTAGATGAATTATACCTCAGAGGACTGAAGAACCCTGTGAATGTGATTTCAGAATCTTTGTCAGTATTCTTTGTGGAGTTAGGAAGAGTAAGAAAGGCAAGAAAAGTAACAAAAAACAAGTACCAGTGTTTTCAAAGATAGGTGGAAGTAGATGTTAGAAATTATCAATCAGTATACTTAATGCCAGCCTCTACCAAATTTTTGAGTATGTTTTGGAACATATTTCTCACTTAGAAGTACCCTCACTTTTTTCCCCATGAGGTTGGTAGATTGGTACAGTGAGGTATACTTTATTATATTCTACTATTTACATATAGTATATGTATACATCCATATTCTAAACTATATGCTCTATACTATACAACATATACTACAGATTATACTATGCCACTTATATAGTATATAATATATACTACATACATCTATATTCTGTAGGTATATACTATATCTACTGGATTCTAATAGGTATATCTTGATATATAATAAATAGAATATATCTTGATATACAGTAGATACAGTAAATCTTTCATATTTGTGATTTAGTGGAGAAATGTGGACTGGTTGAAAATAATGTTAGAAAGCATTACAGTTGGATCAGTAACTGAACCCAAAGAGTGCAAATAAACACACAGCTGTCAGCTTGGAGAGAACATTTCTAGGTGGGGTGCCATATTAGGCCCTGTCCCTTTCAGCATGTTTATCAGTGTATTTGAGTGGGCTCCTTAAGGACAAGAACAAGTCTTACTTGATTTTGTATTTGCAACATTTGATACACTATCTGGCTAGAATTAGTGTCTCTTAAAGGAATGAATGGATGGATAGATCAATAAAATAAAGTGGCATTCGTGGACAGGTTCACAAATAGAAGGGACAGCTAATTTGATGGATGAGAAGACTGAGATTGAATTGATCTCCTTAGGTTCAAAATCTGGCAGAAAACAAGCAAGATAAAATTTAATCAAGTTAACTGTTGAGTCCTCAATTTTTTTCCATCCATTTTACGGATACCATATGGGGAGACCTGGCTTGAAAGTTATTCAGTTTTTTAAAAAGTCTAAGGTTTCAGTTGAGGAACCTATAATCATATAACTGTTTAAAAAGATAACTGAAAGAAAAAAGTTAATTGAGTATGGTGGTGCCCAGGTTCTCAAGGTAATAATAACTTATTTTACTGGCCAGATCACATCTGATAACAGGTACCCAATTTTAGGTAACAAACTGACCTGTAGAGAGCAAGCAGAAGAACCAAGGGGGGCTCAAAGAACTGGCATATAAGGAACAGTGGAAGAAGCATGAAATTATGGATAAGATTCAAATTAAGGGAAAATGTAACTTCAGTATTTAAAGAGCTGTTGTGTGAAAGAGGAGAAACAGATATGCTTTTGGATGTTCCTGAAGGCAACATGAACCTAATGGATATTTCTGGGAAGCAGGTTTCCACTTATTTCTAAACAAGAGCTTCCTAATAGTTGGAATTGTCCAATGATAATGAAATCAGTACCCTTTATATTATTGAGCTTTTCTGCCACCACAGGTATTTGTACAGAGGCTGCATGACCACCTACTAGGAATGTATAAACTGTTCCTATAGGGCAGGGGTTCCCCGCCCCCTTAGAAACTGGGCTGCACAGCAGGAGGTGAATGGCAGGCGAGTGAGTGAAGCTCACATTAGCGCCTGAATCATCCCTATCCAGTACGTGGAAAAATTGTCTTCCACGAAACCGGTCCCTGGTACCAAAAAGGTTGGGGACCACAGCTATAGGTTCCTTGCTTATACGAGGGTCTAAGCCTTCATAATTGAGTTACAGTAACACTGAGCAATGAATAAAACAACTGACATTTATAGACCTGTTTTAACAAATGGAGTGTTGTTATTTAAGTATATATTGCTCTATTAATTAATAAAAAATAAGTGAAGGTAAGTTCAGTTATCCTTTGGGTTTGCTTGCAAAAATTAAATTATGTAAACCTTTATTTCTCTCTTTTAAACAGTTAGAATTCTGTGCTCTTTCCTTTTGGAAAAAAATTAGTTATTTAAGTTTTTTTTTGTATTATAAAAATGTTTGTTAAAGACATTTTTAGACTTACAGTGAAGTAGGGGAAAACACCCATAGTCCTTCCAGCCAAAATTTTTCTTCTTTTTCTATTCCATATCTTTAATTTCTTAAAGCACTTTTAATATTTTTCTTATGAAATATTTTGAACGTATAAAAGAATATTTAAAACATTCATCTACCTACTTGATATTTTGTTAATTTTGCTTTAGGTCATATTTTAAAAAATAAGATGTTAAAGTTCCCCTGTACACTTTCTCCAAAACATCTCTCTTCTACTCTCCCTCCTCAGAAGTAACTATTCTGAAGTTGATATATCTTCTTCCTATTTGATTTTTTACAGTTAAATGTATTTTTAGAAATTGTCCTTTTATTTTATATAAGTAGCACATACACATTTTTTAAAACTTGAGAAAAATAAAAACATTCTTACACCCAGATATCATCAGTTTTAGCATTTTAGTGTATATCCTTTTTTTTTTTTAATTTATTTTTGGCTGCGTTGGGTCTTTGTTGCTGCGCGTGGGCTTTCTCTAGTTGCGGTGAGCGGAGGCTACTCTTCGTTGTGGTGCATGGGCTTCTCACTGCGGTGGCTTCTCTTGTTGCGGAGCACGGGCTCTAGGCGCGCGGGCTTCAGTAGTTGTGGTACACGGGCTCAGTAATTGTGGCTCGTGGGATCTAGAGCACAGGCTTAGTAATTGTGGCGCACGGGCTTAGTTGCTCCACGGCATGTGGGATCTTCCCGGACCAGGGCTCAAACCCGTGTCTCCTGCATTGGCAGGTGGATTCTTAACCACTGCGCCACGAGGGAAGCCCGTATATCCTTCTTGATCTTTTCTGTGTATGTGTATAATATGTATTATAGATGAAGAATTACTAGCTTTTCTATTACTAGCTTCCTAAGATTTTTGTTTTAAATCACAGATAGTGGAGAATTTTGTCAAATGTTCAAATGCCTTTTTTTGCGTCTATTAAAGTGATCAAGTATTTTTTTCTCATTTAATTAACATGGAAAATTACATTTATATATTTTTACTGTTACATTACTCTTACGCTTTGCTTTTATGGGAGAAGTGCTTCTTGTGATGTAATTTTTGTACATTGCTGAATTCCTTTTGCTAATATTTGGGATTTTTGCAGCAATATGCATATGTAAGAATGGTCTATGATGTATTTTTTTTTCAAGCTGTCCTGATCCAGTTTTGGCATCAAGGTTATATAAGTTCTCACAGGGAATGACTTGGAGAGCTTTTTCTTCTTTCTGTTCTCTTTCACAGATTATAAAAGATAGGAAATATCTTTGTCTTAAAAATTGTAGATTATCACTTCTGAAACCTGGATCTAGTTTGTTTTTGTTTTTTTTTAATTTTTTCTACTTATTCACTTCATTTGTAGATTGACTCAGATCTTATATTTTTAGTTTTAATAATTTATATTTTTCTGGGAAATTATTCATTTTATCTCAGATTTTGTATTTGTTGGCATTAGGTTTTTCATAGTATTTATGATGTTTAAATTTCTGTCACTTCTATAGTTACATACCCCACTCTTATTCCTAATGTAGTTAATATGTACCTCTTCTTTTTCTTGATAAAGCTTGCCAAAAAACGTAGCATGTTTGGAAGCTGTGTTATTTATAGGTTCAGAATTGAAACTAAAACATATTCAGGGTTGTTTTGCCTTTCTGGTGTTTCTTTTTTTTTCAATGTTGAATAAAAATTCCTCTCTCTCCCTAATAATGCTTTTTGTCTTAAAGCCTATTTAATCTACACTACTTTTTTTTTTTTGCCTAATATATTTTTTCTTTTACTTTCATTTTTTTTTTTTTTTTTTTTTTTTTGCGGTATGCGGGCCTCTCACTGTTGTGGCCTCTCCCGTTGCGGAGCACAGGCTCTGGACACGCAGGCTCAGCGGCCATGGCTCATGGGCCCAGCCGCTCCGCGGCATGTGGGATCTTCCCGGACCGGGGCACGAACCCGTGTCTCCTGCATCGGCAGGCGGACTCTCAACCACTGCGCCACCAGGGAGGCCCCTTACTTTCATCTTTTTGTGTGTTAATGTTTTGTCTCTGTGCTTGTACAATATTTGACTAAATTCATTTTTAAAAAGGATCCAACATAAGAATATCTCATTCCACAAAATTATTTATTTACGTTTGTTGGGATTACTGAGATTGTTAGATCTACGTGGGTTATCTTTAAAAACAAAATTATCATTTTTCTCTCTGCTTCTTTTTTTTACTTCCTTCTTCTTAACCCTTTACCCTGACTTTCCATTGATTTCAGAATGACAGATTCTACTATTCTTTTAGAGTTTAGCCTTGAATTTTTAAGATACGTATACTTGAATTAAGGAAGTCTGAAGCAATTAATATCTATTTTTTTTTTCAAATTCTCTCAGGACAGTAGAACACTTTCTTTCTCCAGTCTCTTCTCATGTCATCTTCCACATTATTATTGTCTGTCTTAATTTACCTTATTTTGAAACTCCTCAATTTTTTAACCATGCTTATGAGGTTTACCATTAGTTTCTTTGCTCACCATTGTTACCTGCACATCACCGTTGCTCATTACTGCACCTTTCATTCAGGGTTCATTGTCTTTCTTATATTTTGGTGATTCTTTCAGTGAGGGCTTCTGAGTGGTAAAATTTTCTAGTCTTTGTACATAATTTATCTTCACTCTTGAATGATAATTTTACTGGGTCTTGGAGTCTAGGTTGACAGTTATTATCACTTAGAACTTGATATGTTTTTTAACTCCAGTAGCTTTCAACATTTTTTCTTTATGTATAGTGGTTTCCTGTTTTGCCTCCAAATATCGAAGGGTACACTTATTTAAATAAACTTTTTATATGGGATTAATTTTTAGGTTACAGAGAGTTGTAAATATATATGTAGTTCTAACAACACTCTCATACTCTTTACGCAGATTCACCTTTTGTTAACATGTTACCCCATTTGTCTTATGTACACATGCTCGCTCTCTGTCATGTGAACACAAACATACATGTACATATGTAAATTTTTAAAAAACTATTTGAGGGCAAGTTCCACACATCATGCTTTTTACCCCTAAATACACTGGTTTTATTTCCTAATAATAGGGATATGCCCTTGTATACACATAGTATAATTATGATATAAATTTACATTTGTAAAATAATTTTCTCGAATCTCTCCACAATATAGTTTTTTCAGTTGACTTAATATTGTCTTTTATGCCACTTTACTCCTTCAGTACAAGGTCCAGTCTAGAGTCAGGTAGTGTGTTGGTTGTCTAGATGTCTTTAGCCTTCATTAATCTGGAACATTTCCTCATACTTTTGTTGTCTTTTTTACAACATTCACATTTTTGAAGAATATGGTACCCCATCACTTTTCATTTAATAGAATGTTCTTAATTTGCAGTTCTCTGATTTTTTTTTTTTTTTTTTTTTTTTTGCGGTACGCGGGCCTCTCACTGTTGCGACCTCTCCCGTTGCGGAGCACAGGCTCCGGACGCGCAGGCTCAGCGGCCATGGCTCACGGGCCTAGCCGCTCCGCGGCATGTGGGATCTTCCCGGACCGGGGCACGAACCCGCGTCCCCTGCATCGGCAGGCGGACTCTCAACCACTGCGCCACCAGGGAAGCCCTCTGATGTTTTATTGTTATTAGACTGAGATTTTTGTATTCCTGGCTAGAATACTGAATAGGTGATGTAATTTCCTTCTTAAGATATCACAGCTGGAGGTACATGATCTTCACCTATCCTTTATTGTTGATGTTAATTTTGATCACTTTACCGATGTTTCTTGATTTGTACACCATATATACAATTACTATTTTTCCCCTTCAGTGAAACCAATAAGCAGTCTGTGGTGAGCCACTTGGAATTTATATATCTTATTTCCCATCAAAGTTTAACATCCATTGATGATTCTTTCCTGATCCAGTCTTAATTGTGATGGTTCTTCCAGCTCTATCTCTCTTTTTATATCTTCTTTTTATATTTTTCTTTCTGGAAAATTCTTAGTCTTTTTGTTTTGTTTTTCAATATTGTTTTTTCCCCTATTGTGTCATTATCTTTTAAATTCCTATTACACTATATAAAAAGTTTATAAAGAATATGGATGGCCAATAAACATAAAAATTAACTTAAGTATTAACCCAAGAAATACAAATTAAAATATTAATATCCTTTTTTGCTAGTCCTATAGATTTAAAAATTTCAATATCCAGTTATTTCAAGAATATAGTAAAATAAAGGCTAGTAGACTTTTGAAGAGAATGTAAATTGTTGCAATCTTTCCAGCAGTCATTTTGGTAATGCTTTTGAAAAGCGTTAAAATCGTATAAATGTCTATCAACCCAGAAACTTAATTTCTTAGCATTTACCCTGAGGAAATAATAAAAAATAAGCTTAAATTTATGAGTAATAGGATGTTCACCATAGGAAAAATTGGAAGTACTCAAATGTTGAGCAGAATATGATTAAATTTTGATAATCTATAATATAGAATGTTATCTCCTTAAAAATTTTTGTGATATTAGTGTTTTTATTGACATAGAAAGGCATTTATGATATTATTTACTGAGAAAAATGTATAAAAGTCTCAAATTATACACACCAAAATGGTGGCAGTGATTATCACAGAGTGATAGACTGTCACTTTTTAAAATTTTCTATTCTTTGTGATTTTTTAATATTTTAAAGTAAACACTTATTACATTTGTAGTAAAATTTTATAATTATATCAATAAAAGGCATTCTTTCATCCAGATGTTAGAAATGGTATCTTGACAACTTAAGTTATTTAAAAGAAAATTTTTTAATTGAATAAATTTGACATGTAACATTGTATAATAAATTTAAATAAATTTAAGGTGTATAGTGTGTTACTTTGATACACTTAAATATTGTAATATGACTCACTGTAGTGATGTTTATCAGTGTTACATAATTATAGTGCAGTATTATTGTCTACATTCATTATATGATGTATTAGATCTCTATGGCTTATTTACTCCTCATTACGAGTTTGTACCCTTAAACACCATCAATTATCCCCCCAGCCCTCATCCCCGGTAACCACCATTTTACACTCTGTTTTTACAGGTTTGACTGTTTTAGATTCCACACATAAGTGATATTGTGCAGTACTTGTCTTTCTCTGTCTCAGTTATCTTGCTTACTATATTGTGTTCAACGTCCATCCATGTTGTCACAAATGGCAGGATATCCTCCTTTTTCGTGACTAAAAAAATTTTGTTATGTGTATATACGTTCACATCTTTTTATCCATTCATCCACTGATGGACATTTGGGTTGTTTCCACATCTTGGTTATTGTGAATAATGCAGTGATAAACATTGGAGTGCATGTATTTCATGAAAATCCTGTTTTTATTTCCTTTGGGTATATACCCAGAAGTGGAATTGCTGGGTTGTATGGTAGGTCTATTTTTAAATTCTTGAGGATCCTCCCTATCATTTTCCATAGTGGTTGGACCAGTTTACATTCCCACCCACAGTGTATAAGGGTTCTCTTTTCATCACATCCTTGCCAGCACCTGTTGTCTCTTGCCTTCTTCAGAGCCATGCTAACAGGTGTGAGGTGATATCTCACTGTGGTTTTGATTTGTATTTCCCTTATTGATCATCTTTCCATGTGCCTGTTGGCCATTTTGATGCCTTCTTTAGAAAAATGTCTATTTAGTTCTTCTGCCCATTTTAAAAATTGGATTGTTTGTATTTTTGTTAGTGAGTTGACTTTTTTTTATATATTTTGGATATTGACCTCTTATCCTATATATGGTTTGCCAGAATTTTCTCTCATCCTGTATGTTGTCTATTCAATTTGTAAATTGTTCCTTTTGCTCTTCAGAAGCTTTTGAATTTAATGTAGTTCCATTTGTTGATTTCTTGCTTTTGTTGTTTGCGCTTTTGAGGTCATTTGCAAAAAATCACTGCCAAGATTAATAACAATGAGCTTCTCTGCATTTTCTTCTAGGAGTTTTATGGTATCAGGTCTTATATTTAAGTCTTTAGTCCGTTTCAGTTTAATTTTTGGGAGCAGTGTAAGATAAAGGTCCAGCTTCATTGTTCTGCATGTCTTTTTTCCAGTTTTCCCAGTACCATTTGTTCAAAACAGTATCCTTTCCCCATTGTGTGTTCTTGGCTGTCTTGTCAAATATTAGTTGACCGTATGTGCTGGGACTTAATTCTGGGCTCTCTATTCCGTCCCATTGATCTTGGTATCTGTTTTTGTGCCAGTACCATACCGTTCTTATTACTTTGGCTTTGTAGTATAGTTTGAAATCAGGAAGTGTGATATCTCTGGCTTTGTCCTTTTTTCTCAGCATTGCTTTGCCTTTTTGGATTCTTTTGTGGTTGTACATAAATTTTAGGACTGTTTCTTCTGCTTCTGTGAAGAATGTCTTTGGTGTCTTGATGGGGGTTGCATTGAATTTTTAGATGGCTTTGGGTGGTATAGCCATTTTAACAATATTCTTCTAATCTATGAATATGTTATGTCTTTGCATTTGTTTGTGTGTTCTTTGGTTTCTTTCAGCAAAATCTTGTAGTTTTCATTGTACAGATCTTTCACATCCTTTGTTAAATTTTTTCCTAAGTATTTTATTGTTTTTGATGCTATTATGAATGGAATAGTTTTCTTTATTTCTTTTTCAGTTGCTTCATTTTAAGTGTAAAGGAACACAATTGACTTCTGTATATTGATTTTATATCCTACCGTTTTACTGAAATCATTAATTAGATCCAGCAGTTTTTTGATTGACTCTTTGGGGTCTTCTATATAAATGATTATATTATCAGGAGATAGTGACAGTTTTATTTCTTCTTTTTTGATTTGGAAGCCTTTTATTTCTTTGTCTTGCCTAATTGCTCTAGCTAGGACTTCCGGTAGTATATTGAATAGTAGGGGTGAGAGTGTACATCCTTGTCTCTTGATCCTGATTTAAAGGAAATGCTTTCAGTTTTTCTCCACTGAGTATATTGTTAGCTGTGTGTTTGTTGTATATGTCCTTTATTATGTTGAGATGCATTCATTCTCTCTATGCCCAATCTGTTAAGGGTTTTAATCATAAAAGGATATTGTAGTCAAATACTTTATCTGCATCTTTTGAGATGATCACATGAATTTTAGTTTTCATTTTATTGATGTGATGTATTTGCATCTTTGCATCCCAGGGATAAATCTCACTAAGCCATGGTGTATAATCCTTTTAATGTGTTCTTGAATTCAGTTTGCTAATATTTCATTGAGAATTTTTGCATCTGTATTCATGAGGGATATTGGTCTATAGTTTTCTCTTTTTTTATATGGTATCCTTATCTAATTTTGGTATCAAGGTATTTCTGGCTTCTTAGAATTTCCGAGTTCAGAAGTGTTCCGTTCTCCTCGATATTTTGGAACAGTTTGAGGAGGATTGGTGTTAATTTTTTAAATGTTTGGTAGAATTCTCCAGTGAAATCATGTGGTCATGGAGTTTTCCGTGTTGGGAGGTTTTTGGGTTTTTATGTTTTTTATTTTTTGCAGTACGTGGACCTCTCACTGCCGTGGCCTCCCCCGCTGCGGAGCACAGGCTCCGGATGCGCAGGCCCAGTGGCCATGGCCCACGGGCCCAGCCGCTCCACAGCATGTGGGATCCTCCCGGACCGGGGCACGAACCCGTGTCCCCTGCATCGGCAAGCGGACTCTCAACCACTGCGCCACCAGGGAAGCCCTGGTTTGTTTTAATTAAAATTTTTAAAACTAAAGTATGGTTGATTTACAATATTATATTAGTTTCAGGTGTACAGCATAGTAATTCAGTATTTCTACAGTTTACATTCCATTAAAAGTTGTTATAAGATAATGGCTATAATTCTCTATGCTATATAATATGTCCTTGTTGGTTGTCTATTTTACCCATGGTAGGTTATATCTCGTAATCCTGTACCCCTAATTTGCCCCCTCCCCTTCCATTTCCCCTTTGGTAACCACTAATTTGCTTTCTAGATCTGTGAGTTTGTTTCTGTTTTGCATATACATTCATTTGTATTCTTTTTTAGATTCCACATATAAGTGGTATCATACAGTATTTGTCTTTCTCTCTCTGACTTCTTTCACTGAGCATAATATCCTCTAGGTCCATTCACATGGCTGCAGTTGGAAGAATTTCATTCTTTTTTATGACAGTAATATTCCATTATGTGTGTGCATGTATACACACACACATACATACATACATACATATATACATACCACTTCTTCTTTAACCATTCATCTGTTGATGGGCACTTGGGTTTTTCCCATGTCTTGACTATTGTAAAAAGTGTTGCTATGAACATTGGGTGCATGTTTTTGTTTATGGACATATACCCAGGAGTGGAATTGCTGGATCATGTGGTAGTTCTGTTTTTAGTTTTTTGAGGAAACTCCATACTGGTTTCCATAGTGGCTGCACCAAGCTACATTCCCACCAAGGGTTCTCTTTTCTCCACATCCTTGCCAACATTTATTATTTGTATTCTTTTTGATGATAGCTATTCTGAGAAGTGTGAGGCAATATCTTATTTTGGTTTTGATTTGCATTTCTCCAGTAATTAGTGATGTTGAGCATCTCTTTATGTGCCTGTTGGCCATCTGTATGTCTTCTTTAGGAAAATGTCTGTTCAGGTATTCTGCCAATTTTTTGATCAGATTGTTTGTTTGGTTTTGGTTGTTTCATTTCTGTTGAAATGAAAAGACAACCTATGGAATGGGTTCTAAGTTTTAAACTTTTAAGTTTAATTACATCTCATTTGTTTACTCTTGCTTTTATTTTTTTTACCATAGGAGACAGATCCAAAAAAATATTGCTAGGATTTATGTCAAAGAGGCTTCCACCTATGTTCTCTTCTAGGAGTTTTGTGGTTTCAGGTCTTACATTTAGATCTTTAATCCGTTTGAGTTTATTTTTGTATATGTTGTAAGGAAATGTTTTAATCTCATTATTTTACATGTAGCTTTCCAGTTTTCCCAGCACAGCTTATTGAAGAGACCGTCTTTTCTCCATTGTATATTCTTGCCTCCTTTGTCATAGATTAATTGACCATAGGTGCATGGGTTTAGTTCTGGGCTCTCTATTCTGTTCCATTGATTTATGTGTCTGTTTCTGTGCCAGTACCATGCTGTTTTGGTTACTGTAGCTTTGTAATATAATCTGAAATCTCGTCGGGTAATACCTCCAGCTTTGTTCTTTTTTCTCAAGATTACTTTGGCAATTTGGGGTCTTTTGTGGTTCCATATGAATTTTAGGATTACTTGTTCTAGTTCTGTGAAAAATGTCATGGATTGTATTAAATCTGTAGATTGCTTTGGGTAGTGTGGTCATTTAACAATATTAATTATTCCAGTCCAAGAGTATGGGATATCCTTCCATTTCTTTTTTTATCTTCAATTCGTGTTTTATAGTTTTCAGAGTGTAGGTCTTTCACCTTTTTGGTTAAGTTCATTACTAGGTATTTTATTATTTTTGATGCAATTTTAAGCAGGATTTTTTTTTTACTTTCTCTTTTTGATAGTTTAATATTAGTGTATAGAAACGCAAAGTATTTTTGTATACGTATCTTGTATCCTACAACGTTGCTGAATTCATTAATTCTAATAGTTCTGGGGTGGAGACTTCAGGGTTTTCTATGTAATGTATCATGTCATCTGCAAATAGGGGCAGTTTTACTTCTTCTCTTCCAATCTGGATGCCTTTTATTTATTTTTCTTGTCTGATTGCTGTGGCTAGAACTTCCAATACTGTGTTAAATAGAAGTGGTATGAGTGGGCATCCTTGTCTTGTTCCTAAATTTAGTGGAAAGGCTTTCAGCTTTTCACTATTGAGTATGCTGGCTCTGGGTTTGTCATAAATGGCCATTATTATGTTGAGAGTTTTTATCATGAATGCATGTTGAATTTTATCTAATGCTTTTCGTGTGTGTCTTTTGAGATGATTATATGATTTTTATCTTTCCTTTTGTTAACGTGATGTTCACATTGATTTCGAATATTGAACCATCCTTGTGACCCTGGAATAAATCCAGCTTGATCATGTTGTGTAGTCCTTTTTACATATTGCTGGATTCAGTTTGCGAGTACTTTGCCTGAGGATTTTTGCATCTATATTCATCAAAGATATTGATCTGTAACTTTCTTTTATTGTAGTGTCTTCTTTTGGTTTTGGCATCAGGGTAATGGTGGCCTTGTGGAATAAATATGGCAGTGTTATCTCCTCTTCAGTTTTTTGGAATGGTTTGAGAAGGATAGGTATAAGTTCTTTAAATGCTTGGTAGAATTTCCCTGTAAAGCCATCTGGTCCTGGACTTTTGTTTGCTGTTTTTTTTTTTTTTATTACAAAAAAACTGGTTGACTCAGTCTTGGCAGGCTTTATGTTTCTAGAAGTTTGTCCATTTCCTCTAGATTGTCCAGTTTGTTTGCATATAACTGTTCAGTGTTCTCTTAGGATTTTTTGTATCTCTGTGGTATTGGTTGTTATTTATCATCTTTCATTTCTTATTTTGTTCATTTGGGTCCTCTCCCTTTTCTTCTTGGTGAGCCTGGCTAAACATTTATCAATTTTGTTTATCTTTATAAAAAAGCAGCTCCTGGTTTCATTGATCTTTTTCTACATTTTTAAAATCTTTATTTCCTCTGATTTTTATTATTTCCTTCTCCTGCTGACTTTGCTCTTTTTCTAATTCTTTAAGGTGGTAGGTTAGGTTGTTTGAGATTTTTCTTGCTCTTGAGGAAGTCCTGTATTGCTATGAACTTCCATCTTAGAATTGCTTTTGCTGCATCTCATAGATTTTGGAAAGTTGTGTTTTCATTTTCATTTGTCTTGAGGTATTTTCTTATTTCCTCTTTGATTTTGTCAGTGACCATTGTTTTTTTAGTAATATGTTGTTTAATCTCCACGTTTGTTCTTTATCCACTTTTCTTTCTGTAGTTGATTTTCTAGTTTTATATTGCTATGGTTGGAAAAGATGCTTGAAATAATTTCTGTCCTCTTAAATTTGTTGAGGCTTGTTTTGTGACTTTGTATGTGATCTGTACTGGAGAACGTTCCATGTGTGCTTGATATGAATGTGCATTCTTTTTTTGCATGTAGTCTCATGTAGATATCAATTAAGTCTAACTGGTCTGTTGTGTCATTTAAGGCCTCTGTGCCTTATTGATTTTCTGTCTTGATGATCTGTCCATTGATGTCAGTGGAGTGTTAACATCTCATACTATTGTTGTATTGTTGTCAACTTCTCTCTTTTTGTCTGTATTTGCATTACATGTTTAGGTGCTCTTGTATTGGGTGTGTTTATGTTAACAAGTGTAATACCCTCTTGTATTGATCCCTTTATCATTGTATAAGGCCTTCTTTGTCTTTCATTGTAGTCTTTATTTTAAAGTCTGATATGATTTTGTCTGATATGAGTATTGCTACCCACACTTTGTCATTTTTGTTTGCATGAAACATCTTTTTCCATCCTCTCACACTCTGTGTGTCTTCACCCCTGAAGTGAGTCTCTTGTAGGTAGCATATTCAAGAGTCTTGTTTTTTTTTTTTTTTTTAAATCCAGTCAGCCACCTTATGTCTTTTGATCAGAGCATTTAGTCCATTGACATTTAAAGTAATTATTAATAGGTAATACTTATTGCCACTTTATTACTTGTTTTCCAGTTGTGGTTACCATGGGGTTCATATATGTTGACTCATAATTATATCTACTTGTTTTAAACTGGTAATCATTTAAATTCAAACACATTCTAAAAGATCTACATGTTTTACCTTCATAACCCACATTTTGTGTATTTGATATCATATTCTACATCTTCTTGATTATCCCTTAACTATTTATTTTTAGTTATAGTTGTTTTTATAGTTTTTTTGTCTTAATCTACATACTGGCTTATTTAAGTGATCTTCAATCCTTACTGTGTATTTGACTTTCCTACTGGGATTTTCCCTTTCTTACAGATTCTTACCTCTTTTCCATTTAGAGAAGACCCTTCAACATTTCTTTTAGGGTAGGTTTAGTATGCTGAATTCTTTTAGTTTTTGCTTGTCTCAGAAGTTCTTTATCTCTCCTATTCTAAATGATAATCTTGCTGGGCAGAGTATCATAGGTTGCAGGTTTTTCCCTTTCAGGATTTTGAATATATCATGCCTATCCCTTTTGGCCTGCAAAGTTTCTGCAGAGAAATCAGCTGATAGCCTTATGGGGATTCCTTTATATATGACACTTTGTTTTTCTCTTGCTGCCTTTAGAATTCTCTTTAACTTTTGCCATTTTAATTGTATGTCTTGGTGTGGGTCTGTTTGGGTTCATCTTGTTTGGAACCCTCTCTGCTTCCTGTATCTGGATATCTGTTTCCTCCTTCAGGTTTGGGAAGTTTTCAGCCATAATTTCTTCAAATCCATTTTTGATCCCCTTCTCTCTCTCTCCTTCTGGAACCCCTATAATGCAAATGTTGGAACACTTAATGTTATTGGAGAAATCTCTTAGATTGCTTTCACTTTATAAAATGTGTTTTTCTCTCTGCTGTTCTGATTTGGTGATTTCCATGATTATATCTTCCAGGTCAATTATGCAATTATCCGTATTACTTAACCTGCTATTCATTCCTTTCAGTGTGTTTTTTTTCAGCTGTTGAGTTCTTCATTTCTGATTGGTGGTTTTTTTTTAATGTTTCTAATTCCTTGTTAAAATGTTCAGTGTTTAGATCAATTGTTTTACCTAATTCAGTTAAGCTTTTTATTACCAATTGTTTTGAATTACTTATCTGTTGTTTATTTCCATTTCATTATTTTTTCAGGGTTTTTTTCTTGCTCTTTGAATTGAGAATAGTTCCTCTGCCTTTTAATTTTACTTTTCTTTTTTTTTTTTTTTTTTTTTTGCGGTATGCGGGCCTCTCACTGTTGTGGCCTCTCCCGTTGCGGAGCACAGGCTCCGGACATGCAGGCTCAGCGGCCATGGCTCACGGGCCCAGCCGCTCCTCGGCATGTGGGATCTTCCTGGACTGGGGCACAAACCCGTGTCCCCTGCATCGGCAGGCGGACTCTCAACCACTGCGCCACCAGGGAAGCCCTAATTTTACTTTTCTCTGCTTCTATGAACTAAGGTGAAGCAGTGACCTTTTGTGGACTTGAAGGGGTGTTCTTATTTGGGAGTGTCCCTATGCAGATTGCACATGTCCAGTGCCTTTGGTGGGAGGGCTGGATTTGATGTGGATGCCAGTCACATCTTTCCTGATGTTGTGCTGGCAGCTCTTACCTTGGTAGTGGGGTGTGACTGGGGATGGAGGGGCTAGAGCTGGCTCCTGGTGTGAGACGGGACTTGCTCTCTGTTCAGTGGCTGTCACCTCTCTGTCAGGGGTGGGGTCTGATCCCAAGTTGCTGAAGCAGAAGCCCTTTGTGTCAGGCTCAAGCTGCCTCTGTTCCCTTTACGTGTGTGTTTTTCTCTCTCCCAGCACCAAGACCTTTGCCCCAGAGTAGGGAGTGCTGAAGCAAGTGGGGCCTTTCACATACAAAGGTTCAACGCACTGCTTGTGTAGGTGTCTGTGGCTCCTTCAGATGCAACCCATGGTAGAGTCTTTTTCCTGGTCGTGGCTGTCCCACATCCAGTGCCGCACTGTGGCACAGACTGAGTAGAGCCAAAGCATTCACTGGTGCACAGTGAGGTGGCTGTGGGAAACCCAGTAACCATGCAGACCTCTCCTCAGAGGCAAGACCCCTTTTCCCCTCACAGCTGGTTGCTGTTCCCAGCCTCCACTGTGCTCTACAGGGGAGGGGAGCCTGAATGGTTTCTCTGCATTTATGGGGTAGGGAGGTGTTGAGGTGTGGTACAGTGGGGCCCAGAGTGGCACGGTTGTGGGAAATCTGCCAGCTGCTAGAGCAGACCTCTCTTCACCCTGCTTCAGAGACAGGCCAGTGCTCACACCTCATGAATAGAGTCCAGGCTTCTCCAGCCTTTCTATCTGTCCAAGCAGTCCAGAAGGCTTGTCTCCTCCACATAGGACTCCAGGACCGGGACACCCAGTCTGTGGCTTGACCCACTCACTCCTGGATACCCAGGGTGGGTATCCACCTTTGCAATTTCTTATTTCCTCTGAGTTCCCTCCCAGGAGCACAGGTCCCTACCTGATCGCTTTTCTTCCATTCCTGTGTGATTACCTCTTCCTTACAGCCTTGGTTGTTCAGTCCTTTTTCCAGTTTCCAGTGAGAATTGTTCCACCTGTAGGTGTATTTTTGATGTGTTCATGGGGGGAGGTGAGCACCACGTCCCTTTACCTCCACCATCTTGATCTTTTCTCTTCCGTGTTGGGAGTTTTTTGATTACTGATTCAATCTCATTACTCAATAGTCTGTTCAGATTTTCTGTTTCTTTCTGATTCAGTCTTGGTAGGTTGTGTGTTTCTAAAAATGTATCCATTTCTTCCAGGTTACATAGCTTTTTGGCATATAATCTTTCATACTAGTTGCTTATGATCCAGTGCATTTCTGTAGTTCAGCTGTAATGTCTCCTCTTCCACTTCTAATTCTCTCTTTTTTCCTTAGTCCAAGTAAAGGTTTGTCAACTTTATCTTTTCAAAGAACCAGCTCTTAGTTTCGTTGATCCTTTCTGTTGCTTTCCTGGTCTCTATTTCATTTATTTCCACTCTGATCTTTATTATTTCCTTCCTTCTGCTAACTTTGGGCTTAACTTGTTCGAGTTCTTGAAGTGTAAAGTTAGGTTGTTTATTTGAGATCTTTCTAATTTCTTAATATATACATTAATGCTCTAAAGTTCCAGCTTTTACTGCATCCCACAAGATTTGGTATGTTGCATTTCCATTTTCATTTGTTTTGAGATAATTTTTAAATTTCCCTTTTGATTTCTGTTTTGACCTAATGGTTGTTTAGAAGTGTGTTGTTTAATTTCCACATATTTATAAATCTTTTCACTTTCTTCTTGTTGATTTCTATTTTCGTACCACTGTGGTCAGAAAAGATAGTTGGTATGATTTTATTCTTCTTAAATTTGCTAAGATTTGTTTTGTGGTCAGTATGATCAATCTTGGAGACTGTTCCATGTGTACTTGCGAAGAATGTGTATTCTGCTGCTGTTGGATGTAGTGTTCTGTATATGTCTGTTAGTCCATTTGTTTTAAAGTGTGGTTCCAACATTTCCTTGCTGATTTTCTATCTGGACAGTCTTTCCATTGCTAATAGTGTGGTATTGAAGTTCCCTACTATTATTGTATTATTGTCGATTTCTCCCTTACGATCTATCAGTATTTGCTTAATATGTTTCAGTGCTTGGGTGTTGGGAGTGTATGTGTTTTTTAAAAAATATTTATTTATTTATTATTTTTGCTGTGCTGGGTCTTAGTTGCAGCATGTGCAGTCTTTTACTTGTGGCATAAGGACTTCTTAGTTGTGGCATGCAAACTCTTGGTTGTGACATGTGGACTTCTTAGTTGCGACATGCAGACTCTTAGTTGTGGCATGCATGTGGGGATCAAACCAGGGCCCCCTGCATTGGGAGCGCAGAGTCTTACCCACTGGACCACCAGGGAAGTCCCAGGAGTGTGTGTGTTATGATTGTTGTCTTCTTTTTGTGTTGACCACTTTATCATTAGATAATGACCTTCTTTTTCTTTTGTTACCCTTTTTGCCTTGAAGTCTATTTTATCTAAGTATGACTATGCCCACCTTCTTCTGGTTTCTGTTTGCTTAAAATATCATCTTCCATCCTTTCACTTTGATCCTGTGTGTCTTTAGAGCTGAAATAAGTAAAAACTGGGATGATGGTCACTGCACCTTGAATAGTGCTGTGTAATTTTACACGGCTGCCTCAGGTTCTGTTTGCCCAAACAATGATTCCCAAAAGCCAGTGCTTCTCGTCACATCCTTTGGCTGTCTCTTGCTCCCAACTTAAATGACTATCCATGTGCTCTTGATGCAACTGCTTAAGAATTTATCTACAAATCATTGTGGAAAACAAAGAGAGGAATAATAGGCGAAGTATCTTACTAAATTGTTGGTAAATCTATATTCTGTTTTATTGTATGTTTATGAACACTAAGGCCAACCTGATTTGTATGTCTTGTTTAGTACCACTAAAAATGTCATTTTGACACTAAGTGCAGTATTTTACTGTTGAATTATTTTTTAAGTACTATTTCTTAATGTATTTATACACATATCATAGGAACTATCAAGAAACCTTGAGCTAAGTACTAACAGTTTCCAGCGACAGTTGCTTGCTGAAAGGAAAAGGGCATATGAGGCTCATGATGAAAATAAAATTCTTCAAAATGAGCTACAACAACTACATCACAAATTAAAGGTAAGCATTTTATTTTAAATGGCATCATTTCTCCCTATGTTATATATTAGATGAAGACTCTATTTTAAAACATTGTTATCATTTATATTTGGAACTTTGGTACAATATCATTTACAAAATTCTAATATTTTCTTTGGCACTTATAAAGAAAATATTTGTTAAAATGAGACATTAGATACACTAATAGGAATGATATAACTGAAAAAAGTTATAAAATTCTGCAAGAAAGTTATGGGAACTAGAGTTTTTCTGTGTTGCATGGTTGAATAGTTCAGTGTTCTTCCTCAGATAACCCCATGATTGATTATTTTTAAAGTTGTTCCAAATAATGCCCTTCCTTTTCACAGTGTTTAGAAGAAGTATTAGAATTAATTAATTCTGTTAAAGTAGGTGTTCTTAATTCTATCCAGAGGTCATTGATGGGTTGAAATTTTGTGCAACATTAAGTGTTTATGCATTATCTTGCATAGAATTTTCATTTTGTTAATCAAATTCTCAGAGAAAGCCATAGCTGCAAAATGGTGAAGAACACTTGTGTTTTAAAAAATGGTCTAATTTTTAACTCGCCATTAATTTGGAACCCACATTTGAGAGATGCTAATTAAATTCTTTGTGTGGCTAAGCCTGGAAGTCAGTTGAAGACATTACTATATCATGTAGGAGTGGGTAGAAAATGAATTTTGCCTTATTCTGATTTTCATGCCTGCTACTGCATATTGGACTTTCAGTGGAGAATCATTGCTCTACCGTAACCTAAATGTCCTAAAGACATTCCTTTCTATAATTGGTAGTTACAAAGGGAAGCTGAACTTAGGTATATTCCAATTTGGTGAGGAAAATACCAGTTGAAAAGATGAGGATTTTTGTTTTATTTTAAACTGAGACTCTACATTCTTAATTGTGTTGGGTTTGTTTTCAGGAAAAGGAGAGAGAACTGGACTTAAAAAACATATATTCTAATCGTCTGCCAAAGTCTTCTCCAAAGAAAGAAAAAGAAATTACATCAAAAAAAAATGGTATAGTAGTTATTATTGTTGAAAAACATTGTAGTTATTAATAATAAAATAAATTAATTTTGAAGTAGAAGGACGATGAAGGGAAAGAACTTTATTGAAATAGATTTCCTTATAGGTACTTTTCAGAAATCCTTTCACTTTCTCAGTTTTTTCCCTTGAGGTTATTACAGTTATGTTTTACATAATTAAAATGTTTTTCCTAATTATAACTTATTTTTCTAAACTTTTATGAAAAACTATAAGCATACCCTAAACAGGAAATTATAGTATGATAAATCTTTATTTATGTATCACCACCTTTAACAGTTATACATTTTACTAATTTTATTTCACCTATTTTTTCTACTTTTTTTCTGGAGTACTTTAAAGCAAATCCCAGCTGTCATTTCATTTCACTCATAAATACTTTGCTATTTTTATGCATATTCTTTTTCAAAAAACAAAAGTATAATTTCCTTCTTCTCTGGTTTGCAAAAAGTTAAAAACATAAACTTTGTAAAAGTTTAATAGATTGATTTATCCCTCAGAGTTGTCCTCAAATGACAAAATTGCCAGTAAATCCTAGAAATAAAAACAGTAATAGTGAGTAGTCATGGAGCTGAGAAACGTGCATTTTCTCATTTAGAGGGTGAACATATACCAATTGAATTCCATATATCTTAGCACTGTTCAATACGATTAGAAAAATTCTTTTATAATTTTCATGGTAGCTGCATGCCAGAGTGATTTTACAAACCAGTGTACAAAAGAAGTACAAACCAGTGAAGACTTCGAGCTGGAGGAATATCCTATAACACCACAAACAGTTATGTGTTATGAAAACAAATGGAAAGAACCTGAACGTCTTTCTTTGGTGAGTTTAGCAATATGATTAGGTACGAAACTCTAGGTTTGAAGTTATTCCTAAATGCACAATATCAAACATTTAAAAATTTCAGCAATGAAGCTAGTGCCATAGCTGTATAAATATGCAACTAGCCTTTTACAGGGAAAGAGATAACATCTGTGCATTTTATTAAACTCCTTTGGATTGACTCTTAGTTAACACTGCATCTCTCAGATGCTTCAGAAATGTCAGTTGTACTCTCTAGGTTGGAGGAAGAAGAAAAGAAAATTATCTAAGTTTCTTACCTTTTATGTCTCTTACCAGATAGTCTCTAAAAATCCTTCTGGCTTTTATGTTTAATAGCAAGTTATAGTAGTTTTCAAATGATTTGTTAGAATTTGACTACATTTAATTTTTTTGGCTTCCTATGTAAGAGAATTTTATAGTTTAGCTGAATGTCGAGCAAAGTAATTGCAGTGGAATCTGACTTTATATCATTCAAATTAGAGTGGAATTCAGGAGGTCTGTGTTGCATCTTCATTTAAAAGGACTCATACTGAGTACTGGAAGGTCCTTTTCTCTAATAGGGTTTTATCTTTAGTGTTTACAGTTGAAACTCTAAAGAAAACAATATACGAGGGATCCTGCATATTTCATATAATGCTGTATTTTTGATACTACTTGTAAGTATCCCAGGGATCCTGAGATCACCTCCTGTGTGTGGACTGAATTGATTCCTGTGTGTACTCTAGTTTTGTTTTGTTTTTTTCCTTTATTTTGTTTTTGTTTTACAATTTAGATAAGTTAGCTGTATCTGCTAAGTGTGTTTCTTCCTATATTTACAAATCCTTGAGACTAGGTCATGTTAATTTTTTTTTTTTTTGAAAAGGCAAAGTGTGGAATAGCAAAGTAATTCTTAATTTTAGAAGGGTTAAAAAATTTGCCCTTTATAAGATTCAGCAGAAGCAGCAACCTGATATAGTGAAAGAGGATATAGCCCTGGAGTTAGCACTGTGTTTTAATTAAATTACAGTTCTAACATTTTAGTGACTTGTGTGACTTGTTGGAGCCTTAGTTTCCTAATCTATAAAACAAGGGTGGGTTACCCTTCAGGGTTGTGGTAATAACTAATCATGAAGTTTATAAAGCCCTTAAGACTAATCCTGTCACTTTGAGGGGTCCCAGCAAATGGGAGCTCTGTTAGTAAAAGTATAGGCTGTTGCTATTGGAAAGAGATCCAGAATACAGTGGCTCAAGCAAGAGATAAGATTCTTTCTCTTGTAATAAACTGAAGGTCAGTGGGTAGTCCCCAGAATAGGTAGACACCTTTGTTCCATGGTAGCCATTCTCTGTCTCATTGTTTTTCGATCATGAAGTGTGTAACCACATCTGTGTGGTTGCAATTGTCTTATCATACCTGGGAGAAGGAGGAATGAGGAAGTGGAGGGCAAGCAGCTTTTGTTTTTATAAATGTGATCAGAAGTTGCATACATACGTCCACTCACATTCCACTGGTCCTGTCTAGCTGCAGGGGAGGCTAGCAAATGTGGTCTTCAGTTAGGCAGCCCTGTGCTCTGCTAAAACTTAAGGGATTCTGTAACAAAAAGGAAGAAGGGGAAAATGGATACTAGGAGACAATTCTCTACAAATCCACTAGTAATAAATTTTACTTTTATTAAGAAAAATTACACACACACGTGAAAGGGACCATAAGAAACAATAAATTTTAAGTTTACATTTTTATTTGATTTAAATATTATAAGATTTATTAATTGGAGACCTTGGGCATAGTATAAACTTGAAAGATTCTATGCCATTGTCGCTGCCGGTGTTACAGCTCAACACCGTATCACTTGGCCTTTAATAGTTGATGAATAGCCTTTATTGGTTAACTGAATTCATCAGATTTTGTTGTGAAATATGCAAAGTAAGGATACCTCTTT
This sequence comes from Delphinapterus leucas, assembly GCF_059928025.1. Taxonomy (NCBI): domain Eukaryota; kingdom Metazoa; phylum Chordata; class Mammalia; order Artiodactyla; family Monodontidae; genus Delphinapterus; species Delphinapterus leucas. Next base: position 21,005,635 of record NC_143140.1, on the reverse strand, counting down.
TTTTTTTAAATAAACATTTATTTTATTTATTTTTGGCTGTGTTGGGTCTTCGTTGCTGCGTGCAGGCTTTCTCTAGTTGCAGCGAGCGGGGGCTACTCTTTGTTGCAGTCGCAGGCTTCTCATTGCGGTGTCTTCTCTTGTTGCGGAGCATGGGCTCTAGGTGCATGGGATTCAGTAGTTGTGGCTTGTGGGCTCTAGAGTGCAGGCTCAGTAGCTGTGGCGCACAAGCGTAGTTGCTCTGCGGCATGTGAGATCCTCCCAGACCAGGGCTCGAACCTGTGTCCCCTGCATTGGCTGGTGGATTCTTAACCACTGTGCCACCAAGGAAGCCCAGCAAGGATACTTCTGATACTTGTCTCTTAAGAATTTTATGTAGGGCATTGGCTTTGCTTCCATTATATTGGTTCTGATATGTTTTCCAAATGCCTCTTTAAAAATTTTAACTAAAGTAAGAAATAATCTTGTGTGCTTTTGAAAATCTTCAAAGGTGGTAACTTGTAGCTTGCTGCTTTAAAAATGGAAAATTTGCTTTAATTTCTAACAGTTGGGATTGTGCTTAATGGGAGATAAATCTATGATATTTAAATTGCTTTTTCCCCCTTTTCCTGCATGTGAACTTGCATTTAAAAAAAATGTATAATAGGATCTGGAATCTCAAGAGAGAGATGATCATGAAGAAGCAGGGATTCTAAACCCAATTGTGGAAAGAGAAGACAAATTTGTTAAAGATCAAGGACTCCATGCTGTGAAACAGGAGGCTGAGAAGCTGGAGGATGGTAAGAAAGAGTTTAAGCAAGTGATAAGTCAGCATCCCTTGGAAAAGAAAGGGTTAATATCCCCTAATATCTTCCAGCTGAACAGTGAATTGGTTATACAGAACAAGAAAAGGTTGTTACAGTGGTGGGGGGAGTCTATCAAGCAGTCAGAAACCTTTGAATGAAGTTACTAAGGAAAGAAAAAGAATGAAGACTGTAAGTTGCTATTTGGGATTAGGGGATAGAAACAAGTTACTTTCAGAAAATTCAGATAAAGTAGAATTCATTTGAAAGGGGAAAAAATTCTTTATGTATAACTAAGCCTGATGAAGAGATAACTGAAAGACAACCCTGTTTATTGGCTTGACCTTGAGCCTGTCTAGTCTGTAGACCAGCCCAAACATTAAAATCAATGAATTGTGAGGCCTTGAATATATTCCTATAATTTTTCTTCAGTTTTAATATATAAAATAAATCTTTAACATATTCAACCATTAATGTGGAAGTTTAGTGAACCAATTCACATAGTTGCAGGTACTGGAAATGAAGTTCAGGAATAAATTCATTTCCATTTGGATAAAATGTCTTAAAGGTATAAGCGAGAAGGATCCCAGACTCTAATCCTTTGCATCTATTTTATTAATTACGTATTAGCTGCTTACAGAGAAATACTGTTTTTCCCTTAAAGTTAACAAAAAATCATGACCTAATTATTGCTTAGAATATGTATATTTTTGTGTGTGTATTTAAAACAATGTAACAGTTGAAATAGAAGCCACATTTATGTCAATGTTGGCTAAACCACAAAGGAAGACGCTTGCAACATATTAAACTATAGAGTAGAAAATAGGTATTATGGTCAGTTCTGTCTAGGAACCAGGAAAAGGAATAAAGTAGCAGAAGACTATCACTTCTTTGTCATTTTTGACTGATTTTTTTTTTTCCTGGAGTCTGCGTGGAATGATCTGATTATCAGTGAGAATTTGTGCCATTTATAAAGTTACCAAATGCATAGTGTCCTTACATGTTTAATATTTTTAGTTTTTTCATTTAGAAATCCTTTCAAAATTATAGTAAAGTGGCAATAATAGCCAGAGAACCACGTAAGAGTAAGTTGTATACTTCATGGCCATATCCTAAAATACTTTCATACGTATTTCTCCAAGATAAGGACATTCTCTTCTATCATTCCAGTGTAGTTTAACTTCAGGAAATTTAACTTTGATACAACACATTTCTCCAATCTGCAGTCCACAGTACTGTTTTGTCAGTTGACACAGTATTGTCCTTTATAGCATTTTCTTCCCTTTTTTTTTTTTTTTTAACATCTTTATTGGGGTATAATTGCTTTACAATGGTGTCTTAGTTTCTGCTTTATAACAAAGTGAATCAGTTATACATATACATATGTTCCCATATCTCTTCCCTCATGCGTCTCCCTCCCTATCCCACCCCTCCAGGCGGTCACAAAGCACTGAGCTGATCTCCCAGTGCTATGCGGCTGCTTCCCACTAGCTATCTACCTTACGTTTGGTAGTGTATATATGTCCATGCCTCTCTCTCGCTTTGTCGCAGCTCACCCTTCCCCCTCCCCATAGCCTCAAGTCCGTTCTCCAGTAGATCTGTGTCTTTATTCCTGTCTTACCCCGAGGTTCTTCATGACATTTTTTTCCTCTTAAATTCCATATATATGTGTTAGCATACGGTATTTGTCTTTCTCTTTCTGACTTACTTCACTCTGTATGACAGACTCTAGGTCTATCCACCTCATTACAAAGAGCTCAATTTCGTTTCTTTTTATGGCTGAGTAATATTCCATTGTATATATGTGCCACATCTTCTTTATCCACTCATCCGATGATGGGCACTTAGGTTGTCTCCATCTCCGGGCTATTGTAAATAGAGCTGCAATGAACATTTTGGTACATGACTCTTTTTGAATTATGGTTTTCTCAGGGTATATGCCCAGTAGTGGGATTGCTGGGTCATATGGTAGTTCCATTTGTAGTTTTTTAAGGAACCTCCATACTGTTCTCCGTAGTGGCTGAACCAATTCACATTCCCACCAGCAGTGCAAGAGTGTTCCCTTTTCTCCACACCCTCTCCAGCATTTATTGTTTCTAGATTTTTTGATGATGGCCATTCTGACTGGTGTGAGATGATATCTCATTGTAGTTTTGATTTGCATTTCTCTAATGATTAATGATGTTGAGCATTCTTTCATGTGTTTGTTGGCAGTCTGTATATCTTCTTTGGAGAAATGTCTATTTAGATCTTCTGCCCATTTTTCGATTGGGTTGTTTGTTTTTTTGTTATTGAGCTGCATGAGCTGCTTGTAAATTTTGGAGATTAATCCTTTGTCAGTTGCTTCATTTGCAAATATTTTCTCCCATTCTGAGGGTTGTCTTTTGGTCTTGTTTATGGTTTCCTTTGCTGTGCAAAAGCTTTGAAGTTTCATTAGGTCCCATTTGTTTATTTTTGTTTTTATTTCCATTTCTCTAGGAGGTGGGTCAAAAAGGACCTTGCTGTGATTTATGTCATAGAGTGTTCTGCCTATGTTTTCCTCTAAGAGTTTGATAGTTTCTGGCCTTACATTTAGGTCTTTAATCCATTTTGAGCTTATTTTTGTGTATGGTGTTAGGGAGTGATCTAATCTCATACTTTTACATGTACCTGTCCAGTTTTCCCAGCACCACTTATTGAAGAGGCTGTCCTTTCTCCACTGTACATTCCTGCCTCCTTTATCAAAGATAAGGTGACCATATGTGCGTGGGTTTATCTCTGGACTTTCTATCCTGTTCCATTGATCTATCTTTCTGTTTTTGTGCCAGTTCCATACTGTCTTGATTACTGTAGCTTTGTAGTATAGTCTGAAGTCAGGGAGCCTGATTCCTCCAGCTCCGTTTTTCATTCTCAAGATTGCTTTGGCTATTCGGGGTCTTCTGTGTTTCCATACAAATTGTGAAATTTTCTGCTCTAGTTCTGTGAAAAATGCCAGTGGTAGTTTGATAGGGATTGCATTGAATCTGTAGATTGCTTTGGGTAGTAGAGTCATTTTCACAATGTTGATTCTTCCAATCCAAGAACATGGTATATCTCTCCATCTATTTGTATCATCTTTAATTTCTTTCATCAGTGTGTCTTATAATTTTCTGCATACAGGTCTTTTGTCTCCTTAGGTAGGTTTATTCCTAGATATTTTATTTTTTGTTGCAATGGTAAATGGGAGTGTTTTCTTGATTTCACTTTCAGATTTTTCATCATTAGTGTATAGGAATGCCAGAGATTTCTGTGCATTAATTTTGTATCCTGCTACTTTATCAAATTCATTGATTAGCTCTAGTAGTTTTCTTGTAGCATCTTTAGGATTCTCTGTGTCTAGTATCATGTCATCTGCTAACAGTGACAGCTTTACTTCTTCTTTTCCGATTTGGATTCCTTTTAGTTCCTTTTCTTCTCTGATTGCTGTGGCTAAAACTTCCAAAACTATGTTGAATAACAGTGGTGAGAGTGGGCAACCTTGTCTTGTTCCTGATCTTAGTGGAAATGCTTTCAGTTTTTCACCATTGAGGATAATGTTGGCTGTGAGTTTGTCATATATGGCCTTTATTATGTTGAGGAAAGTTCCCTCTATGCCTACTTTCTGCAGGGTTTTTATCATAAATGGGTGTTGAATTTTGTCGAAAGCTTTCTCTGCATCTATTGAGATGATCATATGGTTTTTCTCCTTCAATTTGTTAATGTAGTGTATCACATTGATTGATTTGTGTATATTGAAGAATCCTTGCATTTCTGGAATAAACCCCACTTGATCATGGTGTATGATCCTTTTAATGTGCTGTTGGATTCTGTTTGCTAGTATTTTGTTGAGGATTTTTGCATCTATGTTCACCAGTGATATTGGCCTGTAGTTTTCTTTGTGACATCCTTGTCTGGTTTTGGTATCAAGGTGATGGTGGCCTCGTAGAAGGAATTTGGGAGTGTTCCTCCCTCTGCTATATTTTGGAAGAGTTTGAGAAGGATAGGTGTTAGCTCTTCTCTAAATGTTTGATAGAATTCGCCTGTGAAGCCATCTGGTCCTGGGCTTTTGTCTGTTGGAAGATTTTTAATCACAGTTTCAATTTCAGTGCTTGTGATTGGTCTGTTCATATTTTCTATTTCTTCCTGATTCAGTCTTGGCAGGTTGTGCATTTCTAAGAATTTGTCCATTTCTTCCAGGTTGTCCATCTTATTGGCATAGAGTTGCTTGTAGTAATCTCTCATGATCTTTTGTATTTCTGCAGTGTCAGTTGTTACTTCTCCTTTTTCATTTCTGATTCTATTGATTTGAGTCTTCTCCCTTTTTTTCTTGATGAGTCTGGCTAATGGTTTATCTATTTTGTTTATCTTCTCAGAGAACCAGCTTTTAGTTTTATTGATCTTTGCTATTGTTTCCTTCATTTCTTTTTCATTTATTTCTGATCTGATATTTTTGATTTCTTTCCTTCTGCTAACTTTGGGGTTTTTTTGTTCTTCTTTCTCTAATTGCTTTAGGTGCAAGGTTAGGTTGTTAATTCGAGATGTTTCCTGTTTCTTAAGTTGGGCTTGTATTGCTATAAACGTCCCTTTTAGAACTGCTTTTGCTGCATCCCATAGGTTTTGGGTCATCGTGTCTCCATTGTCATTTGTTTCTAGGTATTTTTTGATTTCCTCTTTGATTTCTTCAGTGATCACTTGGTTATTAAGTAGTATATTGTTTAGCCTCCGTGTGTTTGTATTTTTTACAGATCTTTTCCTGTAATTGATATCTAGTCTCATAGCGTTGTGGTCGGCAAAGATACTTGATACAATTTCAGTTTTCTTAAATTTACCAAGGCTTGATTTGTGACCCAAGATATGATCTATCCTGGAGAATGTTCCATGGGCACTTGAGAAAAATGTGTATTCTGTTGTTTTTGGATGGAGTGTCCTATAAATATCAATTAAGTCCATCTTGTTTAATGTATCATTTAAAGCTTGTGTTTCCTTATTTATTTTCATTTTGGATGATCTGTTCTTTGGTGAAAGTGGGGTGTTCAAGTTCCCTACTATGAATGTGTTACTGTTGATTTCCCCTTTTATGGCTGTTAGTATTTGCCTTATGTATTGAGGTGCTCCTATGTTGGGTGCATAAATATTTACAATTGTTATATCTTCTTCTTGGATCGATTCCTTGATCATTATTGTCCTTCTTTGTCTCTTCTAATAGTCTTTATTTTAAAGTCTATTTTGTCTGATATAAGAACTGCTACTCCAGCTTTGTTTTGGTTTCCATTTGCATGGCATATCTTTTTCCATCCCCTCACTTTCAGTCTGTATGTGTCTCTAGGTCTGAAGTGGGTCTCTTGTAGACAGCATATATATGGGTCTTGTTTTTGTATCCATTCAGCCAATCTGTGTCTTTTGGTGGGAGCATTTAGGCCATTTACATTTAACGTAATTATTGATATGTATGTTCCTATTCCCATTTTCCTAATTGTTTTGGGTTCGTTTTTTTAGGTCTTTTCCTTCTCTTGTGTTTCTTGTCTAGAGAAGTTCCTTTAGCATTTGTTGTAAAGCCGGTTTGGTGGTGCTGAACTCTCTCAGCTTTTGCTTGTCTGTAAAGGTTTTAATTTCTCCATCAAATCTGAATGAGATCCTTGCTGGTTAGAGTAATCTTGGTTGCAGGTTTTTCTCCTTCATCACTTTAAATATGTCCTGCCAGTCCCTTCTGGTTTGCAGAGTTTCTGCTGAAAGATCAGCTGTTAACCTTATGGGGATTCCCTTGTGTGTTATTTGTTGTTTTTCCCTTGCTGCTTTTAATATGCTTTCTTTGTATTTAATTTTTGACGGTTTGATTAATATGTGTCTTGGCATATTTCTCCTTGGATTTATCTTGTATGGGACTCTCTGTGCTTCCTGGACTTGATTAACTATTTCCTTTCCCATATTAGGGAAGTTTTCAACTATAATCTCTTCAAATATTTTCTCAGTCCCTTTCTTTTTCTCTTCTTCTTCTGGATCCCCTGTAATTCGAATGTTGGTGCGTTTAATGTTGTCCCAGAGGTCTCTGAGACTGTCGTCAGTTCTTTTCATTCTTTTTTCTTTATTCTGCTCTGCAGTAGTTATTTCCACTATTCTATCTTCCAGGTCACTTATGCGTTCTTCTGCCTCAGTTATTCTGCTATTGTTCCCATCGAGAGTATTTTTCATTTCATTTATTGTGCTGTTCATCGTTGTTTGTTTCATCTTTAGTTCTTCTAGGTCCTTGTTAAATGTTTCTTGCATTTTGTCTATTCTATTTCCAAGATTTTGGATCATCTTTACTATCATTATTCTGAATTCTTTTTCAGGTAGACTGCCTATTTCCTCTTCATTTGTTAGGTCTGGTGGGTTTTTATCTTGCTCCTTCATCTGCAGTGTGATTTTCTGTCTTCTCATTTTGCTTATCTTACTGTGTTTGGGGTCTCCTTTTTGCAGGCTGCAGGTTCGTAGTTCCCGTTGTTTTTGGTGTCTGTCCCCAGTGGCTAAGGTTGGTTCAGTGTGTTGTGTAGGCTTCCTGGTGGAGGGGACTAGTGCCTGTGTTCTGGTGGATGAGGCTGGATCTTGTCTCTCTGGTGGGCAGGTCCACGTCTGGTGGTGTGTTTTGGGGTGTCTGTGGACTTATTATGATTTTAGGCAGCCTCTCTGCTAATGGGTGGGGTTGTGTTCCTGTCTTGTTAGTTGTTTGGCATAGGGTGTCCAGCACTGTAGCTTGCTGGTCGTTGAGTGAAGCTGGGTGCTGCTGTTGAGATGGAGATCTCTGGGAGATTTTCGCTGTTTGATATTATGTGGAGCTGGGAGGTCTCTTGTGGACCAGTGTCCTGAAGTTGGCTCTCCCACCTCAGAGGCACAGCACTGATTCCTGGCTGCAGCACCAAGAGCCTTTCATCCACACGGCTGGAGATGGCATCAGATTCCATGGGTCCAGGGCTCAGTCCTTTGCGACTGCCCTCCCTCCTGCTTCAGACACCAATCAATCACCAGTCGAGTCTTTTGGGAGGTCTGACGTCTTCTGCCAGCATTCAGTAGGTGTTCTGTAGGAGTTGTTCCACGTGTAGATGTATTTCTGGTGTATTTCTGATGTATTTGTGGGGAGGAAGATGATTTCTGCGTCTTACTCGTCTGCCATCTTTGTCGCTGTCTCCGCATTTTCTTCCCTTTAGGATGTGATCATGAATTGCATTTAGTTCTCATATCTTTTCAGTCTCCTTTCATCTAAAACAGCTTCTCAGCCTTTTAAAAGTATTTTGTGAGATTAACATTTTTCATGAACACCGAACCCCTTTTTTTAATAAAATGTTTCTTGTTTGGGGTTTATCTGAAGTTTTCTTTTAATTAAATTCAGGTTATTGCATCTTCTGTCAGAACACTACATAAGTGATGTTGTGTCCCTCTCAGAGTATGACATCCAAAGGTTCAATTTATTTTTAAAGTTTTTGCTCCACCCATCCCACCATCCTGCATTCAGTGTACAGCACACTATTAGGTATAAAAAATAGGCAGAAAACCTTCTTTCTCACCCCTAACTTGAAGAACAAAATTTTTTCTATAATTGTGACTCTTAAATATATATTAAGTATATATTATTTTTTGAAACCCTAAATATCAAGTATAAAAGTGAAATTTATGGTGTCCACCCTCACTGTACTGATCATACACAAATTAGATAAAGCTATTGTTTTGTAAAAGATGAGAGTTGAGTTTTCTTATTTGAAAATACTACTGTAAAATCCCATTTTTAAAATTTGATTTTATACAGAGCGGGAAAGAGAAGAACTTGCTAAAAAGCAAAAGGAAAAGACATCTTTGTTGGAGAGAGAAGAAAAGCCAGTGTTGGAAACTGGAAGATACCGAATGGAAACCTACCACATTCAAAATACTGATAAATTGGAAGAAGAGGAAGAAGAAAGGCTAAAGAGAGAAATGCTACTTGCTAAACTGAATGCAATCAGCAGAGAACTCCAAGGTTCTCGGAATCTAAAATATCCTTCTCTGCCATTGCTTCGTGATTTGGAATCAAAACTGCGCTCCCCAGAGAGAAACCCCAAAACACACACATTCTTTGAATCCTCGGAGAGATTATTTAATGGGCATCATTTGCAAGACATCAGTCTTTTCAGTACAAAAGGCGATGGTCAGAATCCGGGCAGTATCAGAAAACCAGCCTCTCCAGATGGGCTTGCATTTGGTAGCTATGTGCCTTCATTTGCGAAAACATTAGGCAAGTCAAGTCCAGTTAGCCACAAGAGTAGCCTTTTGGATTTCCAAAGAAACAATATAGAGAAATTTAGTAAAGACAGTGTCGATTTAATTACAAGAAAAGAGAAAAAAGCTAATCTGATGGAACAGCTATTTGGTGCCAGTGGCGGCAGCGGCATTTCCTCTAAAAGCAGTGACCCAAATTCTCTGGCTGCCACCAATGGAGACTTTGACCCTCTAAATTTTCTCCCTGGGGATAAAAGCAGCAGGGGTAGGGAATATGATGATGACGATGACTTTTTCTTCAGCAAAGGAAATAGTTTTAATCCAAATAGACACCAATTAAAACATGCAAACAATAAACCAGCAGTAAAAGGTGATTCTGTAGAAGATGAAATTGAAGAAGTAGCACTGAGATGACTGACTAGAGTATATATTTTTTCCAATTGTAAATATTAAAATGTTTTAATACAGTATTTATTTTATTATAAACAGAGTTTTTAATAAATATTATTAAGTCCTTATTAAGCAATAGTTTTAAAAGTATAAATACAGCGGAAATAAAAAGATCATATCACACCGCATAGCTAGTTTGCCAAGAATGAAGCATGCTCTTTTGACTGAAACTGAAAATAGAGATGCATCTTACTTTCTTTTTACAAATAGGTTTTACGTCTGAATCAGCTCAGTGGGGAGTTTTATTCCATTGGAGTACGTATTCATTTTCTATTTTATCCCTATTTATTTATTTATTTTTGGCCCTATCCTCTCTGAGCTAAATACAGTCTTCCTGCTGATAGTCGAATGGAAATGAAGAGTGAGAGGCTCTGTTGGGAAGTGTGGCAAGGCTGAGGGTACTCTTAAGTGGAACAGTGACAACATGGGGACTTCCCATTCCTCTGGAAGCAACCACAGTTAAATGCTACTCATTTCCCAGTTACAGAGTCTCGTTAAATCACTTACCTACAACTGTGCTAATACATTAGGTTGAATTCAGAAGATGTTTGTTTGGGTGGACAGTTCCCTGTCATGGCTCCCAGAGGCTTGGGTGCAGTGTAGTCAGTAATTCGTCTTCTTGATCTCCTACGCTTTTTATATCTCAGTGACTAGATGTGAGAGTTCATACCAAATACACGGAACAGAAGAAATTTCATCCCAAAATAGCAAGATTTTCAACTCAATTATGTTTCCAGAGTAACGTAACTAGGAAATTTTAATACGTACTTTTAAGATTTGAACTTACTGTCAAACCAAAGAGACAACGATAGTGTGATACTATTGGACTTACAGGGCTAATTTTAAAGCAACCTTGGTAAAAATTGTTTAAGAGATGGGGCTCCTGCCTTGCGGAGTAGGGTGGTTGATTTTCTGTTGAAAAGTGTTTGGTCTTCTGCTGTTTGTAGCTCACTTCAGCTGCAAAGGAGTTGATGACCTTGGATTATGCTGGGCATGATTGGTCTTTAAGAAACAGTAATACACCACCAACCAAGGAGAAAACACAGTTCAGATGAAGAGTGGTGGAAATAGTGTGTCAGGGGAAGAATAAATAACGTTGATTGGCACTTATTCTAAAGTGAACTGTTGTTTTCAAGAATTTACTACATATTTGCTCATAGTATGATTTCTCATGCCAAGCATACATACTGATGAGGAACTAGAGTTACTGTTTTATCTTGAGTTCTTATAAATGCTTATTATTGAATATAATTTCATAATTCTTTGACAAGACTGACCTGGTTAGGTCTCTATTTAAAAGATGTTACCACCTAGCATCTTCTAAATTGTGTTCCTGTTATCTACTGGGAACTGAATCTCTCAAAAGTGCTAAACTATATTAAAAAATTTTTAAATAAAGTTTTCTATGACTGATATAAATAAGCATTTAGTATATTGTAAATCATTCTAATATATGTAAACCACAATATTATTGTAGTGCAGTTCTTGATAAAATATTATGTAATGTTAATTTTGTTCATAGCTGCTAATTTTTCAGCCAAAAGTATTCTAATTTTTAGGGTTTTTTGTTCTAAAGACTTTTGTAAAAAGTCCTTTAGTAAAGTTTTATATTCAGGTCATTTTAGTTAGTCTCTTGCTTTTTTCTACCTGATGTTTTCTAGTCTTTTTAACCAGATGCAATAAGGCAGAATTATTAAATTAAACCTAAAATTAAGTTATAGACTTAGCATTATGGTGTTAAGCATTAAAATTGGAGATTATACAGAATAAGTTTTTCTTTATGAACAAACCTTAGTGAATAACTAACTTTTTTTTTCTAAATGTCAAGTTAAATTTATTTGCACTCAGAACTCTTATTAATAAAAATGTAAAACACACTCTTTGTTTGAATGGTACCTTCCTTAAGGTCACTTGGGAAATATATAGTGGAAATAGGACCTGCAGGGTTTTTATTTCATTATTCACCTTTTAAAATTTTCCTATTCAGTATTTTTAGTTGAAGTAGATGAATCTGCCCTAAGTCGGGTTAGACAGTATGCTTAGCCTTATCAGATAATTATAGTCTTAATGAATTCTTTCACGCTTAATAGCTGTCATAATGGCTTATGTTGCTTATAATATTAAAAGTAGGCGGTAAGGGGGACTAGACTGAATCAAAATAAACACTTCAGTGCTGATGCACTGGCTTTCTGATGCTCATCCCCACCTCACTTTCAGACACGCTGAAACTTCTGCTGTCCCTGGCTGGGTGTTAACCTGGGTAGAGCCTGCAAGTCCGTCTGGTGAAAAGGGGATGGGAAACTTGTATTACGGTGACAGTGTGGATTTTTTAGGATTAAAGAAGTTACCATAAATTGTCAAGAAAGGATCTTTTAAAGCTTTTTCCTTTCTACACAATAAATGCCCCTTTCACCTTCAAGTCCCCTTTCGTATCACTTGAAAGTGTTTTTCTGTTCTGGGTTTTGAGCAAAGAGCACGTCATGTATTCATTCACTGACTGCTTGTTTGCGTGCTCCCTGGGGGGTGCGCGGCACGGTATGAGGTGCCGGGAGAGTAAGGCCCTGCCTCTCCCTCAGTGTGGACACGAGCCGGGCCGCATCCCTGCCCTTCCATCCACTCCCTGGGCGTCCTTGGGCTACTTAGCAATTACTAGTCTTTTATAATGCTTCCTAGGGTGGCTATGAGGAGTACCTTAAATACTTAGGTTAATGTTTGGCACAGTGCATGATACATTATAAGCACTCAGTAAACATCAGCTGTTGTTATCACAGTTGTTATGAGTTTCATTTAGGGACTACTTGGAAAAAATAGAGCATAGGTAATGTATACAAAATACATTGACATTATACTCTGAGTAAGATACAAGCAAAAAGAGCTTCTAAACCTCCAAATTAACATACAATATCTGTACTGAATATATTGTGCCTCTTAGGTCTGCACTTAGAATGTCCCTTTATTCGGCACTAACTGTGTATGACTGATGAGCTGGCTTCCTAATCTACAAAAGAGTAAGTAGAACAGCTAAGTTTTGGAACGCTTTTCTGAAGACAGTTTTAGTGACATAAGGAGAGGTAGAGCGCCTCATAGCAAAAAGACAATGAAATCCAGAAAACACCAGACTTGGATTGCAGAATGTGACAATTTGTAGCCCAGCTCCCTCCCCCCTCAATGTCTGTGTGTGTCCTTGGATATGTTCAAAGCCTCTCCATACCGGCCCTCTCCTCTACGAGGTGGGGCTAATGATGGTACCTACCTCATGGTAGTTGCATACAGTAAATGAGTTCGTACGTGAAAAATCTTAGAACCATTTGATGCTCAAATTGTTGATGTTCTGGAAAGGTAATGGAGAAAAGGGGGGATGAAGTGGTATTGTTGAATTCTATATATAGAATTGGCGGTTGGTGTTTTTATGTATGTGCTTTTTTCGCGTGATCCTCCCAAAGCTTTTTCTAAAGAAGGCGCTTACTATTGCTCCCATTTGACAGTTGAGACTAACGGGTTGTAATATATGATAGATTACACAGGTAACAGGCTGCATTCAATAGTCTCAATTTAAGAAGTCCAAAGAAATAAAGTATTTTAGGAAGAGTTTTGCAGTAGTGCTCTTTAAGTGGTAAGTGACAGAAACCCAAATAAGACTAGCTTAAGCAGAGCAAGGAAATTAATTTTGGCTTGAATCTGGAAAGCTCAAGAAAATGTGGTTTGCTCCGGAGGTTAAAACAGTAGTGCCTACTCTCCACCTCTTAGCATATCATTTGCTGGGTATCATTTCCAGATAACTTCTGCATTTGCTGACAGTATTGCAATTGGCAGCCCCAAGCCCTAGCATCCCTTCAGCTGGCACCCACCTCAAAAAGAGAAAATCTTTCCTGTAGTTCTGGCAAAGGCCTGCTTGGCTAGTTTACGTTACATGCTCGCCTGTAGGGCTGGTGGCATGTGCATGGGAGGCGTGGACTCCCTACTCTTAGCCCTCTTCCTGGAATGATTGGTATTTCTGTGGGGTGGGGGAGGCATTTTTCCCTGATGAAGACACTTTGGGCATAGAAAAGAAAATCATATTTACTGTATTTCCCAATTAATTTAAAAAATGAATGGCTCTTAACAGAAAAAAACATTGAAAGGCTCTCAATGGAATAAGCTTTAGCTGCTTACTCCATACGCCTTATTCCTAGGAACAGGCCATTTCTGTGATAAGATAGGATTTCACCATGCTTGTGTTAAGAAGTTCACTTTGTTGTTAAAGGTGAGCAATTTCAGCGGTAGGTGAGTCTGCAAGACATTTAAACTACGCTTTTCTACGTTCATAGAAAAGGCTTAGAGATCCAGATACATATTTTCCCATACTAAACGCTACATTTGCGAAATCTATATCTGTATATAAATGAAGACATTCTGTCTCAGTCCAGCACAAAACAAAAATCAGAAATAGGTAGCCAGGGTAGGGTAGAAAGAACACAGGCTTTGGGGTTTGTCACTTGCTAATTACAACCTTGGTCAAATAATTTGACTTAAGGTTCCTCGGATGGGGAGTAGGGCAGATCATGTCTTACAAGGGTTATTGTGAGGATTAATAAAAGGATGTGTTCTTGAGAGAAGAGGATAAGTAAAACAGTGTGGCGTGTCAGCATAGGGAGAGCATCACCTCGTCAGCATTTTACTTCCGTACCAACGCCTCAAACTTGTGTTTAACAGCAGATGCTTGTTAATATGGAATTTTAAAAACTAAACGTGCTATTTCACCCTGTAATCTGCCATCTTTGAAGTGGCTCTTGTCTTTACAGAGCCACGCGGAGGTTACAGTTTTTCCACAGAAGGCACTTTGCTGCTTCTGGGAACAAGCCGCCTGTGGGAGAAGCAGTTTTACACACATAGTTTTGCTTCACTAGCCGTTTCCATGGAGGAGGAATAGATGGAAATCCGGAGCCCACATTGTGTTCTGAAGACAGGGCATTGAAATTCAGGGTGAAGCCTCCCTGCCACAGAGCGAGGATCGCCCTGAATAGCATGGCCAAAAGCAGCTGCCTTGCCTCTCTCTCTGTAACTGACCTAAATATCAAATTTCAGAACTCCTGTCCCAGTGGATATTGATCCTGGCTAGGCATACTTTTCATACAATCTATATATATAACAGGACATCATAGATTTCAGATTTTTTTTTTTTATCCTGATAAAAAGAACCCAAGAGTTACCCTACCTAGGCAATCGTGGATACTGAAAATTTCTGGGTACACCTGGGAACAAAGGTTTATTGAAGTCCTTTTGTCCTTCTATAAGAACTTAGCCCCAAATCTTAAATTTCGCTTCAATATTTGCTTCTAATTTCAATGATATCTGCACTATTTACTCTCCTAAACACTGACAAAGGACCTCCTTGACTTAATCAGCACATATCTGTTCTTTATTTAAAATATTTTCAGTAAAAACTAGAATCAGTAGAACCAAAGAACAGGGGCCAGGAAAATCTGTCATGTTATCACCTCAAACATTATCACCGGGGTCCAGAGACAATGGCACGCATAACTCTGAAGTCGAGCTTTATCATAAATACGCAGTCCTTGGTTCTAAGCAGGAAATAATGGCATCTCTGTGAACAATAACCACGGTTTTTCTCTTGAAGAACAGATTGAGCTTCATTTAAATAGACACATTTGCTTTAAACTTGAGGCAGTAGTTCTCAAAGTGTGTCCCCAAACCCACCCAGAGCTGCAGCAGTGTCCCCTGAGGAACTTGTTAGAAATGCTAGTTCCCGGGCTCCACTCCAGACCTCTGAAATTAGAAAGTCCAGGGGTGGGTCAGTCTGTATTTGAAGAGGCCCTCCAGGGGATCGCACTGCAGCTGAAGTTTGAGAACTACTGCTCTAACCTAACAATAGGAGGTGGTGGTGAGGGGAAACGTTCCTACACAGACGGAAGTGGCTGCCTGCAAGTTTTTGCAAATTCGAATCTTAGCACTGAGGGCTTGGGGTTACAGTGTGCAGGTGCTGGATCTGGACTCACCTTTGCCCCTCACACTGCGTGCCACCTAGACTAGAAATAAGCCACTTCTTTACGGCTATAACCAGATATGGTCTAACTGTTAGCTCTCTGTGGCTAATATATCAGAAGATTTGAACTAGTCAGGAAAGAGAAACGCCTTTGGAACAACCAGCACCAAAAAGATTAGTTAGTTCATATGTCATTCCTCCATCACAGCCTATAACCCCCAAGCTTCCAGAAAAACATTCCAAACATCCTCCAGCACTCCCTGAAGGAAAACTAATCAATGTGGTTTAAATTTGACATTACATCTAAAAGTTCAGCTTTCTCAGAGTTTGAGAGGTGTGTGTGTGTGTGTGTGTGTGTGCGCGTATGTGTGTGTGTGTGCTTAATGATCCAGGCAAGTAGCTTTCTGTGCCTGAGGTTTAAGAAATATTAAAATTATCTAAATTAGCCTATATACAGGGAATATGTTAAATAAAAGAAAAATTAGAACTAAGTATTCAGATTTCTCATGTCCACTCCTTAGCATTGCTGAAGACATGTATATAAACAAGAATGCCTATATACATCCAGGGGAAGTTTTTATTTCTAGACAAAGTAGGCCATGTTTTCACAAGTTTGGATTTTGTTTGCTGTACAAAGTCTCCATCTGTCTTTCTCTGGCTTCCTTGATTTATGCATCTGTTACCCAAAAATACCCTACCTCATCTCGGACAGACCTGTTTCTGTGTAATCTGTTATAAACATATATAGATATAGAGATAAAGATGGGGCCGAATATCAGGCCATGTAGAATAACGGTGGTGATTATGGGGAGTCTGGACTGGTGGTTGAAGGACGTAGGACGTAGCAGTGATGAAATTAGCTCTGTTTCCAAATGTGTGCTCAAGAGAAACATGGTTCTCCAGGGCTTAGTTCCCTTACAATGCATCACCACTAGAAAGTGTACATTTAGACAGTGCCTTGAAATGTAGTGGGGTTTCAAGTTTGAGAATATCTATAAAGCTATGATTATTCCAATGTAATTTTGACCCTGGAACTAGCAATCTCTTAGAGTAATAATATATTGGTTCTGACACCCCTACTGCAATCATAACTTTACCAATTTCATTGCTACTCTGCTTCTTGATAAACATGTTCCAGAGTAAAAAGTTCTCTTTATAGTCAAGATAATTCTTCCCTTATGCCCTTTTACCAATAGTTCTCATTTTCAGCTGTGGCTTAATTTCTGTTCCTGTTTTTAAGTATCTTTTTGATTAACTGCGAAGTTTGATGGAGACCAGCAGAGTAATTAAATCTGTGTATATTGTCAGCTGGGTCTTTCCTTAGCTGCTGAGAGGTTGCTAGGATACTCTCTTAAAGGTACAATTCTCTTGATTAACTGCAAAACCCAGATTGCCCAAGTAAAATTTTTATTAATTCATAAAAATACAGGTCAGGATTACATTTAAATTTATAGCAAGATGAGCGCTATATATCTCTGGACGCTTTTAGCTTTACAGAAATGTGTGCAGGTACACTTATAAAGAATGTGTTTTTAAACAATTTAGTGGACGAGAATTAGTCACTTTTTTTGAGGGAGAGTGTTCCTTTGTGTTGCACAACATATGTGGATTTGGAGCTGAAAGAATTCTGAATTTTAAATCACCACTAGGAAATACATCTCCATTGTGTCTATAGTACTGCAGAAATCCTATTGTGATTATTATGATTATTATTTACTGGTCTTTTCAATTCCAAAATTTCATAAAGTTGCCATCATTGTCTCTGGTTGATTTAATGAAATAAAATCAAGAAACTTACAAAGAAAAATAACTTCATCTGTAATAGTTTGATGTGATATGGACAGTTGTTTCAGAGGTTAAGTTCTAGCAAATGGTTTAACTAGCTGGCATTTCTTCTAACAGTTGTTTTATGGCTAATAAGTCTCAAAATAACTGTGCCTGAATCTGCTCACTGCCTATCATCAGTTGTCCACTTCTTCATTCATTTAACAAGAGTTTATGGAGATTCTGTTATATAAAATGGAACTTAATAGAAGTCAAAAGAGGAGTTTTGATGACATAAGAGTTTCATTGTGGAGCAATAACTTCTATACTAATGTGGAAAATGGATTAAACTGTTTAGGAATTGCAGATCAGAAATAATGAGAGAATGACATCACCAAGATGGTGACATAGGTCATACCTGATTTGACTCCGTTTCACAAGAAGAACAACTAAGAACTATGCAAGAATAAAACATCACTCAGAGAATCTCAGAACACGGGAGTGAGGTTGAAGCACCTCCTGCACCACACAGACCAAGACAGACTGAATTAAAGGGTGAGAGGAACAGCTACACGTGACCGCATGGCCCTTTCCCTGGGCCGGCACAGCACCGTGCCTACAGCTCCTCCAGTGGCAAAAGAAAACACAGCGGTGACATCCAGCACCGCCAGCACCGGGGGTCACTTCATGGGAACCCCTACTCTGGTTTCATCCCATGGGGCTCACAGGAGCATCTGTGGGCTCAACCACTGGGAATCTGATTGTGATGGAGAAACGGAGGAGGGGCTTCCAACAAGCAGCACTCGGATCTTGGCAGACTGAGCTCCTGCCTGCAGAGCCCAAAGAGTCAACCCAACCAGCAGCTTTGCTCTTCTGCAGCCCATTTGGTGGCACAGTCTGACGAGGGAGCTTGGTGGGGCGCAAGTCTGCCTAATTCGGGTCTTCCAATGAGGAGATCCGCCAGCCCTGGAGCCTGGTCTGCCCACGCCCAGCAGAAGAGCTGAGTCTTAGCTCCTCCCCCAGCCTCCCTACCAGAAATCCTGATCAGAAAAAACTAGGGAGTTGCCTGAAGTGGGCTCTCCCAGTCCCACCCAGGCAGAAGTCTGGGTCACAGCCCCACGCACTGTAGAGTGTGGTCTTTACCTACTCCTATCTTACGGGAAGGGCTGACAAGAACATCTGGAAGCCGCACAACCCAGCAACTCTTGAGCTGACAGGCAGGTGAGTGGGCAGAACCGGTGGCCCCCAGAGCAAAGTCAGTAGGACCTGTTCAGCCAGTGAAACTGGGGTGCAGGCTGACTTGAGTCAAGACCACAAAGATCATTAGTGGCCTTAGAGATACTTAGCTGATGAGCCTGGGTAGGGAAGCTAATTGCAGCAGGAGAAGAGAATGAGAAAGGGACAGAAAGTATATCTAAAGCAATAATGGCTAAAAACTTCCCAGGCTTGTGGTGAGAAATAGACCTCTGCATCCAAGAGGCCCAAAGGATCCAAATAGGTTGAACCCTAATATTCTCTACCGAGACACATTATAGCTAAATTGTCAAAAGTCAAAGACAAAGAATTTTAAAATCAGCAAAAGTGAGAAGTTACACACAAGGGAAACCCCGTAAGACAATGAGCAGATTTCTTAACAGATCAACAGACTGAAAAGACAACCTATGGAAAGGGAAAAAATATTTGCAAACCATATATCTGATAAGAGGTTGATATCTAAAATATATAAAGAACTGATACAACTCAATAGCAAAATTCAAATAATGCAATTTAAAAATGGGCAAAAGACTTGAATAGACATTTTTCCAGAGAAGATATACGTAAGGCCAACAGGTACATGAAGATGTTCAACCTCACTAGTCATTAGGGAAATACAAATCAACAGTACTACAATAAGAGATCACCTCACACCTGTTAGAATGGCCACCATCAAAAAGACAAGAGACGACAAATGCGGGCGAAGGTGTGGAGAAAAGGGAACCCTTGTGAACTGCTGGTGGGATTGCAAACTGGTACAGCCACTGTAGAAAACAGTATGGAAGGTCCTCAAAAAATGGAAAATAGAACTACCATATGACCTGGTAATTCCACTTCTGGGACTAGATCCCAAGGAAATGAGAACAGACTCAAAAAGATATCTGTACCTCCATGTAATAGCAGCATTATTTACAACAGCCAAGACATAGAAACAACCTAAGTGTCCATTGACGGATGAATGGATAAAGAAGTTGTGAGACATAACTGTAGATATATCTATATTTATATATTTATATAGATATATCTATAGCTGTATCTGTAGATATACAGATATAATAAAACAGCCATAAAAAACAAGGAAATCCTGCCATTTGCAACAACATGGATGGATCTCAAGGGCATTGTGCTAGGTGAAATTAAGTGAAATAAGTCATTCTATAAATGACTATATAAATACTATATGATCTCATTTATATGTAGAATATAATAACAAACAAACAAACTCATAGAAAAAGATGATGTATGCGGTCATCAAAGAAGGCAGGGTGAAGCGGGGGTGATTGAAGGAAGGTGGTCAAAAACACAAACTTCCAGTTATAAGAAACGTAAGTATGAGGGATATAACGTACAACATGATGACTGCAGCTATCACTGCTGTACGTTACATACGACAGTTCTCGGAAGATTAAATCCTAACAGTTCTCGTCACAAGGAAAAAAACATTTCCTTTTTTTGCTTTTTCTTCTTATTGAACTCTATCAGATGATGGATGTTAACTAAACCTAGTGTGCTCATCACGTCACAACGCATGTAAGTCAATCCATCATGCTGTACACCTTAAACTTATACAGTGTTGTATATCAATTATATCTCAATAAAACTGGAAAAATAGAAATAACAAGAGACAGAGTCAATAGGACTACACTATGGGTGAATGGTAGAGTTATTTTTTAAGAGAGAATTGACAGCACTTGGTAATCCATTAGATACAGAAGGGCCCGAGAGAGAAGCGGCCCCAAGTCACTGAGGAGGTGATAGTGACACAGACTGAAATGGGGACTGAAAAGAGCAGGTGTGTGAGGTAGGAGGTGGGGTGGGTGACTGCAGTTTAAGTATGTTGAGTTTGTTGTCCATATGGACATGTCTGGCAAACTGAAGGAAGAGACACACCAGAAATACTGATCTGGGACTCAATCACACATGTCTGGAATTTGTAGCCATGGGTCTGCACAAGGTTACGAAATATGTAAAAGTTGCAAATGCAAACGTCGGTAATAGCAGAGATGATCGTGTCAGTTTCCCTAAAGATCAGTTCTCACTTTTAATTCTGAGTTTCATAAATACATGAACTGTACAGATAATGAAGTTGCTGGACCTTTCTGTTTTCTTTCACCCTTCAAATCCTTCAAGGTAAGAAATGTATCTTTTAAAAAAAAATAGGAGAGGCTATCAGTTTTTAAACATTTTTGTGAAGATGAATTCTCTGATTCTCAAAAGGCTTTGATCCATCATCCTTTGTCTCTGCTAAACTTTCCGAGAGGGATTAAGGACATTTAATTGTTTTTCTAGCGCCACAGAAGAAACAAGTTCACTGAGGAAATAAAAAATATGGATAGGAAAAAAAATTAAACGGGGTGTGTGTGTGTGTGTGTCTAGTTTGGGACTTTTTATCTTGTTCTAATGATCTGCCTTTTCTTACATCAGTACCACAGATCTCACTGTTGCATCTTCTTTTTTTAAGTTAAACATTTTGCCTAGGTAATGCATTCCATGGTTCAAAAATTAAAATAATATGAAAAGGTTTATAGTAAATTCTTGTTCCTTGTCCCTAATCTAACCAGTTACACATGCACACAGATAACCACGAGAATCCTTCCAGAACTTATGCAAATACAAGCAATATGAATTCTTATTCTTACCCTTTTGTAAATAAAGCGTAGCATATTTTACATACTACTGTGTATCTTGAATTATTTTTCGCTTAATATATTTCTTGGTGATTGTGATGGTTAATTTTATGTGTCAACTTGGCTAGCTGTAGTACCCAGTTGTTCAATCAAACACTAATCTAGAGGACAACACCATAAGAGGATGGAGACAGATACTAAAGTGACGCCTACAAGTCAAGGAACGCCAAGGATTGCCTGCAACCAGTAGAAGCTAGGAGAACGACATGGAGCAGATCCTTCCTAGGGTCTTCAGAGGGAATGTGGCCCTGCCAATACCTTGATTTCAGACTTCTTATGTCCAGAACAGTAAGAGGATAAATTTCTGTTGTTTTAAAGCGACCCGGTTTGTGGTGAATTGTTACAGCAGCCCTGAGAAACTAGTACGATGATCTTTTTACATTATTACATAGAAAGCATCCTTGCTTTTAAAAAATAGCTTCACGGTACTCCATTGTGAGGAATAACCAGAGTTAATTTACTGGTCCTCTATTGATGGGCATTTGTATTGTTCCAGTCTTTGCTCTTACAAACAATGCTTCATTGAATGACTTTGTACATCAGTTTTATGTATATCTAAGTATATCTTCATTTGGACAAAGTCCCAGAAGTGGAATTGATGGGCCAGAAGATATATAATTTGTTATTTTGATGGATACTACAGTATTACCCTCCATGGTTTTAACCAGTTTACACACTCAGCAATGTAAGTGCCTGTTTTGCCTTTCTGAAGATCTCTCAATATGGTTTTCATTTGCATTTCCCTTAGTAAGTGTGGGATTGTGTTTAAGAGCCATTTACATTTCTGAACTGACTGTTCATAATCTTTCCATTTTTCTATTAGGTTATTACTCTTTATTTCTAGGATTTATTTACATATTAGGGAGATTAGCTCTTTACCCGTGATATGACTTGGAAACTTTTCCCCCAGGTTATCCCTTGTCTTTTGATTTGCTTATGTGTTTTTTTCTTTTCACCATGCATGATTCATTTTTATGTAAAATTTATCAGTCTTTTGTTTTGAATCACAGAGTTATAACAGAATCCTCTATTTTCATCTAACAATTTTTCAGTCTCATTTTCGATAGAATTTATATCAATACTTGTATATACTGTGAGACAGTGTTTCAACATAATTTTTTTTCAAGATGGCTATCCAATTGTCTTGACACTATTTGTTAAAAGTTTGTCTTTGATTTGAAATTCTACCTTTATCATATACTAAATTATTTTATGTATTTGAATGTATTTCTGGTATTTCTATTCTGTTCCTTTGGTTGTCTGTCTATTCATTTGCCAATATTACATTGTTTTAACTTTTGAAACTACAGAATATATTTTAATATCTAGTGGTACTAGACCCTCCACCGCATTTCTCACCTCATGTTTTCAGAGTTCTGCTTGATATATATTGCTTTTTGCCTTAAAAACTTTAGAATCATTTTTGTCTATTTTTTTTAATTTTTGGTATTTTTATTAAAACTGTTAAATTGATGCTTTTAATATTTGGCTGACTTATCTAAGAATATAGTATGTGTTTCCATTTGTTCGATTTTTTTTTGTATCTTTCAGTATGTTTTAAAGTTTTGTTGTTATTGTAAAGGTCTCACACATTTCTTGTTAAGTTCATTCCTAGGTTTTTAATCTTTTTGCAACTTTACTTTCATATCATATATTTTATCTGATTACTATTTGTATATGTCAAAGCGACTCTTTGAGTTTTCCAGGTTTGTGAACATGTTGATAACGGTAGTTTTATCTGTTTTCATTCCACATGTGTCTAATTTCTTTTCCTTGGTTGATTGCATTGGCTCCTTCCTCCAGCACAGTTTTATATAATAGTCAGGACAGTGATTATACTCGTTTTGCACATAATTTTTGGTAGGAATGCTTCTATTATTTTCCCTTTAAGCATGATGCTGACTTTTGGGCTGAAATAGATTTACCATGTTAAGCACATAATCATATTTTCCCATTTTACTTGAGTATTTGTAATCAAGAATGATTGTTCAGTTGTTTTCCAAATGTTTTTTTCGTAACAATAGATAGGATTATATGAATGGTCTAATAATGTGGTGAACGATATTAGTAGACTGTGTTTCTAATTCTCCTTGTAGGTTCTGCAATTTTTGCTTTATAAAATTTGCAGCAACATTATTTGGTGCATGAAAGATTCTTAGGTATACACTCACTGTGGATTGTGCCCATTAGGTTTAAAAAAGTCCTTTTTTGTGTGTATTGTTTACTGCTTTTGGGTATGAATTCCACCTTTTTTGATATTAAGATCCTGACCCTATTTTTATTTTGGGAAGTGTTTGCTTAGTATTTATTTTGAACCTTTCTAGATTGTTTTCTTTTAGATATGCCTCTTGTATAAAGCATAGAGTTGGGGATTATTCTGTGATCTAATCTGAAAATCTTTCTTTCAATATATAAATTAAATTTACATTTATTGATATTCAGATGATCTTTGTTCCACTGTATTATTTTATGTACTCTATTTTAGCAGTTTTTAAAATGTCTTTCATTATGTGGCTTGTTTTCTTTGTACATGCATATGCCTCTGTGTGTGTGTGTTTTCTTTTTCTGATATTGAGAAAGGTTTGTGAGTTTTTTCCCTACTACTTAATACCCTTACTTAGTCTTCTACTACTTTGGACAATATCTATTAATTTCCTACCCTGCAGTGTTAAAAAAATAGCATATTTCTTCCCCCCATCCCCTTTTCTCTAACAACAAATTTTAGCTGATAATATCTTCTTTTTGTATTGTTAAATATTATTATATTTCTGATTCTTGGGTCATCAGCTTTAAATGATATCTTTTAACTCTATTACAGATGAAGAAATTAATGTTCTTACAATAGTTCCTATTTCTTTCTCCCTTCCTTTCCCAAGTTTAATAATTTCCGTAATATCAGGACATAAAACATTTACACTCTGTTCTGATACCCTATGCTGCATTTGCTTTAGTCTTAATTCTATAGGTAAATATACTCAGTGCTCATAGGTAGCAATCCTTTCGTGGTGATATTCTCAGTCCTCTTGCAGTTACCTGAAGTTCATTTCACCACAGTGGGGTTCTTATTGCCATCTGCCTGGTGAATTGGGTTCCAGATACCATCCCAAGGGTGAGCTTTCTAGGACCATGCTTCACCTACCTTGTGTTCTTGGGAAAGGGAAAAGCAAGCCTGAGACAAGAGCTTGTGTACAAGTAGTTTATATGGGAAGTGATACCAGGAGCAGGAGTGAGAGACCAGGGAGAGTGAAACAGGGAAAAGAGGGACGTTTCAGGTGTGTATGTGTTATTGAGTTGATGATCAGTATGTGAAAGTGGTCCTTGATCCCATAGGGACATTCTGAGGACTGTACTGAAAGTGTCGTAGAATTGTCTCCCCAAAGGACAAAAGGAAGAACTATTTCTCCACTGACTCCCATCCCCATTGGTTGAGGCCTTAACTTCCCCACACGTCCTGGTTGAGAATCCATGAGTACTGAGTATGACCCACCCTTGAGGGGCATGGTTATCCGCACATAACAGGCTGAAACCTGTGTGGAAATATTTGTCTCAGATACAGATGGAATCAGAGGTGAAACCAAGAAGGATGTAAGGTACACAGGCGGCATCTGGTGTAATTTATTTCAACTTTCTGAAACTGTGATTTGAATTGTCTCTTTGACCAGAAGTTTAGGATTACTCAATATTTTTAATTCATTTAAAATTTTATTTTACTGTTGCTTGTATTGTTAATCTTCAGTTTTAGTTTTACAGTCAGAGAATATAGCAGGAAGAACTGTCACTTTTTAAATTTTATTGAGTTTCTATCTGGGGCTAGTATATGATCAAATTTTGTAAAATTTTCCATAAATATATGAGAATAATGCATATCCTCTCTGTTCATAGAGCACAAATTTTGATGTATTCATATTATTATTATTTGTTCAAATTCTCTATCTCCTGTTGTAATCTTTGTCCTTTTGTTCAGTTAAGGATTGAAATAGAGTGTTTTAAGTGTCCCTTCTAGAATGTGGTTTTGTCAATTTCTTCTTATATATTGCTTTAATATATTTTCATTAAAGTTAATGGCCCCCATTTTGGAGGTTTGGAGGCTGTAATTACCCACAGCTCACTCCTTTCTAGTTTATAAACTAATTGGTAAAGATACTCAGAAATCAGATTGGGATAAAATATTAGCTTCATTGCATACTAAACTGAATTGGAGGATTTAACTTGGATTTCTAGCCAAAATAGACCTTCCTCTACTCACTGAATTCATTTAGTCATTAACAGAGTAGCCAGGACAGAAAAGGCAGTAGCCCAGAATTTCTATATAGTTGGGGTGGTTCTATATAGTGAGGTTGGCAGAGCATGCCAGGGAGCAGATCCTGAAGCCGTGTCTGCAGAGCAAGCACACTGTTTCACTCTTCATTCTAGTGGCTTCGGTGAGGAGGGGCTGGATTTCTCCAAAGCCACTCGCCAATGGAATCATTCTATATTCCAGGGAGATTTCCATGTGGAACTCATTGTGCTTTTAGGTAGGTGGCTCTAAGAAAGTGTGCCAAGAGTGGAGTCCATGAGTACACATGATTCTTTTCTGATTTCACTGATCAAATGAGGCATCCCCTGGAAGGGACATAGGAGAGCAAAGGGGAAAGCACTTCTGAAGGCTTGGGCCTTAACACTTCTGAGAGGTGGGGATCTCCTATTTCAGAGAGGGAGTCAATGGCATCTCTCCCCTTTGTCATCACTGTGTAATTTTTAGCAACATTAAAATCTCCTTTTTTTCTCCAGTTAATTTTTTTTACCTTGAGTTTTATTTGGGTGTTGATACCAAGACCTCCTAATTCTTTTCGGTTTGCATTTCTCGTGATATCTTTGTTTATCCCTTGATTTATTTTCTGCTTTCTATATGATTTTGGTTTTGATAGATTGCTTATAAAGAACATATAGTTGGATTTCTTTAAAAGCCAGTGTAAGTGTTTTTGCTTTTTACACTTACAGGTGTCACTACTGGGTTTTATTTTATGTTTGTCATCTAATGCTAGAATTTCTTGATATTTTTTCTCTATTAGGTTTTCTTTCTTTCTCTCTCTTTATTTAAAAGCTATTAATCCAAATACTTTTCTGTTACTTAAGCATTAAATATGTATGTATGTATGTATTTCCTAAATTTTCCTATCAGCATCAAGAACAAATCCAAATCTGTTGCCCCCCACAGTGTAGAATATAAAAATTAACATAATTTCTTCATTCCTCCTTTCCTACTGCTTAGTCTTTTGTTCAAATATTAGAAGATTTTAAATTTATAGTTATTATTAGCATTTTACTTTATCTTTCCTTTCAAGACTTTTGCTTAATATGCATTTTAAGTTTAGTAGCCACATTAACAATTAGTTCAACATTCACTATTTTATTGGTTTTACTGCTTGCTGACTTTTCTTCTATATCCTGTCTTTGCTTTTTAAATCATGATTTTTTTGTGTGTGTGCATCTCAAGTATTTCCTTAGTAAGTTACTACAAAGTACTAATCTACTTTAAGAATAGTTATTAAGACTATATTTTTTACCTCAAATTGAAGTAAACTAGCATTTCCCAAATAATGACTGTCATTCTGAATGACTTTGGGAAATACAAGGGTAAACAAAATTAAGCATGCTTCTTTGTTGCAAGCTTCTCCGAGTCTGTACCAGGCAATTACATATTATGAATCTGTAAGTGGAGTGTGCATCATTTCCTAAATTTGATACCGCTCCAATTCTCTTGCTACTTAGTATTATAGAAAACTATTACTCTAATTCAAATCTCCTCCCCTTAGTAACTTCTTTGTTTGCCTAGATTTTCTTTCCTTATTACTGAAATAAAAATGTCAATGGGCCATGTTTACTGAAGGCCTCTCCTAATTTTCCTGGTACCCTGCGTATCAGAACAAGTTTAGCATAAGACAGAAACCACTCGAGAGATCTTGAACAGAAAGGATTTAACACTGGGAATGAAGTGCTTATGAAAACAGAAGAACTGGAGGAGTGGGCTCTAGACTGGGCTCCTACAGCTGACTTCCAGAACACTGCCTGACTCATCCCCCAGGGCACCCCTTCCTCGCCACAGGCAGGGCCCCCCGACTTCAAGAATGTGTTATCCCTGCTTCAATTCAGGGAATTAAAAGCCGTTATTGGAAAGCAACATCACCACAATTGCTGGACACTGGAGCCTGGAGTCTAGTTCCTGCTGCCCCTACAGCATCTAGAGGGTATATATTGGGGTCTCCACAGTCTTGGCTGCCAGCAGAAAAAAAAGTGCCCCAAACTGAAAGAAGATAGCCTTCACCTCATTGCACCCAGAACCCTAGGTACGTACAAGTCTGGGGAATGTCACTTTTCGCTTTCCAGTTTTTGGAGGTCAGGAAAATGGTGGTTTCCTGATTGGTAGAATCTTAGACTACTGGGATGAGCCAGTTTAATGGAGGCCAGTGCCTCCCGTGATTGACCCTGTAACGGGTAAGACTTCAGAAATAGTCCTCAGGATTTATTTGCTTTCTCTAGCAGCAGACTGAGAAAACAATTCTGTGGGCCATGCATATTCTGAACCACTCATTTAGGTAAAGTGTCCACTGACTCCTGCCTGCTCTTCTTTCCTCACCCTCTCACTGCACTTCAAAACCGTCCCCCAAACTATTCCTGCTCTCCCAGTCACCAAAGCAATGTTTAAATCCAGTAAAATAGGAATAAAATGTGCGATCATTGCCCCATTATCCACAAGAAACATCCTGAACGACTCTATGATTGAACAACTACAGTGTTCTGGCAGAAGGTTCCCATACATACAGGTCACAATCCTCTGTCTAACCAATGTAGCGCCCATGCCCTGTCACCTAGTCCCCCCTGGCCCAACGCAGAGCAGAATCCTAGTACCTGGGCCAGTTTTCTTGAACAGCCGAAAGACCTGTAGTGTGTTTCTGAACATCCTATACAAGAAAATTAAAGGTGCGCATTTACTCACTGCTTTTCATCATCCCTAAAAGCCACAAGAAAATGCTGTCCTTTCCAGCCTCAAATTCTTACCAAGACAGTGAACACTTAAAGATACTGTCTCCAGAAAGATCTTAAAGAAGAGAGACCAAGGGGGAATCACTTTTGATCTCATCCTATCGGTGTTAGTTCTTTTATCACATTGCCTCATGGACACGTGGTACAGGAGGGAAGGAGGGTGGGTAATGATATAAAGCAAAGAGCACTGCTTACAGGGTGGGGCCAAGTGTCCTCAGCCAGCAGAGTATCCTCAGGCCCAATCATTTCATTTCCCCCTTGGTCTCCCAGCAGCGAGGTGGGGATAATAGTCCTTGCCCTCCTAACTTCTGGAGTTGCTGTCCATGCCATGTCCAGGTATGACAACCACACAGAACAGCATGATAATCATAATTCACAGGACAAGGAGAAACTGGTCTGTGACAGTGAGAAGACCCAGTAGTTACGGAGTCAGTACGAACTGAACAGCACCCTTCTCAGAGCCATGGGCTCTGACCTCATACAGAGTTTAGTGCCTAAAATAGAAAGTACTGTTTCTGTTCAGTGGCCAAGGCACTGAAGGCAGACGGCTTCTGACCCTCGGTTGTACCTAGGCTGTTTCTGTGTGTCCCAGGCTAGAAGCTTTCTTGCTCACCCCGCCAGAGGCCCCCCGTGAGCAGAAACTCCATCAAGAGCCATTTTTCCCAAAGTGGGGCCTTGGTTCCAGAAAAGAATTCCAAAAATGCTGGAAGAAGGCTGCCCACATCCCACTCCACACTGAGAGGGGCAGTCAGACCCAGGGAGCTCTGTGATCCTGGCCCCGCCAGCCACTGTGCCGGGCTGTGGTGGTGAAAAACCCTTAGAAGTACATCTTTGGCACCTACTTTAAAATAGCCTCTTAGCTGAAAAGGATAAGTCATAGGAGGAGGGATTTTGTGTAACCTCCTGCCCTGGAGATTTAAAGAAATCTGTAGTTTCCAGGATTTGTCTTTTCCAAGAGCCATTTGGAAGGGAAACCTAAATGAACACTTAAAACCCCTTTTAACTTCTAGCCTGTGAAGTTCAAATGCATCCTAGGAGGCTTGTGAGTAGACGTAGTGCTATAAGTGAGCCAGCATGTCCTGTCAGCTCTCGCACACCTGCTTGCTCTGATGATGCACCTTTTAGCTTGGCTCGTAGTTTGAGGAACCTGCTAAGAATGACTCTAATTGCCATAATTCTCAGATTCCTTTAGATGAATGGGTCACGTCTAATTAAGATGGTACTCACTCTACTAACCACAGCCATATCTGTGGAAATGTGTCCCTTCAACTGGACTGTCCCGAAAGGTAGGGGAAAGCTTTGCTGTGGCTGATGGATCATCTTAGCAGATTTTTAAATGCCCTTCATCTTTAACCTAATGTATCTTCAGGTGTTTTAATATTCTAATCAATAAGTAGAAAAAAGGATCTTGGGAAATTAAATGCTCATGAGATTTCTTTCCATCTCTGCTATTATAATAGTTGACCTGGGATATCCCTGGTGGCGCAGTGGTTAAGAATCTGCCTGCCAATGCAGGGGACACAGGTTCGAGCCCTGGTCGGGGAAGATCCCACATGCAGCGGAGCAACTAAGCCCATGCGCCACAGCTACTGAGCCCGTGTGCCGCAACTACTGAAGCCTATGTGCCTAGAGCCTGTGCTCCGCAACAAGAGAAGCCACCGCAATGAGAAGCCCGCGCACCACAACGAAGAGTAGCTCCCGCTCGCCGCAACAAGAGAAAGCCCACGCGCAGCAACGAAGACCCAATGCAGCCAAAAATAAATAATTAACTAATTAAAAATAAATAGTTGACCTGCCGACCTTACAGGGTCAATGTGAGGCTCAGGTGAAGTCTTATATTTGGAGGTGCCAGGTAAGCTGTCTCCCCTGTTACAGGTGTACGTGCCGAGTGCCAACCTTACCGTGATATTTATTGTCTGACAAAACTGGACCTGAATGCTGAAGGAAAACCTTAAAAATATAAACAATTCTCTATACGTGTAGTTTTGGCAACAGAAGAAAGGAAATATTGTAAACTTCATTCTCAGCCATCTCATTATGACAATAATAACCTGCTTCAGCAATTTATATTTGGGATTAACATCTGTACTTATTGACTTTTTATGCCTCTAAGGCAGATATTAATCTCCAAGGCTTCTCCCGCTACTAATCAATGGTAACAATATAAAATTTTGCCCAGGATTTCTTGTAGCATTATCAAGTCATTTGTGGCTATTTCTCTGTGTATCATGAAAGATGGATAGAAGAAAAAATGTAAGATTAAACCACAAAATTAGATGGACAGACACATATCCATAAATGTTTCATATCACTTCTTTTTATTTCCATGTGTTTCAGCTAGACCACACTGTCTGTCCTCTTGGAATTCAGCTGATTTGGCTCTCTTCCCGATATTCGGGTTTTCTGAGTTGGCCCAGGGCAAAAAGCTGACAAAGCTTCCTTGAAACTCTATCCTACACATTTTTCCTTACACGTAACACACTTTCCCAAGACACATACCTGGATTCCCTTTAGAAACCATCACCTTTTCCCTTTCCAGGAACTTTCCACCAGGGTGGTGACAAACAGTTCTCAGCACGAAGAAGCAACTAGGGCTGAAGAATGGTCTTTCTGCTCCAACAGTCCCAAAGTGGGGTGGGCAGCTACCTAGGGTACTTATGATGAGGGCTGGCCTGCATTCTTTTTATAATTTTGAATCCATTTTTGGATTTACAATTGAGTAACAATTTGGCAGATTAACTGCTGAATTAAACCTGGATATGGGATGTACCTCACATGGATTTCCTTTAGAGGGCACTATTGATTCTCTGGAACCATGGAAACCTTCATGTTTCCTTGGTAAAGTTGGCCAATTTTGAAATCATATTGGGTTTCAAATCTACTCACATAGGAGAATATTAGTATGATACTCATTACCAAATATATACTTTCAAGAGATTGTCCATGTACAGAATAATTCAGAAGCTAAACCAGAAAGCTGGTTGTTAGGAGATGTCATCAATATAACACACATAGTTCTATATTTGGAAACTTCAACTGGTTTATTTGTTTTTGAAAATCCTCCGAATGGGAATTTCCTTGTATAAGGTGATGCAAAACTTAAAACAACTCAATCTTTTATTTAGAAAGACAAATTAGCACCTCTTTAGAAACTAATGTCTCATTCTAGAAATGGATAATTATTAACATATTTTTGGAAGAAACCATATTTTTGGTATTTTCATTCAGACATTTATTAAAGTCTGGAGATATTCTACTCAGATTTGTTCTTCAAATTTCTCATGTTTCATAGCCTTTGCCAATTCATAGAATTTTGATAAAGCCCACAGGAGAGAAATTTTCTTTTTATTCATTCTACGAAGTTAGCAAAAATAGAAGTTTGGAAGCTAGCTCACTGCTAGCGTCCAAATTAGTCTTTATCTAATTTCAAAATAATGGGAAACCCAAAATATTTCAAAGCTCAGAAACATAATTTTTCAGATACAAATACATTCATGCCACCGTCTACCAGAGTTCATTTAACTTTCATATCATAAGATACTGTTTCAACACATGGGTCTTGTATAGCAATTTTTTAGTAAATTACCAACATTCTGGGATAGTAGTGGGTAGTAATTCCACAAGTGTTCTATAAATTAAAAAATTAACAAATAAAAAGGTCATGTATGTAATAAAAATAAGAGAAAAAAGATGGATTTTCATAATTTAAATATAAATTCATCAGACCAGCCTTTATGCTTCTTTACAGGATGGTCCTAGTCTGTCTTCCTAGCCTCAGCTTCCTCTATCAGTAACCGAAGCTCCCAGAAAATGGCACTACCCACTATTACCTGGACACTCACGCCTTCCCACATTCCTTCCTTTACTCATCCAGTGTCTTCCCCTTGGAATGCATTTTCCTCCCCAGCTGCCACCCCAGACCCAATAAAAGTCCAATCTATCCTTTGAGTGGCATTTTGAACACCCCTAATTCAACTGAGCCCACTTCAGAAGTGACCTACCCATCCTGTGAATTTCCCTGGCTAGTTACGTAGAATTTCCATGTGGAATTTTATCAATTTTTTGTATTTAAGTGGTTTAGGTGGTCATTTCATCACTTCTTCTAAATTGCAAAGTTTTTAGAGTTCATTTCGGGATCTGTAACAAGCCAAGCATCCAGCATGTAGTAAGGGCTCACTACGTATCGTTTCAAATGAATTGGATTAAACTGAGACACTATTACCATTTGTCTGAGGGACACTGAAGGCAGAACTTTGGTATAGTGTTGGAATAGAGGATGAGGATAAATGCAAAAGACATTAAAGTGAAAGGTCTTACCAACTTATTGAATGTCGCAAGCAAGCACTCTGTCACTCTTACCCTCTTGCACTTATCTAATACGATATGCATTCCCTTACTGGAATGAAGCTCTATATGGGCAGGAACTTTGTTTAGGTCATCACTATATCTACAGCACTTAGAAGAGTTCAAGAGATATCGTAGGTGCTCGATAATATTTGATGAGTGAATGAATGAACTAATAAGGATGCAAAGGTGACAGTAAATTGTCCAGCTAAAAGGAGAGCAGCAGCATTAACAGATTAAGAAACAGGGGAGAAGGAATATGTTTGGAGAAAAGGCGATGATTTCAGTTTAGTTAGAATGCAGAGATGGACATCCAAGCAAAAGACACTGAGGAAGCACTGAAAACTGACAATGGAATTTGAGAAACAATTCGGACTCAGATGAGTAGAATCGGAGCTTAGGACATAGATGTGATTGTCGAAGCCATAAGATTAGATGGTGTTGTGAAGGGAATAATGCAGATCTGCTCCGGCTTTTTCACTGGGAAGCACCCCTGCTCAGGGGCAGGGCTAAGAACCCAAGCATGAGTAAGAACTGGTCATAGAAGTAACGAGGAAACCAAGAATAATCTATGTTCTTTTCTTGACTAATCTCTCCACTATATTTGACATTATTGCATTTCTCTTCCCACTTGGTTTCACCATTTTTTACTGGTCCTACCTTCCTATCCCATATTATATGCTGTATATTTTTATTTCCTCAATATCTTTTGAATTTGTTCTACCACCTTAACAGCCCCCCCACCATAGTTGTAGTTCAGAAACATCATCATTTTTATCCAAATTCTTTAGCATCCTCCTTACTTGTCCTCCAGCTTCTGGGCCTGCCTATTTTGTCCTCCACTGGAATGATCTTTGTAAAATATGAATTGGATCATGTCATTAAATGGCTCAGAATTCTTCAGCAGCTGTCCACGATCTATGTCACATTGTCCAAACCCTTGACCGACCTGGCTTCTACCTTCTTGAACAACTTTATCTCCCTCCCGCCCCCGAGTCTCTGCCATCCTTCACACCATACCAAGCCACTTGTAGTTTCCTGATTGCACCATGCTTCTCCCTGTGCCTTTGACATTTTCCAATCAACAGGCGCCTAGTTTTTTAAAAACAGTCCAAGAATTGCCTTTTTAGAAGCTTCTGCTATTCCTAGTAGATTTAGATGTTTCCTCCACTCAGGCTCTCACCTGTTGTTTCATTGGCTGCCCTTCCACTGCCTTATAACCTCTTTGAGGACCAGATTCTTTTAATCTTTGCATTCTCAGCATCTACCCCAGTGTCTAACACGTGGCAGGTGAACAATAAATATTGATCAAATAAATGGATAGAAAGGAGGAGAGAGTTTCAAGAAGGAGGATGTGGTGATCAGAGAAGTTGGAACTGGCCTGACATTTCGATTAGTTTACAGAGAAATGATTCTGAGAGAGCAGATTCAGCGGAGAGGTTGAGGCAGAAGCAAGATTATTGACCTGGGGCAATGAATACAGATCGTGCTTTCAGTAACTGTGATAGAGAAGTTAAGGTAGCTTGGTGGAGTAGCAGGTTTGGGGAAGCTTTGATTTTTAAATTTTAATTTAATTTTAATTTTTGTTTGGTTTTGGATGAAGAAGAATCAGCATAAGCAAGCGACCCAATAAAAACGGGAGCTGATGCCAATTCAAGAAAAAGGATAAATTAACAGGAGAACGTTCCATAGGAAAAGGAGAAGGAGATGGACTCAGGCACCTAGTGGAATGACCTTTCTGATGAGCTAGCCAATATCTAGTACCTCTGTGGTAACTTCCTTGAACTTCAAGTACAGTAAGTCCCCTACATACGAACGAGTTCCATTCCAAGAGTACGTTCGTAAGTCCAATTTATTCTTAAGTCCAACAAAGTTAGCCTAGGTACCCAACTAACACAATCGACTATATAGTACTGTACTGTAATAGGTGTATAATACTTTTCACACAAATAATACATAAAAAACAAACACAAAAATAAAGAAACATTTTTAATCTTACAGTGCAGTGCCTTGAAAAGTACAGTAGTACAACAGCTGGCACACAGGGGCTGGCATCGAGGGAACAGGCAAGAAGAGTTACTGACTGGAGGAGGGAGACGAGGTGGGAGATGGTACAGCTGAAGGATCGTCAGCAACAGGAGACAGAAGGCTGCAATTTCACTCACACCTGACGCTGACGGCACAGGCTCTGGTTCCTTGCTGGATTCAATTCTATCTACCCTCTTGAAATAATGATCCAGGGATGTCTGGCTAGTAGCTCTTTTTTTCTCACCATAGATGACACGGTAGCACTGGATTGCATTCTGAACGGCTGCCGCAACCTTCGTGTACCGTCTAGGTTCAGGTCCTGTGCCTCAAAAACTAACAGTGCCTCCTCAAATACAGAAAATCCCCTTGCCAGTTCCTGCAATGTGAATCTCTTCAGTTCTTCAGTTACTTCTTCTTCCTCTTGTCTCTCTTCGTCCCTTCTCTGGGCCTCCAATTCCATCAGGTCTTCATCAGTAAGCCCCTCGTGTTGCACAGCAAGGAGTTCAATGAAGTCATCCTCTTGCAGATCGATACAAAAGCACAACCACTTGTAGAGGATGCACGCACATGACAATATACACCAGACACATGAACTAACTTACGTGATTGGACATGCGAACGCATGTTCACATCTTTGAAAGTTCACAGTTTGAAGGTTTGTAGGTAGGGGACTTATGAACCTCTTTCCAAGTCCAATGCTTCCAGCTGAGTAACTCCACAGAGCACTATTCCCATTGCACTTTATGTGGATAGCATAGAACACAGTTCCAGAAGAGAAATCATAGGGGTCAGGCCTCCTGAAACTGTATAATTGGACGATGCTGCCTGGGTACCCCAAACCCTATATGCAATGGGGAAATTTGACTCCACCCTGTTTCTAGAAATAGAGTATGGGGTTCAAGCCTAAAATAGCATGAATTTATCACCCGACTGATTTAGGGAAGGCTTTTTTTTTTTTTTTTGCAGTACGCGGGCCTCTCACTGTTGTGGCCTCTCTCGTTGCGGAGCACAGGCTCCGGACGCGCAGGCTCAGCGGCCATGGATCACGGGCCCAGCCGCTCCGCGGCATGTGGGATCTTCCCCGACCAGGGCACGAACCCGTGTCCCCTGCATCGGCAGGTGGACTCTCAACCACTGCGCCACCAGGGAAGCCCAGGGAAGGCATTTCATCTCATTTAGACCAGTGAGATATGAGACGAGTTTTCTTTAGACTTTTGAAAGAGAAGCTGTTTTGCTCTTCTGAGTGAAGTTCTGGAAGCAACTCTCTTTCTCTGCTGAATGTGCAAAATGAAGCATGAGGTGCTGGAACTTCTGCAGCCATCTCATGACCCCGAGGGGCCCTCACCTTAACCTCAAGTTGCTGTCAGTATTCTGTCCTCTCTCTGGACCTCCACTTACATAAACGTGTAATTCCTCTTTATTGTTTTAAGCCAGTAATCAGTACAAATGGAACTGTGATCACCTCAGAAAAACAATATGTATCCTACTTCGTCTCAGACCAGATAGGGTGAAGATGCAGAGAAATGTGAAGTTTATTTGTTTTTTTTGCTAACATCTATGTGTGTGTTTCCTATGTGCCAGACAATATATTTAACAGTTTACACTCTTTCTTTGACATCGCCTCACCATGGTCCTGTAAGAATTATCATCCCCATTTTATATAAGTAAACTGAGGCTGTAAGAAATTTAGTGGTGGGCTGGGTCCCTCGCAGAAAGGAGCAGAATTCACAGCTGAGGGGCGTGCAGTCCAGGCCTGAGAGGTCTAGGCCTGAGAGGCTGCCGTAGCTGCCCTTAGCCATCAGGCTAGATCTCTGCGATTTTCTCAGGAAACAGGGAGGATGCAGGGGCGGAAAGCAGTGCCTGAGGGGCGTGGAAAAAGAAGGGAGCCTATTTGAGATATGTGAGAGAACTGCTGAGCAAGGGACAGGCTCTGGATATGTGTGTATAACTGAATCACTTTGTTGTACAGCAGAAATTAACACAACGTTGTAAATCAACTATACTTCAATAAAATAAAATTTTTTTTAAAAGGAGAGAAGCTCTGGAAATATCAAATCTGTGTTCCACAGATAACCTTGAACAGCATAATGAGGAAAAACTGGAAATTGCCCCTTGACCGTGCGTCAAACTTATCTTCATATCAAAAGTATTGAACAGAGAAGACGTGAAGTTCACCAGGTCACATTCAACTCCCTCACCTTGGACATGTGGAACCAGAGCTCCATGGGGACGCTGCAGAATCAGGTTAAAGACAAAAGTCTGTGAAACTCACAGCTGACTAATTCTCCCAGGAACTTGGTTCCCCCATCCAAGATTTTTCTGGAGACCACATTTCAAATAAATGGGCCAGACATGGGTGGCATTTACAGGGGAAACTAGGCAGGGGTCCAACCCGTTACTCTGTTTATAGGGTCTTAGCTTGTCAGTGGCATGGAAGCGCTGATTGATACCAGGGACTCCGTTCTTTTACTACATTTCCTTTCTTTCGGGAAAATACCCTCTCTTCAGTTTTGTCTCCACTTTTGGCTTTCATATTCTTTTTCCCGTGCCTGGTGGTGGGAAAAGCACAAGACATTTTTACTGTGCCCAGTGGTAGGAAATTCAGGGCTGCGTTCCTCCCCAGCTGCTGCCTGTGCCATCTCGTCAGGGATGCTTGCTGGCTCACCCCAGAGTTGTAGGTCGTGAATAGAGGGGGACGGCCAATGAAATACTGTACCATCAAGTGCTGTGTGAAAAGCAGATCTGGGATTTCAGAGACTTCTAGTCTTTGCCCTTAAAAATGACTTTCAGAGATGACTAAAGATAGAGATGGTTTACTTATCAATATAGGAAGTACAAAAAACTGAAAAAGAGGTGACACATTGCTGGACAGAATCAAGATTTGAAATGAGTTTGACAGACTTGGATATAGAATAAAACAAATAAGATATGGCTTAGTAAGGATTAATAGAAAGGCTGGAAGCTGAATTGTAGCTTGTTATAGCTGTATAGATCCTGCTTTGGAGTCAAAGAATTAATAGAATGAATTCAAATTGGGGAACATGGCCCTTAACAGTCGCTCATATAGAAAATCTCTGGAGAAGTTTTCGTTGACTTCAAGTTGATACAAACCGTGGCCTTTACTGGTTAGAGATCAAAGGAGCAAACAAGGTCCACTGGATTTGGGCTGGCTTGAGTGCACTTGAACATGGGGGTCTGTTCTGGATGACCCATCTTAAGAGGGATATGCCAACAATTCCATGACCTCCAGAAAAATGAATCGGGGCCATAGGAGGAGTTGGGAAATCACAAAGAAGGATTGAATAAATTAGGGATGTTACCCTGAAGCAAAGAAGATTTAGGAAGGAGTAGCGGTCTTTAAACAGCTGAAGAGCAGTGATGTATAAGGAAATGGATTTATTCCACACACCCCCCCAGGGCGGAGAGGGCAGCAGCTAAGTGGAACCTACAGGGAGGCAGGTAGGAATTCCATTTAAGAGAGAACTCCCGAATACTTGGATCAGTCTGTAGATGGAATAAGCTATCTGGTGAATTAATGAGAAACTGAATTAAATGATCTCCAAGTCCCTTCAGCTCTAAGATTTAGGGATTTATGATCGTTCAAATCATGTCACGTTCATGCAGAGAGACCACTACCTGGTGTAAATAGACTTTCAGGGTTTTCCATGCATATTTACACATATTATTCATATTCTGCATATTTTTTCTTAATAAAATAAGGACTCTTCTGTGTATACTGATTATGATCTGATTTTTTCTCTTA
The DNA here is from genome assembly GCF_059928025.1 of Delphinapterus leucas. Classification (NCBI taxonomy): domain Eukaryota; kingdom Metazoa; phylum Chordata; class Mammalia; order Artiodactyla; family Monodontidae; genus Delphinapterus; species Delphinapterus leucas. The sequence goes on along the minus strand of NC_143140.1, from coordinate 20,967,340 downwards.
ACATATAGTAAACATGTGTTATTACGTGGTGTGGATGCTACCTAACCATGCAACTAGCCCCCTATTTTGGGACACCTATATTGTATCCAATTTTTAAATGATTACAAATAATCATATAATAAACCTTTATACTACCTTCTCTTCAGCAAAAAGGGACTCCTCTTTAAGGAGAAAAGGTTTCATGCCTATATCAAACAAACCAAAAATCAAACCAAATAAAAGAGCTAACTCTTGACATTTTGAAAGCATCAAATTTTCCTTATCATTTTACTTAGCCTGGAAACATTTTGAGGCAGGAATTCTGGCTCTTAAATGTTCTGTACAGCAGGGAACACACCAATCATTTTGTAAGGTTTTCTTTTTCTCCATTTATAAAATCGTCCCCTTCATGTTAAAATTGCCTCAGGGTTCAAGTACACAATATAAAGCATTTAATTAAAATATATAAAGCAGAACACTAGAATGGTAGCATAATCAATGTTAATGACAATATGAAAATATAACAGTGACTTTTGAAAACGTCGGAGAAAACCCTAGGTTAGTTTTAAAATGTAGGATACGAAGTATTTCAAATTACAGCTCCACATAATAAGTTAGAGTACCACACATGACCACATTAGATACAAATTGCATTATTTTAAAAGAATGCTGTTTACTTTCCCTATTTATTTCATGTCACAATTCTGAGATAAGTGCACCCTAGGCAAAACACTTAAATCAAGAGGGTTTTTGGCCCCAAGATCAAAAACCAGATGTGGATAGGTATAAGCACATTTGAAAGAGTTTCCCTTGGCAAATAATGATCGTTTTTGTCAATTCAAGTCCTCTTATTTTTGTGCTCTGTGATTTGGTTAGACAAGTGCTTGTGGAAAACATTTTATTTGCAAATAAAGCCCTTTACCATTTATAATGCAGCCCTAAGCCCAAAGCTGAGACAAACCTGCTTTTTCCAAATAATTTTAAAAAAAATGTTTAAGGCAGGCAACCCTCATAGAAATCTCTACAGATGGTTCAGCAAGCCTGAAGATGAACTATGATTCACGATGGCAACATCTGCAGGAAGAAAAAGCTCCCCATTCTGAGAAGGCTTTCTCTGGGCTAAACATTCAATGAAGGGAACAAGCTGACCAAGAAAGAAATCGTAAGTAAAACAAAAAGCCACCTGGGAGAGCTCTAAAGGGAACTGTCCTAAGGCTTTGAGGCAGCCTGATCTAAATCACATAGTCACTTTCTTTGGGGTAATTTTTTTTTTTTTTTAAAGAAATCTCATTGTTTGAGAATATAGGGCCCCAGAATAAGTCTTCTAGGGCCATATATTCTCCATCCCTAGCAGAGAGGTGCGATCTCTATGTTACCATGGAAATCAGACTTTTAGTCCTTGGCCTCGGAGGTAATTTCTTTTTGTTGTAATTTCCCAAGTTAGTAGAAGTCATCCTTGCAGATAACATTCTCCCGGGACCTGGCACCACGAGATCGACCCAGTGCCCTCCATGGAGCTTGTCAAGCTGAGGATGAAGACATGCCACTGACTCTGCTCTCATTTCTTGGAGCCCGGTCACTATGACTGTAGCCTGACTTGCCAGCAGCTGAGAGGAGGTCCTTTGGGACACTGATTGTTTTGAACGTTAAAAGATTTAGGGAAAGGAAGAAGGAAGGGACAGAAATGCGAGGGAGAAGAAAAAAGGAGCAAAAGGGTGTTACCTCAGTGTGTAGTAAAGAATTAACTGCACCCGAAAGGGAGGTCTGGCTTTTTCCCTTGGTCCCTGGGAGGTGACCTCTGAACCCTTGGAATGTCATGTCTGATCAGAGTGTCTGAGGGCCATGGGCCACACCAATACTCCAACGGTGTGATTAGGGGTGGAGGCTTTGGGTCCCATGGCACCAGCTAGACCTCCAGAGGGGCTGGATACTGAGGTCAGCAATGTGGGTGGCCATTCAGGTCTATGTAACTGAGCTCCCATAAAAACTCCGGACACCAAGGCTTAGGTGAGCTTTGCTGATTGGCAATAATTTGTGCTCATTGTCTCACATTGTTCCTGGAACTGTTAACGCTTTCCACACTCCAGCTGGAAGTTCTTGAGTTTAGAACTCTCCTGGACTCTTCCCCATGCATCTCTTCCCTTGGCTTACTTTCATCTGTATTGTTTTACTATAATACGTCATAACCACGGTTTAACATGTATAACAACTTTTAGTAAGTTTTGTGAGTCTTGCTAGCAAAATATTGAAACTGAAGTTGGCCTTGGGGCCCCCCAAACTTGAACTCGTTGTCTGCATGAGGGTGGTCTTGTGGACTGTTCCCTAGCTCCGCACTCAGAAGCCACCCAGTTGCCCCCACTGTTCCTCATAATGACCCGCCTAGGAGTTGTCATTTTCTCCTCTGCCACATCCCCTCTTTGGCCCCCATCTCACTGCTCTATAACCCAGCATGTCCACTGCTATATAAGATCGCCCCCCAAAATATTTCTCCTTAACCTTCCACTATTCCCCCTCCAGGAGGAATCATCTGTCCCAGCCTGGTTGCTCCCCCTCTGGTTTCCCTCCTACCTGAATATACTGTCTTTACTCAGGCTGCTTCCCTTGCCCTGAGTGTCCCTTTCCCCTCATCTCATCCAAATCCTACTTGTATGAACATTTGAAAAGAGAGGAGGAAAAACTACAATGTCTTGGAAAACTCATTTGAAATCAAGGTTCATCATAAACTGGTAGGACCCAAGGAGAGATAATATTCTATAAGCAGAAGGTAATGGGATATAAACAATACTGGGTATTGCCAGAATCCAAGCTACAAAAGTCTTATGTCTATTTCTCAGAGTGAGCATAATTTCCTGATGTTTTATTCCACCAAGGAGCCTCATTATCCCAATGATAAGTGTTGTGATTAGTGCTCTGTGCTCACACCAGTGTTTTCCTCACACCTGGACAACCGGATGGTCGTAGTAGATCATTTGGGACTTCACCTGCTCCAGGTTAATGATATTTCTAGATTTGAGGTCTCTTTGATTGAAACGTTATTTGTGTCGCTCCCAATTTTCTGAATGTATTCCTTTCTTTCCTTTGTATAGATAAAAGGAATAAAATAAAAATACAGAGTTACACAGTGGTAACCCAATAACACGAAAACATAGAGACAGGCAAACTACTTAGAACCATCACAGCTTTTGAGTTTCTGACAAGACCATCATGATATTTCTTTGATCACCTACATAACATGCACAGCCATATCTCTAGAGGCTCAGGTGGGACTGGGTGACAACAGAGATTGGTCATTTATAGTCCAGAGGATACACCCTCGCTCAAAGCTGCACACTACAGCAAACTATCCAATAATGGTTTTATTGTATGATTTTCATTATAAATACAAGAGTAGAGTTACTAAATGGATAATCATTCAAAGGTCCTTTTGAAACAGTTCCATGTCAGGATTGCTTTCAGTTATGTAATAAATGATCTTGTACCATTTCTGTACTTGTTTGTTCACGAACAAAACATCTTTATCATATTCTTAAAAAATCCTTTTCACCTCTGTGGGGAAATAAAGTTTTTAAAATGTCATGTCCTGACTTTAGTGGGATGTTCACAGATTTTTCTCACTGCCCTTTCATCTCAGTATAGACAGAGGGGTGAGACACCTAAAAAGAGCAAATTATTTGGCCTTGGACCTACTGGGAGTTCTGATGGGTAGCCCTGCCCTGTGTTTAGGAAGACCCCAGTTCTTCAGCTCTACGGAGGAAGCTTTAACACAGCGTACAGTTTTCCCACCTCTTTTCATTTCAGAGCTGCTCCAGACTTCACGTGTCCTTAGGCAACTGTCAGGTTTCTCAGATAACGTATGAACAGCTGTCAGGTTTTGGCTAAGCTCACCACTGCCTCAAACACAGTTCAACTCATCCTCTCTCTCAAGGGGGCTCTTTCTAGCATCTTTCTTTCTTCCTCCGTCATCAACAGCTGGCCCCTTCGTTCCCCTGCCCCTGCCTGGCCTCTTCCACACTCTGACACCCAGAATAACGCTCTTCCTTGCCTCACCTCCCCAACCTTGCAGTCCTTCAAAGCAAGCCCCAATAACCTCCTCCATCAGGAAGGCCCCTCTGCGAAAACGCCTCCTAACTTTAGTTTCTCACCTCTCTGACCTCCAGAGGAACTCATGCTCATACACTCATAAAATGTTTAGTTGTAAGGAACTTGGGAGGCTTTTCAATTCAGCCTCCCTCCAAATGCAGGAATTCATCCTGGCCTGTGTCTGAATTGGGAGGAAAGCACACTGCTCTCGCAGCCACCTAGTGTGCCTTTGGGCAGCTGTCTTGTTAGCAGTTCTCCCTTACACCGAGCAATGGTCTGCTACCTGCAGCCTCGGTTTGTCCTCTATAGCAAAATCAAATACAGTGAAGTCACAATTCACGGAGTATTTTCATTTTAAAGTAAGCAGACGATACTATATATGAAATAGATAACTAATAAGGACCTACTGTATAGCACAGGGAACTCTACCCAATACTCTGTAATGGCTTATACAGAAAAGAATCTAAAGAAGAGTGGATGTATGCATATGTATAACTGATTCGCTTTGCTGTACACCTGAAACTAACACAACATTGTAAATCACCTCTACTCCAATAAAAATTTAAAAAAATAAAGTAAGCAGACGAGGTCAATATTACCCTTGAAAATCCCAGTCATCACCCAGAAGTTATAGTAAATATGGTTTTGTGTACATAATACCATCTTTGAGAAAATCCGTCATGGCCAGTTTTCCCTCCATTTTTGGAACAGATTTCTACTTCTTTGGCTGAACCGTGGTGGTAGTTGTTGACAAGCAATTAAAGGCCATTTATATATAAAACACTTGTTTTTAAATACTACCATCACATTAATATAGAGAGAGCCTCACAAGACATCTGAGACTAGTCGGGATGATGTTGGTATACATTCCCTGCTGGACACACCTCTTCCCTGTCATGCATGATGGGCTTCACATATTTAATGGCAACTCTCCCCAATTATCTGTGTTGCTTTTGTCACTTTGATGATCCCTGCTGTCTCCTGATGCTCCTCAGTGCTTTTGTTCTTTTAGCAGACAACTCTGATGTTGATGTTGTGAACTTTCTGGGTTTTCTGACAAAGAGCATAGCTCCAGGTTTAGAAATTTTGAGTTCGGGTGAGAGTGGGACAGCCAAGCAGAGACTGTCCAGGAGGCAGACAGACAGGTAAAGTATTAGAGCTAAAATTCAGGCAAGAGATCAGAAATGAAAACCTGTAAATTTGGAACCACTCTCAGGACGGTGACTGTCTTGGCTTCCCAATTAGATTATATACTTTCTGGGGGCAGGACTGCTCCATATATTTCTCTAAAACCTCACATCATGATAGCAGCTCAGCAAGAACTAAACAAGTATTTGCTCAGTTACAAGTCAATCCAAGTTCTAGGGAGCCCAGAATACAAAAGCAAGTAATTTAGAAAAGAAAAAAAGGGGTGGGGATGTTGTTGAGCATGTTACATTTTTATGAACAATAGAATCTCTTTCCTCTCCAACCCACCTCTAGACAGGCCCGCAGGCCCGCACACACACACTGCCCACATGGCCCTTGAAAGCTGGTCTGTGCAGAATCCCTCGTGTGTGGGAAGGGGGAAGGGTAAGCGGGGATCTCCGCTTCACCTCTACCAAAGCAGCCCTGTGTTTAACCTACCGTTCACACCGAGCCTCCCGGCAAGAATTCCTTTAACAAAAGCATTTGCAAGAGGTAGTATCTGGAAGAAGAAGGAGAAGGAGAAGAAGACAAGCAAAAACTATGAGAATTCAGCACCACCAGACCAGCTTTGCAACAAATGCTAATGGAAATTCTCTAGGCAGCAAAAAAAGGCCACAACCAGAAACAAGAAAATTATGAATGGAAAAGTTCACCAGTAAAGGGAAACATACAGTAAAGGTAGAAAATCATCCACACAAAAATATGATATCAAAACCAGCAATCATGAGAAGAGGAGAGTACAAGTGCAGGATATTGGAAATACATTTGAAATTAAAAGACCAGCAACTTAAAACAATCTTGTTTATACACAGACTGCTATATCAAAACCTCATGGTAACTGCAAACCTAAAATCTACAATAGATACACACACACTCAAGAATAAGGAATCCAAACACAACAGTAAAGTTAGTCATCAAATCACAAGAGACCAGAAAAGTACTAGAGCTCATTAATGAATCTGGTAAAGTTGCAGGAAACAAAATTAATACACAGAAATCCCTTTCATTTCTGTACACTAACAATGAAAGATCAGAAGGAGAAATTTTAAAAATGATCCCATTTACCATCACACTAAAAAGAATAAAATACCTAGGTATAAACCTACCTAAGGAGGCAAAAAACCTGTACTCTGAAAAACTGTAAGATGCTGATGAAAGAAATAGAAGATAACACAAACAGATGAAAGATATACCATGTTCTTAGATTGGAAGAATCAATATTGTCAAAATGACTACACTACCCAAGGCAGGCTACAGATTCAAATTACCAATGACATTTTTCACAGAACTAGAACAAAAACTTTTAAAATTTGTATAGAGACACAAAAGACCCTGAATAGCAAAAGCGATATTGAGAAAGAAAAATGGAGCTGGAGGAATCAGCCTAACTGACTTCAGACTATACTACAAAGCTACAGTAATCAAAACATTATGGTACTGACACAAAAACAGATATACAGATAAATGGAAAATAATAGAAAGCCCAGATATAAACCCATGCGCCTACAGTCAATTAATCTATGACAAAGGAGGCAAGAATATACAATGGAGAAACGACAGTCTCTTCAATAAATAGGGCTGGGAAAACTGGACAGCTACATGTAAAAGAACGAAATTAAAACATTCTCTAACATCACACAAAAAAATAAACTCAAAATGGATTACAGACCTAAATGTAAGACCAGATACTATAAAACTCTTAGAGGAAAATATAGGCAGAACACATTTCGACATAAATTGCATAATACTGTTTTCAATCCATCTCCTAGAAAAAAACAAAAATAAACAAATGGGACCTAATTAAACTCAAAAGCTTTTTCACAGCAAAGGAAACCTTAAGTGAAAAAAAAAGACAACCCACAGAATGGAAGAAAATATTTGCAAACAAAACGACCAACAAGGGATTAATCTCCAAAATTTACAAACAGCTCATGCAGCTCAATATATATATAAAAAAAAAACCACCCAATCAAAAAATGAGCAGGGGCTTCCCTGGTGGCACAGTTGTTGAGAGTCTGCCTGCCGATGCAGGGGACACAGGTTCATGCCCTGGTCTGGGAAGATCTCACATGCCATGGAGCGGCTGGGCCCGTGAGCCATAGCCGCTGAGCCTGTGCGTCCGGAGCCTGTGCTCCGCAACAGGAGAGGCCACAACAGTGAGCGGCCCACGTACCACACACACACACACACACACACAAAAGAAAAAAAAAAAAGAGCAGAAGACCTAGCGGGGCGGAGTCAAGATGGCATACTAGGAGGATGTGGAATTCATGTCTCCTGACAACTACCTACCAGGCCCTGGAGGGGGACCACGGACAACTAAGGGTATGGGAGGAACCCCCAGCAAACGGGTAGGATGTGGGGCATGGGGGGAGTGAAGGGGGAGGAGAAGTGGAGGCGGGACAGGAATGGCACCCCTGAGGGGCAGCTGGTGGAGGGGAAAAGGGGGAAACTGGGGAACCATTGGGAGGGCACATGGTCACAAGGGAGAATGGCCAGGTTTCCCCTGCCCACATAGGCCCCCAGGAACCTGCTGAGATCCTGGGCCTGATCCTCTGCCCACCTAGGCCCCCTCCAGCCACGTGGGTCCTGAGGGAGTGGGAGGGAGGGAAGGGGGAGCAAAAGTAAAGTCTGGACCTCTGGAACCGGCACCCCTGAGGGGTGGCTGGGGGAGGGGAGGAGTTCTTACACCCAATGGGACGCACCCATGGTTAGGGGTCCAGTAGTGATGGGGGAGACCATGGGGGAGATGGGGGAGGGGCACAGAGGAATGAAAGGGAACGCAGCCAGTGCTTTCCCTGTCCACTTAGGCACCAAGGAGCCTGTTGGGTTCCCGGGCCTAATCCTCTGCCCTCCGAGCCTCCCTCCTGCAGCACAGAACCCAAGTCCTGCCCCTACAGCCCCACCCAGGGCCCCACCTCTACACTGGGAGACCCCTTCCAACGAGCTGGGCCTAAACCCCACCCACACACCCTCACTCAGGGCCTTAGCTCCAAAGTCCTGAACTCCACACTCCAGAGGCCCTTCTTTTGACATGCTGCCTCTCCCCTTCCACTCAGGTCCTAAGCAGAGGCCCCGCCCCACGCTTGAACGTCACCCCGCCAATGCCTCGCCCCATGCTCAAACATCAGCCCCCCACCCACCTAGGTCCCGTCCCAACCTAAACTCTGCCTCTAAGTTCCACCCCCGCCTAAACTCCATCCCCATAGCCAAGGCTTTTCTTTTTCTTTTCTCCACTTTTAGATTGGGGTTCTGTTTTACCTTGTTGATTCACTGTTGTTGATTCTTTTATATTTTTATTTTTTCTAATATAACTTTTATTTTTCTAATTTTATTTTATTCTTTATACTTCATTATAGTTCTCTCCTTTTGGCTTGTAACCTCCTTTTCTTTTTTTTTTTCCTTTTTTCTGTTGTGGTTTTATTTTACCTTGTTGCAGTTGTCCCAATTACAGTTTTATTTTTCCTAATATAATTTTTATCTTTCTAATTCTATTTTGTTTTTTATTCTTTGATATTGTACTGCTCCTTTTTTTCTTTCTTTCTTCCTTTTTTTTTTTTTTTAACCATGCCACAAAGCTTGCGGGATCTTGGTTCCCAGGCCAGAGGTCAGGCCAAGCTCCTGTGGTGGGAGCTCCAAGTCCAAACCGCTGGACTAACAGAGAACCTCAGACCCAAGGGAATATCAATTGGAGTGAGGCCTCCCAGAGGTCTTCATTTCAGCACCAAGACCCAGCTCTATCCAACTTTCTGCAAACTCCAGTACTGGATGTCTCAGGCCAAACAACCAGTGAGACAGGAATAAAGCACCACACACCAAAAAAAAAAAAAAAAAAAAAAGAAACAACAAAAAAATATGTTACAGATGAAGGAGCAAGGTAAAAACCAACAAGAGCAAATAAATGAAGATGAAATAGGCAACCTACCTGAAAAAGAATTCAGAGTAATGATAGTAAAGATGACCCAAAATCTCGGAAAAAGAATGGAGAAAATACAAGAAACATTTAACAAGGATCTAGAAGAACTAAAGAGCAAACAAACAGTGATGAACAACACGATTACTGAAACTAAAAATATTCTAGAAGGAATCAATAAGAGAATAACTGAGGCAGAAGAATGGATAAGTGAGCTGGAAGATAAAATAGTGGATCTAACTGCCAGGGAGCAGAATAAAGAAAAAAGAATTCAGGACAGTCTCAGAGACCTCTGGGACAACATTAAATGCACCAACATTCAAATTAGAGTGGTCCCAGCAGAAGATAAAAAGAAAGGGTCTGAGAAAATATTTGAAGAGATTATAGTCAAAAACTTCCCTAACATGGGAAAGGAAATAGTCAACCAAGTCCAGGAAGCACAGACAGTACCATACAGGATAAACCAAAAGAGAAACATTATCAAAAAATATCAAATTATCAAAAAATAAATACAAAGAAAAAACATTAAAAGCAGCAAGGGAAAGCAACAAATAACATACAAGGGAATCCCCATAAGGTTAACAGCTGATCTTTCAGCAGAAACTCTTCAAGCCAGAAGGGAGTGGCAGGACATATTTAAAGTGATGAAGGGAAAAACCTACAACCAAGATTACTCTACCCAGCAAGGATCTCATTCAGATTTGATGGAGAAATTAAAACCTTTACAGATAAGCAAAAGCTAAGAGAATTCAGCACCATCAAACCAGCTCTAAAACAAATGCTAAGGGAACTTCTCTAGGCAGGAAACACAAGAGAAGGAAAAGACCTACAAAAACAAACCCAAAACAATTTAGAAAATGGTAATAGGAACATACATATCGATAATTATCTTAAGTGTAAATGGATTAAATACTCCAACCAAAAGACACAGACTGGCTGAATAATACAAAAACAAGACCCTTATATATGCTGTCTACAAGAGACCCACTTCAGACCTAGGGACACATACAGACTGAAAGTGAGGGGATGGAGAAAGATATTCCATGAAAAAGGAAATCAAAAGAAAGCGGGAGTAGCAATTCTCATATCAGACAAAATAGACTTTAAACTAAAGACTATTACAAGAGACAAAGCAGAGCACTACATAATGATCAAGGGATCGATCCAAGGAGAAGATATAACAATTGTAAATATTTATGCACCCAACATAGGAGCAACTCAATACATAAGGCAAATGCTAACAGCCATAAAAGGGGAAATTGACAGTAACACAATAATAGTAGGGGACTTGAACACCCCACTTTCACCAATGGACAGATCATCCAAAATGAAAATAAATAACGAAACACAAGCTTTAAATGACACATTAACAAGATGGACTTAATTGATATTTATAGGCTATTCCATACAAAAACAACAGAATGCACTTTCTTCTCAAGTGTTCATGGAACATTCTTCAGGATAGGCCATATCTTGGGTCACAAATCAAGCCTTGGTAAATTTAAGAAAATTCAAATTGTATCAAGTATTGTTTCTGACCCAAAGCAATGAGACTAGATATCAATTACAGGCTGGACTTGTAAAAAATACAAACACATGGAGGTTAAACAATACGCTAACAAATAGGCAAGAGATCAGTGAAGAAATCAAAAAATACCTAGAAACAAATGACAATGAAAACACGACAACCCAAAACCTATGGGATGCAGTAAAAGCGTTCTAAGAGGGGAGTTTATAGCAATACAATCCTACCTCAAGAAACAAGAAAAATCTCAAATAAACAACCTAACCTTACACCTAAAGCAATTAGAGAAAGAAGAATAAAAAAACCCAAGGTTAGCAGAAGGAAAGAAATCATTAAGATCAGATCAGAAATAAATGAAAAAGAAAGGAAGGAAATGATAGCAAAGATCAATAAAACTAAAAGCTGATTCTTTGAGAAGATAAACAAAACTGATAAACCACTAGTCAGACTCACCAAGAAAAAAAGGGAGAAGACTCAAATCAACAGAATTAGAAATGAAAAAGGAGAAGTAACAACTGACGCTGCATAAATATAAAGGATCATGAGAGATTACTACAAGCACCTATATGCCAATAAAATAGACAACCTGGCAGAAATGGACAAATTCTTAGAAAAGCACTACCTTCCGAGACTGAACCAGGAAGAGATAGAAAATATAAACTGATCAATCACAGGCACTGAAATTGAAACTGTGATTAAAAATCTTCCAACAAACAAAAGCCCAGGACCAGGTGGCTTCACAGGCGAATTCTATCAAACATTTAGAGAAGAGCTAACACTTGTCCTTCTCAAACTCCTCCAAAATATGGCAGAGTGAGGAACAATCCCAAACTCATTCTTCAAGACCACCATCATCCTGATACCAAAACCAGACAAAGATGTCACAAAAAAGAAAACTGTAGACCAATATCTCTGATGAACATAGATGCAAAAATCGTCAACAAAATACTAGCAAATAGAATGCAACAGCACATTAAAAGGATCATACACCATGATCAAGTGGAGTTTATCCCAGGAATGCAAGGATTCTTCAATATACAAAAATCAATCAACATGATTCACCACATTAGCAAACTGAAGGATTAAAAACCATATGATAATCTCAATAGATGCAGAAAAAGCTTTTGACAAAATTCAATACCCATTTGTGATAAAAACTCTGCAGAAAGTAGGCATAGAGGGAACCTACCTCAACATAATAAAGGCCATATATGACAAACCCACAGCCAACATCATTGTCAATGGTGAAAAACTGAACCCACTTCCTCTAATCAGGAACAAGACAAAGTTGCCCCCTCTCACCACTATTATTCAACATAGTTTTGGAAGTTTTAGCCACAGCAATCAGAGAAGAAAAAGAAATAAAAGGAGTCCAAACTGGAAAAGAAGTAAAGCTGTCACTGTTTGCAGATGACATGATACTATACATAGAGAATCCTAGAGAAAACTACTAGAGCTAATCAATGAATTTGGTAGAGTGGCAGGATACAAAATTAATGCGCAGAAATCTCTTGCATTCTTATACACTAATGATGAAAAATCTGAAAAAGAAATTAAGGAAACACCCCCATTTACCACTGCAACAAAAAGAATAAAATATCTAGGAATAAACCTACATAAGGAGACAAAAGACCTGTATGCAGAACACAGTAAGACACTGATGAAAGAAATTAAAGATGATACAAACAGATGGAGAGATATAGCATGTTCTTGGATTGGAAGAATACACACTGTGAAATTGACTATACTACCCAAAGCAATCTACAGATTCAATGCAATCCCTGTCAAACTACCAATGACATGTTTTCACAGAAGTAGAACAAAAAATTTCACTCTTTGTATAGAAACACAAAAACACCGAATAGCCAAAGTAAGCTTGAGAAAGAAAAAGGGAGCTGGAGGTATCAGTCTCCTGGACTTCAGACTATACTTCAAAGCTAAAGTAATCAAGACAATATGGTACTGGCACAAAAACAGAAATATAGACCAATGGAACAGGATAGAAAGCCCAGAGATAAACCCATGCACATATGGTCAGCTCATCTTTGATAAAGGAGGCAAGAGAATACAATGGAGAAAAGACAGCTTCCACAATAAGTGGTGCTGGGAAAACTGGACAGCTCCATGTAAAAGGATGAAATTAGAACATTTCCTAACACCATACCCAAAAATAAACTCAAAATTGATTAAAGACCTAAATGTAAGCCCTGACACTATCAAACTCTTAGAGGAAAACATAGGCAGAACACTCTATGACATAAATCACAGCAAGATCCTTTTTGACCCACCTCCTAGAGAAATGGAAATAAAAACAAAAATAAACAAATGGGACCTAATGAAACTTAAAAGCTTTTGCACAGGAAAGGAAACCATAAAAAAGATGTAAAGGCAACCCTCAGAATGGGAGAAAATATTTGCAAACGAAGCAACTGACGAAGGATTAATCTCCAAAATATATAAGCAGCTCAATATCAAAAAAACAAACAACCCAATCCAAAAATGGGCAGAAGACCTAAATAGTCATTTCTCCAAAGAAGATATACAGATTGCCAACAAACACATGAAAGGATGCTCAACATCACTAATCATTAGAGAAATGCAAATCAAAACTACAATGAGGTATCATCTCACACCGGTCAGAATGGCCATCATCAAAAAAATCTACAAACAATAAATGCTGGAGAGGGTGTGGAGAAAAGGGAACCCTCTTGCACTGTTGGTGGGAATGTAAATTGATACAGCCACTATGGAGAACACTATGGAGGTTCCTTAAAAACTAAAAGTAAACTACCATATGACCCAGCAATCCCACAGCTGGTCATATACCCTGAGAAAACCATAATTCAAAAAGAGTCATGTACCATAATGTTCATTGCAGCACTATTTACTATAGCCAGTACATGGAAGCAACCTAAGTGTCCATGGACAGATGAATGGATAAAGAAGATGTGGCACATATATACAATGGAATATTACTCAGCCATAAAAAGAAACGAAACTGCATTATTTGTAGTGAGGTGGATCGACTTAGAGTCTGTCATACAGAGTGAAGTAAGTCAGAAAGAATAAAACAAATACCATATGCTAACACATATATATGGAATCTAAAAAGAAAAAAAAAATTGTTCTGATGAACCTAAGTGCAGGACAGTAATAAAGACACAGACGTAGAGAATAGACTCTAGGACATAGGGAGGGGGAAGGGTAAACTGGGATGAAGTGAGAGAGTAGCATTGACATATATACACTACCAGATGTAAAATAGATAGCTAGTGGGAAGCAGCTGCATAGTGCAGGGAGATCAGATCAGTGCTTTGCGACCACCTAGAGGGGTGGGATAAGGAGGATAGGAGGGCGATGCATGAGGGAGGGGATATGGGGATATACACATACATATAGCTGGTTCACTTTGTTATACAGCAGAAACTAACACAACACTGTAAAGCAATTATACTCCAATAAAGATGTTAAAAAAAATAAATGAGCAGAAGACCTAAACAGACACTTCTTCAAAGAAGACATACAGATGGCCAAGAGGCACATCAAAAGATCCTCAACATCACTTACTATTAGAGAAATGCAAATCAGAACTACAATGAGATATCAATCACCTCACAGCAGTCAGAATGGCCATCATCAAACAAGTCTACACACAATACATGCTGGAGAGGGTGTGGAGAAAAGGGAACCCTACTACACTGTTGGTATGAATGTAAATTGGTACAGCCACTATGGAAAACTGTATGGAGGTTCTTTAAAAAACTAAAAATAAAGCTACCATATGATCCTGCAATCCCACTCCTGGGCATATATGTGGAGAAAACTATGGTTCGAAAGGATACATGCCCCCAAGTATTCATTGCAGCACTGTTTACAGTTGTTGTTTACTCACCAGAAAACAGAAGAAGGTGAAATTAAAACTTCGTTGGCTTCTGATAATAAAACATGCAGGCCAAACGATGGACAGATCCATAATTTCCCTTGGAATCCTACCTCATCTGCTCAGGGGCAAGATTAATCTCTTAGCTAGCACATGTGATATGTTTGCCAAATTACTTATCTTCAGTAGATGCTATGAAATTGCTCAGATAGTCCACAGACAGGTTTATCAAAAGAAGGAGAGAAAAAATTATTTTCAAAACGAATCTAGAATCCAAGGAAAATGATCTCTCTCCATTTTCTTTTATGTTGTCCAGGATTCATGTCATTTGTTTGCTGCAGACACGATGCAGACTCTTGCAAAGAATGGAATATACTGGTCTTTTGAATGAAGCATGAATTTGGTTCAAAATCAAGGAGTTTTTTTCAGTTAACAATGTATTCTCTATTGAGATTCCAATAAAAATACAAGATTTCAGAAAGACATATGCAACAAAAGAAAATTTAAAACTTAAGCAAAAAGTTACTTCAGAAAAGTTCTTTACTTCTTAACTTCAGAGAAGGAGATTAAGATCTCCTCATGTTGCTGCTTTTTGCCATGAGAAGAACATGCTCTGTTTAGCTGTTGGTCCAAGGAGGATCAGAGACTCTTGGAGCAGACCTGGGCTCAACCTGAAGCCTGAGGCAACTCTAAGCAATCCACAAGTGCACAGTGAGAAATGAATGCTTATTGTTTTATGCCATTGAAATTTTATGTTTTTTTGTTACTCAGTGTTATTGGGGCAATGGCTGACTGATACAACACATATTTATACAGTACTGTCTAAAGCTCTTTATGTTCATCAGGTCATTTATTCCTCACAGTAACCCTATGAGGTGAGTACTAGTATCATCACCATTTTATGGTTAGGAAGCTGAGGCACAGAAGTTAATGAACTTGCCTGACGCTCCATAGCAAACAAGTGGTGGCACACTAGAACCGAGGCCACCCAGCCCAGAGTCTGAGCCCCCACTGGCTGCCTCTCATCACGGACTGCTGATGCTTCCATTCACCTCCTTTGAAAAGTCTCACTCACCTGAAGCTAATAATTATGATAATAAAACTCATCATTGATTTAAGAATCTAAATACACAAAACATTTGCCAAGTCTAATTATATTTTTGTAAAATGTGAGATGAATGGAGCTTTCCCTTCCACTCAGTTTGTATACCTTTGGATGAATCACTTATTCCTCAAATGATACAGAGCTCAGATTGAGAAAATCTTACTTACATAAATAAGTAAATGAAATAGAAAGAGTCTAATTATAGCAATGTCACTCAATTCCTTGAATTCCATTTGAGTTGGATGCCAAAAACACATAATAACTTATAGTACAAAATTATTTTAATGTTTTTATGTACGGGGCATCTTCTACTTATCCTTCTACATCTACGTCATCCTCTTTAACCCCACTTTCTGTCCAGAGGCTGACCTGTACAGACTACACCAATGTACTTTCTTTCCTTCTTGCTTCCAGTCGGATTTGGCCAATGAAGATCTTTTGGCAGGAGGTGATAGGAAGAGAAGAGACGAATACTTGTTCTCCTAGCTCCTTCCCTGCAAGGGTCTCTCTCCTTTCAAGGTGACCCTCTCTACATTGCCTGTTTCTTTCTGGGTTCTGGTCAACTCTCCCTCCTCCTACCCCTTCTGGCCCAAAGATGGTAACAACTTTCCTGTTACTATCCCTAGGGTATTGCACTATTTTGGGAGTTTCCCTACATCCTGCTTACATTTATCAATAGTCCATGTATTCAATCTTCCTGGAATTATTCTAATGTGCATATGCCATACTTTTCTTGCCATGTGACCATGGGTGGTTGCCATGACCCATTCAGTCTATCACTGGACAACACAATTATGTTCTTTAAGTCTGTTGAAAGAAAAGAATTATATACCACTTAACTAGCAAAAGGACTTGTTAGACCTGAACCATCCAGTATAGTAGCCACTAGTCACATTTGGCTTGATTCAATTAAATACAATTTAAAATTTAATTCCTCGGTCACATAAACCATATTTCAAGCGCTCAATATTCGAATGTGGCTAATTGCTACAGCATTGGACAGTGCAGCTACAAAACATCTCTATCACTGCAGAAAGCAGTGTACTAGACAACTGTGGAATGGTGACTATGACATTAAAAATCTATACCGGGACATTTGCAGTTTTTAGAAAAATTCACTTATGAAATGAATAATTATTTTTCTTATATTTGTTGACCTATAAAATCATTCAATTCAAAAACCATTTTCAAAAAGAAAATTTTTCTAAAGAATAATAACTAAAAATATATATCAACACAGATCAAGAAATTCCGGGCATAGAACCTGATGTCAAATTGGATGAGACTTTGGGAGTCTTTGGAGGAGTTGATTATGGTTTACATGTGGAAGTGATGTAAACTTTTGTGGCCCGAGGGCAGACTGTGGTAGATTTGTCTGCAACTAGAGCCAATAACAATTATTCTCATCCCTGTACGCCTGTGCAACTTCTCTGACCAAGAAGGTAGGTCTGTCTCCCCGTATCTTGGATCTGAACTGGACTTGTGATTCATTTTGACAAACTGAATGCAGCAGAAATGATAGTTTGGGATTTCTGAGCCCAGGACTTCAGAGGTTGTATAGCTTCTGTTTTCAATCATGGGGGAAATCAGAGGACATCTAAAGAATCCTTGTAAAGGGAGGCATGTGGAAAAAAGAGGCTCTGGAGTAGAAAAGCCTATTAGGAAGCAGGGAGGGAGGGGGGAAGTGAGAGAGAGAGAGAGAAAGAGAGAAAGAGAGCGAGAGACCCAGCCAACCCCCAGCCATTTCAGGCAGTAGCTAAGAAACCAACCATGTGAGGAAGGCTATCAGGGATTCTCCAACCAACACCCCAAACTGCAGAAATAAACTTTCCCTTCTGAGTACTCTTTGAATTCTTGAACAACAGAGTTGTGAGTATTAAACAGTTATTTTAAGTCAATAAGTATTGGAGTGGTTTGTTATGCAGGACTGCTCAGTTTCTATTTTTTGCATTTATTTGGCATGCACTTAATTATCATTTCCCATGTGTTATGGACTGAATATTTGCATGGCCCCCAAATTCATATGTTGAAGCCCTAACCCCCCAGTGTGACTGTATTTGGAGATGGGGCCTCTAAGGAAGTAATTAAGGTTAAATGAGGTCATATGGGTGGGCCTTTATCCAATAGCATTAGTGTCCTTATAAGAAGAGACACCACATGAGCACAGAAGAAAGGCCATGTGAGGATGCAGTGAGGAGGTGCAATCTGCAATCCTGGAAGAGAGCTCTCACCAGGAAGCAAATCAGCCAGCACCTTGATCTTGGATGTCCCAGCCTTCAGTATGGCAAGACATAAATTTCTGTTGTTTAAGCCACCCAGTCTATGGTATTTTGTTACGGCAGCCCAAGCAGACTAAGATACCATGTTTGTTTTATCAGTAAAGCTCTTCATGCTGTCTTTGATGGGTGATGAGTATTAGTTATGTCAGTCTGAAGAGGGTCAGTAAAAGAGAGAACGGACTGTCTTTCAGATCTAACCCATGTTTCAGATCTAAAGTGAGAGCTCTCTTCCCTGCACACGCCTGTCAGAAGTTGGAAGTACAGAGTGGAGGCCTACCAAACCCATTGCAGGTGAGTTTCATTCAACTACTGGTAATAATATTGGGATACAAAATATTAAAATATCCAAGACATCACCCAGTATTTTGCCAGACAAACTAAAAGCCTTTCAGTTTCTCAGTTTTTGGTAAATATACCTTCATGCTATATCAAGACTTAACCAACTGATGGTTAGTTTCACCTGCTATACTCTCTTTAGAGGCATCTTGTTTGTGGAGCTGGGTTTGGACCAAACCTGGTAAAAACAACCTCATGAAACTGGAGACTATAAGAATTTTTCTGTCGCTCATGAACAAAGACCTATTTTATGCCAATTTCAATATTCTAGGTTGACTTGAAGGACCTTACAAAGGCATGACAGATGGCTTTAAAGACAGACAGTTGAGAACTATTACATATGGACTGCTTAGGAATCTCATTTCCTGGATGAAAATTATTAAGTTTATGATTACACACTTGACGGTATTAAAATATCAACATCTGAGTGGAAGGAACTAATCCTTATTAAATAAAGATGATTTTCTAAAGTTCAGGGTATTACATACTAGATTGCATTTTGAGAATATTTTGTCATACACCCATACCTAAATAGATGTTTTACTTTAAAGAGTGCAGTTAACTCTTCTGGGAATTAACAGCAAAGAGAAGGTATTTAGTCCCTAGTAATTGTAGAGTTTACAAAAAGTGAATAAAATGATTGCTGTTAAGTGCGTCATCTACAGCACAGCAATGTTAAGTACATAAATAAATGGAATGAATGAAGAGTGACAGGAGGAGATGTGTGCCTATATTAAAAAAAAACACAAAGATTTCTATTATATTATAACCTTTAGAAATTTCATGCAAGTAAACATGGACATTTTTATCCTTCCTTGAAATCATGCAAAATATGCAACTGAGACACAGACCAAGACACAGGTTAATAACATGAATCACCAAAGCTCATTCTCGCTGTGGAGAATCGTAAAAATGCAGACAGAACACACTTCTTAGCTGACTGTAAATTCCCAGCATGTTTTTCACAGTTAAATATTCTAATTCTGTGATAGATAAAAACCTTTGATGAAAAAAATCTTTTCATACATTTGTCACCTGCATGAAATAAGGCATCGAGATCCTCATTTCTTACTGATGATTTTTTTTCCCTGTGGCAATATTTTATCTGTTTTTTTAAATTAATTTCTTTTCTCTATAAACAAGCTTCCTACTTAAAAAAAAAACCATTTATTTATTTATTTGCTTGTACCGGGTCTTAATTGCGGCTCGTGGGCTCCTTAGTTGTGGCATGCATGTGGGATTTAGTTACTTGACCAGGGATCGAACCAGGTCCCTTGCATTGGGAGCACGGAGTCTTGTCCACTGCACCACCGTTATAAGTCCCCGTTATATTTTATATGTTAAGTAGTCCCTTTGGTTGGATGAGAGGTTTTTCTACCCTGGGAGAATGCAGTATGGTTAGATTCAAGAAAAAAGAAGACAAGAGGTTTGTTCTTCTTTGGTGAAGTGGGAGAAAGAGGATAGTGGCGGCGGAGGAGATGGGTGTCCGTAGGCAGATGGGTTTAGGACAGAATTTGTGTGAAGAGTGAGGATCTAGATCCTTAGGGCTTTTAGGGCCAGTGTCCTGTACGCTAATATACACATACATTTATATGAGAAGCACTGCTTTTCATTGTCTTACATTTGGTAATCAAGCCCTTTAATTGGTTTATCTGTAATGCATTAATATGTATTGCCATAGCCTGAAGTGTTGATGTGCTCATTTCTGCCCAGGAAGCCAAGAGTATTTCACGTGATTCTTATTGTTGTGACTTTCAATAGGATAAGAATTCAAATTTACACATTTTACTCTGTCTCTCTGTGCTTTCCTACATGCTTAAATGCTTCCATATTTATTGAATCCAGGTGTCTTATTTCTCAGTAATTACCAGAACTCACCTGATTTAATGATGCCAATCTGTTAGTTTCAAGAATTTTATTTTAAAAATCCTCTTTTCCCTGTGAATATTGTGTGTCTGTGGCTTTCTTAATCCAAAAATGGTTTCAGAAATTTTATAATCTTATGAGACATCACTTAAAAGGGTTTACTGAGTTTTTTTCTTATGCTATAACAGAGCTTAATTACAAAGAATGGTGTTTACAGATTAATATTTGGGGCAAATTCTAAAATGCGTTTCTAGCAATGATCTCCACACTTTCCTCATGAGTACAAAGCAATCTGCTTCTGTTTTTCTGTAACTAGAAGTGGATAGTACAGTGATAAAACTCCTTATTCAAAACAACATTGCAGCTCCATTTTATAAACATTTTTGCTTAAATAATTAACATTTTGCTTATCCATTAAGAAGCCACGTGAGAAAGGAAAAAAATGTTTTCCCAGATGGTTCTTTTTGCATTAATATTACTAACCCAGACATCAAACACAAACAGTAAGGTGTTGAAATGTATAATTTGAGCCAAAATATCAAAGCCTTGAATGTTTAAGGGCTTTCCAATTTTAAGAGGAGAGCTGCATATGCCTGGCTACAGCTCTCACCTCTTTCGTGTTTCCCTTTTCTCTATAGTCTTTGTGTGAACAGTTTCCTTCTTGTGGAAATGGAGGAATGATTACAGCCATTACTTAACTTGGGAAAGACATAGACATAGTTACCTGTTGTAAAGGAAAAAAAAACAAAACCCAAACTGGAATCAGTTGTTTTTGTTTGCCTGGTGTCCATTTATGTTTTTCTAGTAAAATAACCCATACTGGGGGTAAGAACCACAACTTTTCCAATCTTATCCAAGTGAGAGTAATAGCTCCAGGGCTGGGCCTATGATCTAGGTTGGCCAATAAGAGATTCCAATTCTTCAGCCACTGTGATTGGTTCAGGAAAGGCACATGCTCCAAATTGGTCCAATGAAATAAATCTGGGACTTTTATAGAACAGCTGAGAAAAGAAAAAAATTATCTTTACCAGGAACTGCTGGAATTACTACATGGTGATAATATGCAAAAGGAAAGCTGAGCTGAGATATGGCAGAGGGAGATGGGGAGGGGGAAGGGGAGGGGTAGGGTGTGAAAGACCTGGTTTGGGGTATTTTAATTACGTGAACCAAAAATTCGTTCTTCGCTTAAGGCAGTATGAGTTGGGTTTTTCTGTCACTTGCACCTGAATGAGTTCTAACACAAAATCTATCCAGCTATGATCGTGTTCAGAATGGGGCAGTTTACTGTGAGGTATCACCTCACACCAGTCAGAATGGCCATCATCAGAAAGTCTACAAATAATCAATGCTGGAGAGGGTGTGGAGAAAAGGGAACCCTCTTGCACTGTTGGTGGGAATGTAAATTGGTGCAGCTACTATGGAGAACAGTATGGAGGTTCCAGAAAAACTAAAAATAGAACTACCATATGATCCTGCAATCCCACTCCTGGGCATATATCTGAAGAAAACCATAATTCGAAAGGATACATGCACCCCAATGTTCATAGCAGCACTATTTACAATAGCCAGGACACGGAAGCAACCTAAATGTCCACTGACAGAGGAGTGGATAAAGATGTGGTACATATATACAATGGGATATGACTCAGCTACAGAAAAGAATGAAATAAGGCTATTTGCAGCAACATGGATGGATCTAGAGATTATCATACTAAGTGGAGTAAGCCAGAGAAAGACAAATATCATTTGATATTGTTTATATGTGGAATCTTTTAAAAATGATACAAATGAAGTTATATACAAAACAGAAATATACCCACAGACATTGAAAACAAACTTATGATTACCAAAGGGGAAAGCAGGGGAGGGATAAATTAGGAGTTTGGGACTGACATATACACCCTACTGTATATAAAATAGATAACCAGCAAGGACCTACTGTATAACACAGGGAACTATACTCAATATTTTGTAACAATGTATAAGCAAAAGAATCTGAAAAAAATAGATATATATGTATGTATAACTGAATCACTTTGCTGGCCACCCAAAATTAACACAACATTATAAATTAACTATACTTCAATTTAAAAAAATCAAAAAGGGGCAGTTTACCAGATGTGAGGACCTTCTATGTGCCATGTCCCCAGGACATGCAGGGATCAATAATGTAGGGCCAAAGCAATTATACTCGAATAAAGATGTTAAACATAGTAATAATAAGGTAGGGCCTCTCTGTACAAGGATGCTGCTCTGAAGCACTGGAAATTTTTTCCAACTTCCCAGTGACAGTTATGGAATCTCTGTTTTTTTCTAAGTAAGATGTCCTTTTATAAAGATTTATGCAAGTAAGGGGAAAAGGCAGGGGGAGAGACTCCTGACTGTGTATTGTTACCATAAGGTAAACATATTTCTTAACTCCTAGAGAAATAGCTAGCACTGAAAAAAAATTTGTTTTGGACATGAAGAAGAAGGGGCATTATTATCTAAATGATAACCTTAGGTAGCAATCCTTGAAGAGGACCAAAGACTGTTAATAGAACTACGCAGCTGAAGTTGTAGTTACATATTCATTCTGAGGAAATATCAGATGATCAGTAAAATATTAGATTACACTGCTAGGCACTCAACAAAACATAGATTTTACATATATAATTTATTGTGGAAGGGGCAAATATTTTAGGTTGTTCCTGGCTTATACATGAAGAGTTTTATCTGCTTAAGATTTCTCTTTACTATTTCAGTAAGATCCCTGTGTCTACCAAACATCCACACACCCCATAGCAGTGGAAAAGAATTATGCCTCATACTCTATTTAATATAAATTTTATATTTTAAAGTTCCTCCAAATGACTGTAGACTCATGACTCAAACATTTTCAAAGAGCAGATTGTCCATTCATGAAGAGTCCTCAGTGGGCCCAATAAATTCATGTACACAGAAGTATCCATAGTACAGTGAGGTGAGAAAATAACATCATTTAGAGAATAATAGTGAGTGGATCTTCTCATTACTCCAAGTCAGAAGTTAAGACCCTTGTCCATCTATAAGAGGACACCCCAACTCTGGACATCCCCCACCCCTTCACTCCCTGGTAGGAAGTCGGGTGGACAGGGCAGTCCACTGATTGTACTCCCACTGTCCCTGTTCTGCACAGAGCTCCTTGGGGAGCAGTCAGGGATGCATCTTTCTCCGTAGACTCAGCCGTGCGTGTCCCACAACAGATATGGCCTGGACTTCAAGGACTTTATGAAATCAGCTCTGCTGAATCACACCCTCAGCCATTTCTACACAGGACGCACACACAGTACTGGGTTACTGGTCCAAAGAGGTTCTAGTATAGGCTATGCACTGAATTCAGAGTTAATGTTCCGCTCAGCTGATTAAAGCCCTGACCTTGAAACAGGGTCACCAGTGCAAACTCTCCCGGCTTATGGCAAACCGTACCTCAGGACTTAATGGCCCCTCCTGGCCATCTGGCCTCCACTGGGGCTTTTGAGTCCCATCAGGCCACTCTGACAGCTCTGACCCTGAAAGCGGAGGAACCAGTTGGACACTGACCGGCTATGAGACCCCATCTACCTACAGAGCCAGAGCCTGGGGCTCAACCCCACAAACACCTGGTTACCTCCTCCCTCAACACCTGGGTGGCTATTTCCTTTACATTTATATCACACAAGGGACTATTTGGGAATTTCCCTGTCCGCCCCCCAAAGGAAGCCAGTTCCAAAGGTAAGCTGCCATTATTATCATTAGAGAGAACTGCCAATGCTTTTTAAGTAACCTGTTTCCAGTTAAAAAGAAAATAGCACACCATATGTATTGTACATTTTAAACAGAATCAGGAAGAGTCAAATACCTTTAATGTTGAAACTATGATGAATGCAGGTTCTGAATGAAGAAGCACCCTGAACAATTCCTGAGATCATCACTCTATAAGCACAGGAATACCAATGAACAGAGCAATCCCAGTTAACAGAAGCCTGACTACGAGATCATCTGTTCTATTTATAATGTAGTCACATGCACACTGCAGGATCTTAAGAATTTTATAAAGTCGTCGTAACCTTTGTCTTCTGGAAAGATTAATAATATTAAGTTAAAAGAACGCCACTGGGCTTCCCTGGTGGCGCGGTGGTTGAGAGTCTGCCTGCTAATGCAGGGGACACGGGTTCGAGCCCTGGTCTGGGAGGATCCCACATGCCGCGGAGCAACTGGGCCCGTGAGCCATGGCCACTGAGCCTGCGCGTCCGGAGCCTGTGCTCCGCAACGGGAGAGGCCGCGATAGTGAGAGGCCCGCGCACTGCAGGTGAAGAGTGGCCCCCACTTGCCACAACTACAGAAAGCTCCCACACAGAAACGAAGACCCAACACAGCAAAAATAAATAAATTAATTAATAAACTCATATCCCCAACATCTTCTTAAAAAAAAAAAGAACGCCACTGTCATGACCACCACAGGGTAAACCTGACATTCCCCACCATTATCAACGTTGTCTCACATAATGTCTGAACTCCCCACCTCCTTCACTGTGGGCATTGGGAGGGCATTAAAGTAGAAAAGAACAACTTGGGGAATGTACAAGCGTGGAATCGGGATTTATGAGCCAAGTTCAGGAAGAGTGATTTTGGCTGGAGCCGTGGTTTCCACGGGGCTTTGTTCAGGTGTCTGAGGCTCTCTGGTCTGCCCACAGGCAGAAGGGGAATGGGCATCACATGGATGAGCCGTGATCTTCTCAGGCACCATTTTTAGTTATAGATACATATATCAGCATCACCTACTAGGGAGCTATCAACCTAACGTCTGCTTTTTTAAGATGACCTTGAAGATGTTTCTTCTTATATAGAAGGATCTCTAATAATGAGTTAAGACATATGGGTTTTGGAACCAGACTGATGGATTCCAAACCCTGTCCTGCCACTTACCTGCTCTGTGACCTTGGGTAAGTTATATAACCTCTCATGCCTTAGTTTTCTCATGAGAAAATGAAGTCAATAATAGAATGTCCTTCAGAAGCTTGCTTTGAGGAATAAATGCATTAATACAGGTGTTGGCAAACTTTTTCTATGAAGAGCCAGATGACAAATAGGTTAGGTTTCGCAGGACACACAGTCTCTGTTGCAACAAATCAAATATGCTGTTGAAGAGTGAGTGCAGCCAGAGACAACAGGTGCATGATTTGGCGTGACTGTGTTCCAATAAAACTTTATTTATAACAACAGGCAGTGGGCTGAATTTGGCTTTCAGGACATAGTTTGCCAGCCTCTGGGATACTGGTGCACGCATACTTTGGCCCATTGTAAGAACTCAATAAATACTGGCTTTTTTTTTTTTATCTTGATAATCGTCATATATACCCTCACTCATTCCACAAATGATTATAGACTAATATTCTATGCTAATTTTACAGTGTAATTTTACAGAGTGTTGCATGGGCTTTGCTGTCAAATCTAAGCATTTCCTAAACTCAGGGTCTCAAATCTTCCACTGAAGTCCCTCTACTGGCCGAGAACAGTGAACTCCCATCGCATGGTTCTGGGAGTGGCAATAGCTCTAAAAGAAAAACATGTCTAACAAGTGTCATATTTAGTCTTAAAAATTCACATGACTTTTTTATTTTATTTCATAGTATATTTATGTTTCTTTCAACACAAAGAAAACTGGTGATTTAAGTCATTCATCACTGGATAGGACTGACTACAATTTCCAAGCGTCTTCTGGTTTTGCATGACATACAATTTATACCAGTTTGAGAAACATGGCCTATGATGACAGGAATTTAAAATTTGAGGTAGGTAATCTCCTTAAGGATTAAGAGCCTTAGCATTCTATGTGGATGTTAGATCTCTCTCAAACACAAAGAGAGGGAATAAAGTTAGGGCACATGGACATTGAAGGGCCCACTGACAACTGCAGGGAACTCCAGTCCTTGCCTCCCACATGGCAGGTGACAAAGCACATTTCTTGGCCCCTGAAGCTCTGGCCTCACGGCTCAAGAATACTGATGACACCCAGGAAATCGACATGTGCCCATCAGGCCATGACTGATAGAAACAGCCTGGGGTTGACCTAAGAAAGTCCTGAAAAGTAAAATAACAAACAGAATAATTTGCGTGAAAGAGAGATCACTGTTAAGTTGAGCCATGTCAAATTTTCAAGATTCGTTCATTTTGAAGTGTAAAAATGTCAATTTCTATGGTTCAACCTAATATTTCCCCAAAGTTTATTAACTAATAGTGTGCATAGCACCGGTTTTTAGGTGAAATGCTACCACTGTAAATCATAATAAGAATAGCACTATCAGGCTCATTAAAAAGTACTTTTGGGGCTTCCCTGGTGGCGCAGTGGTTGAGAGTCCGCCTGCCGATGCAGGGGACACGGGTTCGTGCCCCGGTCGGGGAAGATTCCACATGCCGCGGAGCGGCTGGGCCCGTGAGCCATGGCCGCTGAGCCTGCGCGGACGTCCGGAGCCTGTGCTCCGCAACAGGAGAGGGCACAGCAGTGAGAGGCCCGCGTACAGAAAAAAAAAAAAAAAAAAAAAAGTACATCTGGAATGACGACTGTGCAAGAAGAAAGTAAAATTTTGTGGATGCTGCTGAAAATGATAGGACATTTTACTTTTAGTGGCCTAAGGGGTTGCACTGTGATCAATGGTTCATAGTCAGAATTCTTTCAGACAATTTGGAGCAACGATCCTGTGGGTTCTTGTTGATCCAGCAGGTGTTAAGAAAATAAAACATTAGGACCAGTTATGCATGAAATGCCAAGAATAAGCCTTGGGCATTGCATGAAAGCACTTGGAAAGATGAAGTCCCCTGTGCTTTTCAAGGCCATAAGCAAAGTGCATTTATTCAACCATTTTACCATCGCCAGATGGAGAGAAAGCAGAGGTTATTTTACTCCTGTTTTCATCAGTTCCCAGACAATACAGTCGTCCCTTGGTATCGAGGAGGGATTGGTTCCAGGACGCTTGTGGATACCAAAATCCACTGACGGTCAAGTCCCGTATATAAAACGGCGTAGTGTTTGCATAGAACCTATATACATCCGCCAGTATACTTTAAATAATCTATAGATTACTTATAATACCTAATACAATGTAAATCCATGTAAATTGTTTCCTGTACACGGCAAATTAAAGTTTTGCCTGTTGGAACTTTTGGAATTCTTTTTCCCGAATATTTTTGATCCTTGGTCAGTGGGTTGAATCTGCAATGCAGAACTCATGGATATGGAGGGGTGACTACAATGAAGCCATATGATAAATTTCTCTTAAGATGACCATTTCCCTAAGTAAGCAGCTAGCTGAGTGCCCATGACAGATTTTTTCAGACTCATATTTAAACCAAGATGCATTCCTTCCTGATACACACTTAAATTCCAGTCTTTATCTCAAATCTTCACTCTTATACAGGAGTGGAAACACAGAGACAGAGAAAGTAACCAAATTCAGTAACATGCATGACACAGGAAGAGCACAAGGTATGTTATGTGCTTTCAACTTTGCAAGTTAGTGTAGCACTTTTGTCATGAACCAGCACTCCCTGCTTCTTTAAATTCCCAGATCTGGATCTGGACTGGGTGGAGAGGAAAAAAAATGGCAGCTCAGAAGGGCATATTTGGGCAATCAAGGAGGAAAGCAGGATGTGTTTCTAAGCACATGGGAGGGTTTCTATGTTCAGTTTAGCACAACTTAAGTAGCCTTGGATTTCGGACCTGCTGCCTTCATTCTGTCTTAGATTTTGACTTGGAGCGTCAACTGAGTAGGCAGAGAGGAAACCCAAACCAAACCAAACAACAACCAAACCAACAACCAAAGCCAGTTCAGAAGACTATATAAACAACTATTAAACAAAGCACTTCCTGATGGAAATGTAACTGTTAAGTTCACAAAGAGCCTGGCCTCCCACTATGTCAGAAACTTGATCCAAATGGAAAACATTTTCTAATTAAAAATTTTAAACATACACAGAAATTGAGGGAACAGTAAAGAAACTACTTAGATTCAACACTTTAAAAAAATTTTCCATCCTTGCTTTATCTACCCCCTTTGACTGTTGTTGAAGTATTTTAAAGCAAATCACAGCCCCATATCATTTTACTCCCATGTATACTTTAGCATGCATCTCTTAAAAATTAAGGATATTTCCCTCATGATGACGTCACTTGGGCAAAGTTTTAAATGACAATTTATCACTTAAAAATAGAACTCGTATTTACTGTTCATTTATACTCTGCTATATTGCAAAAATGCCTATGAGAAAGAGAGATGAAACTAAAAGCAGAATGAGGTTAAGATAGCAGAATGAAGTCAGGAATAAAAGTAGTGAACAAGGTATATGGAACGTCTGATCCTAACCCTCAACCCAGTTCCTATGTCTTAGGGGTCAAAGCAGGAGGAAAACCCTGGCAGTCACCAGAGGCAGTGCCCATAACGGGGAAACAACACCATTCCTCTGGAGAACATAGCTTTTCCTGTCTCTAAGGTTTGTGAGGAATTTCTCTTGCATATCTTCATGAAGAAAGCAGCGTGAGATTTATTGGACAATATACTTTACAAAATCCCCACAGTAAATACGGAAGAGGTTCTGTGCTCCTTCTGTGCCCTCGTTGCAAACTAAGGCGTAACACCCAAGTCCAGGTGAGAAAAGTCATCCCACAGAGACCCAGAGCAGTGTGTCATGCCCGCCTGGTGGCCGCTATCCCAAGGTACAACCCATTCATGTCAAGTAACTTTTTATCTCCCTCTGACTCCCATTGATCCAATACCCCCCAATGATAATATGGCCTTCATTTAAAAAACTTGAATCCAGCTGTTATTACTCTTAAGTGCTGTTATCCAGAGCAAACTATGTGACGCCACATGTGTCTTCACACACATTCATCATCGTGAATTTGGCCCAGTCCCTGGATTTCTCCCCCCCCCGTTGTTCAGGAGGGCTGCAAATGCCAAAAGCAATCAATCTGCAAAGCAAATCAATGTGTACAGTCATCAGGGGGAAGGGCTGGCCCTGCAGCTATCTGCTATTTTTTTTTTTTTTTTTTTTTTAAAGAGCTGCTGAGCTCGTATTTGGATCTGATGACCAGAATGCCATTGCACTCAAGGAGCTGTCTCGCTCCAGCTTAAAAATAAAAAAAAAATGCTCTCACTCAAGGCTAGCTTCACGGAGTTTCCAGGCTGCAGGACCAGCAGTTCTGACCCTGGTGTCCGGCGGCTCTGGCATCCTCAGCTCCCTCTCACCTGCAGCCGAGGCTGCATTGATCCTCCGTAAGCACTCTGGCTCCCAACATTCTGTTACTTACCATCAATATCTCTACGGAGGGTGCAGAATGCAATTTCTTTGTGTCCTTAGTGTGTGTGACATGGCTCATCACACTTTTAAAGATTTCCCCCTGGCTTCTGCTAACAGCCTTTGCTTCCTTCCTGCAGTTCTGTGCATCACACGGCTAAACAAACCTGTTTGAGGTTGCCAGCTCTCAGGAATCCAACCAGAAAACATACTGAAATCAGATATTTTGGTGAGCTGACATCAAGGAACAATGAGTAAAAATGATCTCAATAAATAGAAAGAAATTCTGAATGCACAAATAGTTTCTTGTGAAACTAAAAAAAAAAAAGGAAAGAAAGCAATAAAAATATTTGGGGAAATTTGAACCTACCTACAGTGGCAAAATACGCCCTTATTTTCCTGGGTATAACATTTCTATTTTAAAACTGTAGCAACAGATCCAGGCAACAAATATCTTTGAAAATTCCGTTTCACGGAAGCATCATTGTATGCATTTAAGCTTTTTTCTCCTACTGAAAATCATTGCAAACAGCATGAAAAATGTCGACGCAGGAAACAGAATAAAAGTAATGGATGGTCTTAGAAAAGCAGAGGGGTAAAAATGTTTGTGAAACATGCTCAAATGACTAATGTTAATATTTAGGTAAAATTATTCCCTATAGGCAATAAAATAAGCAAGGTGCTTACAGAATAACATACAAAATAATAGTAGCAGGGGAAATAAAGTTAGAAAAGTCAGTAATACTTCTAGAGTCATTTTAGGAAGTTGGCAGAGGGAATATCTAATGGTAGAATAAAATGTTTTAATATTGCCCAGGAACTAAAAGATGAAATCTGTTTATTTTTCCAGTACATCAAAAACAATTGTTAGGTGTTTTGTTGGTGTTGGCCTAAAATATTCAGATTATTATTTCCATTTCCTGTGTCACTTTGCAGAATTCTTAATTGTTATTCTTTTACACTCTCTCCCACATATACCCGTCCAAACTTATTTTTAGATTTCTATTTATGATTAACAGTATTTTAAGTTTCCTAAATGCAGTCTTTTCTTTGGAGTCTTTATCGTTAGAAAGTCTACTTGATCCTACTTTCCTTTTCCCTTCAGACATTTGTTCTCCTAAATTCCAGACCAGCAGGCATCTCACTTGTGCCTCACCATTACTGCATTTTAATTAAAGACCCCTGGTTAGTACTGTTTTCATGAACCCAGGCGGTTACACCACCATATAATCAAGGAATTCACAATAGAATTTTTTAAGAATGTGAGCCTAATCCGCAGATACTTGCTGGAAGAGGTGAAGTTCAAGCTGTCTATCAAAGAATAGGAGAGACTTAGGTGTGGAAAACAGAGAAGGTTGTTCCAAACAGAAAGAATGATATGTAAACCACCCAGTGGCGGAGGGGAAACTTGGGTACTAGAGGCAGGCCTGGCAGAGAGAGGGGTAGAAACAATTCTTCTTTGCTTATGATGGATGATTATAGAAAGCATACGGCTGACAAAGTCCATTGCAAGCTCTGGAAGGTGTTGGATTCGACACGCCCTCTTTAGTTCCACTGGGGGAAAGCAGGGCCGTCCACCCACTGAATGGTCCCGAAAGCACACCAGAAGAAACAGGCCCCCAAGATCAGGACACACGAGGAGCCCCTCTCGGGAATCTCTGGGCATCATTACATTGTTTGCTAATGAAATGTTCCACTCTGTTTTACATGTAATATTGCATTGACTACCCAACTCTTCCAACGCACAGAGCCCTTCTGGAACTCATCAGCGTCTTCATCTACCATCTCTGACTCTTTCATCCTAATTAAGGGCTTGCAATTTTTAATTGCCTAAATCTCTCTGGGGAAGTCTCGATACACAAATCACAGATGGGCTTATTTGTGGTGGGACAAAATTACTATGTTTTCTTTTTAGTTTGAAATTCTCTTCTAAATACCTATAAGAATCTATGCTTGGGGTCATTCATTACATAAACTAGTAGCATATTACAGGAGGGGAGATTCCTAATGACCCAATCCACCTGTAGACTCACCATGGGTACGGGATGCCAAGCTTTACAATCAGCCTCCAAGATCGGAATACTTAAAAATTAAGCCCCAAATCCTTCATATTCTTTTTCCCCCAGCTTATTGAGATATAATTGACATATAACATTGTGTAAATTTAAAGTGTATAATGTCACTCCTGGGCATATATCCAGAGAAAACTCTAATTTGAAAAGATACATGCACCTCAATGTTCACAGCAGCAATATTTACAATAGCTGAGATATGGAAGCAACCTAAATGTCCATCGACAGATGAATGGATAAAGAACACGTGGTATATATGTACAATGTTATATTACCCATCCATAAAAAGGAATGAAATAATACCACTTGCAGCAACATAGATGGACCTAGAGATTATCATACTAAGTGAAGTAAGCCAGACAAAGACAAATATTATATGATATTGCTTATATGTGGAATCTAAAAAAATGGTACAAAAGAACTTATTATCAAACAGAAATAGACTCACAGACATAGAAGACAAAATTATGGTTACCAAAGGGGAAGGGGGGGAGGGATAAATTAGGGGTTTGGAATTAACAAATACACATTACTATATATAAAATAGACAATCAACAAGGGGTTACTGTATAGCACAGGGAACCATTCTCAATATCTTGTAATAACCTATAATGAAAAAGAATCTGATAAAGAATATATATATATATTTAACTGAGCCACTTTGCTGCACACCTGAAACTAACACAACACTGTAAATCAACTATACTTCCATAAAATTTTTTTAAACAGTATATAATGTAATGATTTGATACACATATGTATTGCAAAATGTTTACAATAAGGTTAGTTAACACATAATTTATCTTACAAAATTACCATTTTATTGTTGTTGTTATGGTGAGAACGTTAAAGCTCTACTCTCATAGCAACTTTCAAACACACAAGACAGCTTGTTACCTATAGTCACCATGCTGTATATTAGATTTCCCAAACTTATTCATCTTAAAACTGAAAGTTTGTACCCTTTGACCAACATCTCTCTATTCCCCCCACTGCCCCTCAGCCCCTGGCAACTACCAATCTACTCTCTGTTTCTATGAGACTGATGTTTTTAGATTCCACATATAAGTGAGATCATACAGTATTTGTCTTTGTCTGACTTCTTTCACATAGCATAGTGCTCTCAAGTTCCATCCATGTTGTTGCGGAATGGCAGATTTTTTTTCCTTTTTATGAGTATTTCATTTATTTATATATGTGAATACATTTTGTACGTATCTCATATTTTATATATGTACCTTATATTTTCTTTATCCATTCATCAGTTGAGGGACACTTATGTTGTTTCCATGTCTCAGCTATTGGGAATAATGCTGCTATGAACATGAGGGTGTAGGTATCTCTCTGAGATAGTGATTTCATTTTCTTCCAGTATACACCTATAACTGGAATTGTTGAAACATACGGTAGTTCTATTTTTAATTTTTTTTGAGGAAACTCCATACTGTTTTCCATAGTGGTTGTACCAATTTGCATTCCCAACAACAGTGCACCAAAATTCCCTTTTCTCTACATCCTCCCCAGGATTTGTTATTTCTTGTCTTTTTGATAACAGCCATTCTAACAGGTGTGAGGTGATATATCACAGTTTTGAGTTGCATTTCCCTAATTATGAGTGATGTTGAGAACTTTTTCATAAGCTTGTTGACCATTTTTTATGTCTTCTTTGGAAAAATGTCTATTTTTAAAAATGTCCGTTTTTAAATTGTTTTTATTTTTTTGCTATTGAGTTCCTTATATATTTTTGATATTAACCCCTTATCAGATATGTGGTTTGCAAATATTTTCTTCTATTCTGCATATTGCCTTTTCATATTATTATTTCTTTTGCTGTGCAGAAATCTGTAGTTTGATAGTCTCACTTGTTGATTTTTTCTTCTGTTGCTTCTGCTTTTGGTGCCATATTAAAAAAATCATTGCCGTGGCTGATGTCAAGGAGCTTTTCCCCTGTTTTCTTCTAGGAGTTTTGTGGGTTTTAGGTCTTACAATTAAGTACTTAATCCATTCTGAGTTAATTTTTGTGAGTAATGTTAAGATTGGGAACCAATTTCAATCCTTACATGTGTATATCCTGTTTTCCAAACACCATTTAAAAATTTTTTTGGCTGTGCCACATGGCATGTGGAATCTTAGTTCCCCAACCAGGGATTGAACCTGCACCCCCTGCAGTGGAGGCTCAGAGTCCTAACCACTGGACCACCAGGGCATTTCCCCAAATACCATTTTTGTAGAGACTATCCTTTCCCCTTGGGTATTCTTGGCCCTCTTGTCAAACATTAGGTGACCAAGTATGTGTGGATTTATTTCTGGGCTCTCTCTTCTGTTCCATTAGTTTATGTATCTGGTTTTATGTCAGTACTATACTGTTTTGATTACTACACCTCTGTAATATAGTTTGCAATCAGGAAGTGTGAAGCCTCCGGTTTTGTTCTTTCTTAAGATTGCTTTGGCTATTTGAGACCTTCTGTTGTTCCATACAAATTTTATGATTTTTTTATATTTCTGTGAAAATGCCATTGGAATTTGGATAGGGATTGCATTGAATCTATAGATGGTTTTGGGTAGTATGGATATTTTAACACTATTAACTCATGATCCATGAACATGGAATATCTTTCCATTTATTTGTGTGTTCAATTTCTTTCATCAATGTGTAATAGTGTAAATATATATTTCATTTCCTTGGTTAAATTTATTCCTAAGTGTTTTATTCTTTTTCATGCTATTGTAAATGGGATCGTTTTATTTCTTTTTCAAATAGTTCATTGTTAGTGTATAGAAACGCAACTAATTTTTGTATGTTGATTTTGTATCCTGAAACTTTATCAAATTCATTTATTAGGTCTAACGGTTTTTCCATGGAGTCTTTAGGATTTTCTATGTACAAGATCATGTCATCAGCAAACAGATAATTTTACTTTTTCCTTTTTGATTTAGATGGAAATTCTTTTTCTTTCTTTTATTTCCTTTTCTTGCCTTGTTACTCTGGCTAGGACTTCCAGTACTATGTTGAATTGTAGTGAGAGTGGGAACCTCTGTCTTGTTCCTAACCATAGAGGGAAAGTTTTCAAACTTTCACCATTGAGTATGATGTTAGCTGTGGGTTTGTTATATATGGCCTTTATTATGTTGAGGTATGGTGTTCCTATATCCAATTTGTTGAGCATTTTATCATGAAGGATGTTGAATTGTTGTCAAATGCCTTTTCTGCATCTAGTGAGATGATCATATGATTTTTATTCTTTATTTTGTTAATGTGATATATGTTTATTGATTTACACATATTAAACTATTCTTGCATCCCAGAGATAAATCTCACTTGATCATGGTGTATGAGCATTTAAATGTACTGTTGAATTTGGTTGCTAATATTTTTGTTGAGAATTTTCACCTCTATATTCATCAGGGATATTGGCCTGTAGTTTTCTTTTCTTTTCTTTTTTTTTTAACTTTTTATTTTATATTGGAGTACAGTTGATTAACAATGTTGTGTTAGTTTCAGGGGTCCAATAAGTGATTCAGTTATACATATACATGTTTTCTCTTAGTATACTTAACTGGCTTTTGTATCAGGGTAATGCTGACCTTGTAAAATAAATTTGAACTGTTTCCTCCTCTTTGACTTTTGGAAGAGTTTGAGATGAATTGGCATTAATTTTTCTTTAACTTTCTGGTAGAATTCACCTGTGAAGCCATCCCGTCCTGAGTTTTTCTTTGTGGGGAGGTTTTTTATTACTGATTCAATCTCATTACTTGTTATTGTTCTGTTCAGGTTTTCTATTTCTTCAAGATTCATACTTGGTAGGTTGTATGTTCCTAGGAATTTATCCATTTCTTCTAGGTTGTCCAAGTTGTTGGCATATTATTTTTCATAGTAATATCTCATTATCCTTTGTTTTTCTGTGGTATCAGTTGTAATGTTTCTTCCTTCATTTATAATATTATTTATTTGAATCCTTTTTCTTTTTCTCTTGGTAAGTCTACTTAAAAATTTATCAATTTTATTTATCTTTTAAAAAATTAACTCAGTTTGTTGATCTTTTCTATTGTTTTTCTATTCTGCTTCATTTATTTCTTCTCTGATCTTTGTTATCACTTTCTTCTGCTAACTTTGGGCTTTGTTTTTGTTTTTCTAGTTCTTTGAGGTGTAAATTTAAGTTGTGTATTTAAGATCTTTCCTTTTTCTTAACGTACTCATTTGTCACTATAACTTCCCTTAGTGTTGCTTTTGCTGCATCTCATAAGTTTTGGTATGTTACATTTCCATTTTTGATGTTTTGATTTTCCTTTTGCTTTTACCTCTGACCCATTGGTTGCTCAGGGGTATGTTGTTTAATTTCCACATACAGTTGACCTTTGAACAATGTGGGAGGGTAGGGATGGTGACCTCCCCCACACAGTTGGAAATCCAAGTATAACTTTTGACTTCCCCCAAACTTAACTACTAACAGCATACCGTAGACTGGAAGCCTTACTGATAACACAGCTGATTAACACATATTTTGTATGTTATATGTATTATATGCTGTATTCTTAAAATAAGGTAAGATAGAGAAAAGAAAATGCTATTAAGATAATCACAAGGAAGAGAAAATACATTTACAGTACAGTACTGTATTTATTGATGCTGTAAGTTTACATCGTCTGTTTACAAGATGAATCATCTGTCATTCATCTTGAAGTACCTGTATCCATATTGCCTTATATGATACAGAACACTGTAGACATTATACACATTACTAACACCAGACATGAGAAATGAAAAGATGATGTGAAAAAGAAATTCATATTTATTTACAGGTATAACAATTCATGCCTTGATAAAAAAGAAGCATCGGTATGACTGCTTTATGGTAGGCTAGTGTAATCAATATACTTGCTTCACAGTAGCCTAGTCTATTCATTAATGAATAAATCATTACCACATTTTTATGGCATACAGTATTACAGTCATATTCATAATACAGTATGGAAACATTGTTTCATTTTTTTAAAAAACCATTTACATGTGATGATAGGCTGATATGTAGTTTCTCCAATTACAAGAGAGAGAGGTATACTGTACGGTAATGTAATTCTCTGAAAGTTATAAACCAGTAAGAAAACGAACACATTATTAATTATATATTAAATATCGCTCACTTTATGCCTATACAGCAATAGGCTATGCAGTTCAATACAAGTCTTGCACACAGTGTTCTACAGGATGAGTACTTAAGCAATGATGATGATGATGGTGACACAAAAACACCTCATACAGTTCTTGTCATGCAGTTATTAGACTTTCACACAAAGACACTCACACACATACGCAACAGATAAGCTTATTAACTGTAAGGCATGACGATTATTTACTATTCATTAAGTGCAAATGGGTCATCATAAAGGTCGTCATCACATTGAGTAGGCTGAGAATGAGGAAGAGGAGGGGTTGGTTTTGCTGTCTCAGGGGCGGCAGAGGTGGAAGAGTT
Source organism: Delphinapterus leucas (assembly GCF_059928025.1). Taxonomy (NCBI): domain Eukaryota; kingdom Metazoa; phylum Chordata; class Mammalia; order Artiodactyla; family Monodontidae; genus Delphinapterus; species Delphinapterus leucas. The sequence continues at coordinate 20,930,355 of NC_143140.1, read as the reverse complement.
GAAGGAGGTAAAAGGGGAGTTACACTTGTATTATGCAAAGACACTGTAATTTTCTTTCTGACATTTTTGGTTTTTTATTTCTCTAAAAATATTTCTATATGGTACCAATCCTTCTTCCACCATTTGCTTTAGGTTCAGTGCCTGCACCATAGAAGTGTCCATGTTGTAAAAGAAGTCAAAAGCAGTTTCCAATAATCAGAACACTTTTGCCAGGTTGACTAATGTCAGTTCATTATCTGGCACTGCTCCTTATATGTCTTCTTCCTCATCATCTGGTACCAGTTCAGAAGCACTCAACTCCATCAAGTTGTCTTCTGTTAATTCATCTGGTGTTTATTAACTCTTAAATTTCTCCAAGGTCCATATCTTGAAACCCTTCTCTCCCCGCCTTTTAAAAAACTTTTCCATATCCACAATGTCTTTCATGATTTCCTTGATTGGCTCTCTGTTATAAATCCCGTGAAGTCATTCACAACTTCTAGACACAGCAGGAATTTATTGTTCTGGGCTTGATGGCTTTCATGGCTTTTTCTATAACAATAATTGCATTCTCAGTGGTGTAACCCTTCCAGACTTTCATGATATTCTCTCTATTGGGGTTCTCTTCCATAGTGTTGGCAATCCTTCCCATAGAGTACAATTGTGTAATGAGCCTTAAAGGTCTTTATGGTCCCCTGATCTAGAGGCTGAACTAGAGACGCTGTGTTTGAGGGCAACTAGGCCACTTCAACATGTTTGATGTTGAACTCATGGGGTTCTAGGTGCCCAGGGGCATTGTCCAATATCAAGAGAACTTGAAAAGCCAGTTTCTTACTTGCAAGGTAGTTCTTGTCCTCAGGGACAAAGCATTGATGGACTCAATCCAGAAAAAGTGTTCTTATTGTCTAGGCCTTCTTGTTGTACAACCAAAAGACCAGCAGCTGGTGTTTATTTTCTCTTCATGACTCAAGGAATAGCACCTTTACAGATAAGCGCAGTCCTAATCATAAACCCAAATACATTTGCACAAAACAGTAGAGGTAGTCTCTCCCTTCCTGCCTTAAATCCTGGCGCTTACTTCTCTTCCTTTGTGGCATTATTTTTCCAGAATAAGGCTCTTTCCTCTGCATTAAAAATATGTTCAGGCAGATATCCTAATGACCTTCTTTATCTCTTGCTGCTGGTTTTGACTGAAAGTCTATTTTGTCTGATACAAGTACAGCTACCCCTGCTCTCTTTAGGTTTTAATTTGCATGGAATATATTTTTCCATTTATTCACTTTGAGCCTGTGTGTGTTTTTGAAGCTGAAGTGAGTCTGTTGCAGGCAGCATATAGCTGGGTCTTTAAAAAAAAATCCATTCATTCACTCTATGCCATTTGATAGGAGAATTTTACCTATTTACATTTAAAGCAATTATTGCTAGGTAAGGACTTACTATTGCCATCTTGTCAATTTTTTTTTTTTGGCTGTTTTGTAGTTTGGTTGTTCCTTTCTTCCACTCTTGCTGTCTTCCTTCATGAAATGATGATTTTCAATAGTGGAATGTTATGATTCATTTCTCTTTATCTTATATGTATTTACTGTAGGTTTTCATTTTGTGTTTACTTTGTGGCTTACTTGAAACCTCTTACACATGTAACAGTCTTTTTTAAACTGATAACAATTTAACTTTCATCACACACACAAACTCTTCTATTTTTCCTCCTCATATTTTATGTTTTTGATGTCAAACTTCACATCTTTTTATATTATGTATCCATTAACAAGTTATTGTAGCTATATCTACTCTGAATACTTTTGTACTTCAACCTTTATATTCAGATTACTGTGATAATATTATATGGTGGTTAACACATCCCGACCCAGCAGTTGGACCGCACCCAGAGATGTTCAAAGAAAAACATGCTGGGTCCAGGCCCCCATCACGGCCCCAAGTGGAGAAATGCGCACCAGGAGTATTGGGACCAGGTCATGCACCTGGGGCTCCGGCAATGAGTCCCCGCCACCCAGCGATCCTGATGTATCCTGCTTGCTCAACTGCTGGTTCAGCCAGTATTTCTTTAAATAAGATTTCTAGCCCTTTCTTCCTCTCTTCTTCTCAGACTCTAATAATATGTAGATTGTTTTTCTTAATGGTGTCCCATAAGACCTGTAGGTATTCTTCATTACTTTTTTTTTCTTCTCTGAATGGACAATTTCAAATGGTCTGTCTTTGAACTTGGTGATTCCTTCTTCAGCTTGACCTAGTCTGCTGTTGAGGCTTTCTATTGAATACTTCAGTTCAGTCATAGCATTCTTCAGCTCCAGAATTTCTCTTTGTTTTCTATCTTTCTTTGCTGAACTTGCCATTTTGTGCTTATATTGTTTTCCTGATATCACTAAATTGTGTATCTAGGTTCTCTTGTAGCTCTCTAAGCATCTTTAGAACAATCACTTTGAATTCTTTGTTGGGAAATTCCTGTATCTCCATTTCTTTGGGGCCAGTTACTGGAGGTTTACTATTGATATATATTCCTTTGGTGGAGTCATGTTTCCCTGATACTTCAGGATCCTTGTAGTCCTGCATAGGTGTCTACACATTTGAAGAAGCAGTCAGCTCTTTCAGACTTTCTGGACTGACTTTGGTAGGAAATGACTTTTACCTGTGGTTGGGGCCATACTGGAGCATTCTGTAACTACAGGTCTAGTGATGTAGGACACCAAGTGCTGGGGTGTGTGGTGGCACCAGGTGTGGGGGGAGCATGCTGACACTTTGGCTCAGGGTTTAGAGGTCCATATCACAGACAACTTCATAGCCCTTATATGCAGCATATCTGCAGCATACCTACAGATCCTGCAAGGGATGTTGGGGTCCTCAGCAATGCCTTGAGCTCCAGTGGCTAGGGACCAGGGCAAGCAGCAGTACTGGCCAGAGCTGGTGGTGTGCACACACTTGGCTATAAGGGCCAGCCGCAGGTAGGTAGGGGCTGATTGCAAACAGACATTTAGTGATGGGTCCAGGGCCAGCAGCAAAGGCCAGGGCTAACTGTAAGTGCACTGGCAGCTGTGGGGACCCTGGCTGCTGGTGTTTCCTACTATGGCTTCACAGTCCTCCCCAGCTATGCACGGGGCAGTGGAGGCCCGTGGTGTGCAAATGCACAGCTGAAGGGGCTAGCCCTGAGTACATACACAGCAGTGAGTGTCAGCTGTGGGGTCTAGGCTGGCATCTTGCACTTGCACAACTGCAGAGGCCTGGGCTGCCAGTGTGATTCCCTGGCTCTGCTGGGGGCAGGGAAGAGGAGAGAGCTGGGTGGGACTTAGGTGGCTGGTGTCACGCAACACAAATACCTGTGGGGTAAAAGCTGGTGAAATCTGCAGGGAGTCTGTGGCAGCGCTGCTGGCCATTGGTTTCTTCAGTGGCGAAAGCTACTGAGGTCACTTGCAGAGCAGATCACGGGAAACCTCAGTCTTTCTCTTGCTCTGTGGCTAATGCTTTTCCTCCTTGTTTCTAGCCCTCTATGCATCTCAGCTTTGCCGGTCTTTGAGTGGGGTGAAACTGAAGTGGGACCTTTGTGCAGTGCCCCCAGAAGGCTGGGGAAAAGCTGGTCATCCACCCTGCTTTTCCTTTCCCTGCAAGGAAAACTCTTCCTGGTTGGGGAGTTTCCTCTTGGTGCTGAGCAACGCCGGCTTGGGGGATGGGATAATGCAGACAAAATGAAGCTATTCTTCCTTCCCCTTATGTGCTTTTATTCTCCATTTTTTTTCTTCACTGTGTTACTAAAACATCTTAAGTGGACTTCAGAACTCTCCTGGAGCTGTTCTTTTTCAGGGATAGCTGTCTAATTGTTGGTCTCAGTGGGGGATCAGAGTCTGGGATCTCCATCGTGGTTGTTTGCTCCTCTCAGGAAGGACAGAGTCCTCTCCTGTGGAATCCGGCACCTGGTAGACTTCACAGTGCTTTCAATGCCTGCAGACTTTGGTGAGTATCCTGGAAAATCAGTTGTTCCAAGGGCACTCTCTAGGTCCTCAAGGCCAAAAATGTATCTTCCTTAAGCCCAGAACCACAGCTCCAACTGCTTCACCAACAGTAAATAATTATCTCCATTCTGGCCTAGCGGAAGGTCTGTAGGACTGTTTGTCTTCCAGAGAAATCTTTATCAGTTTTTCTGCCTTTTTCCCAGTAAGCCAATATCAAGGACATTTATGTCTTGGTTTAAAATGAATAGCAAGACACAGGGCTATTATTTTAAATTCTGGGCACCATTCCAGAAATGTATGGAATGGGAATGATTCTCTTGAGGAGGGATTTCTAAGCACTGCAGGTGTCATTTGGATGTCAGCTACGTAGCCCAGTACATAGGTCTAGTTGAAATGGTAAGAAATTATATACCAACTCCTTTCAGAGTTGGCCTAGTAAGGATTCCACTTTCAATATCTTACCATTTTGGGTAGCAATTCTTTAAAAAGAAATTGTTTCTAAGATGCTCTGTAATAAGAACTGATGTCAGCTATGCTAACTCGGTCGGAATAGCCCATCTTTCAGACGTGTTTGAGCTATGCACGATTGTTACATGACTCAGTCATCCTGATAGTCCTCTATTCATTTTTCCTGCTCTGCCTCTCTTAATGGTCACTGATGAGAACGTAATAAACACAGAGCTCCTAGCAATGAATGTGTCCCGGGGACCTCAGCTCCAAGGCTCCTGCCTGAGCTTACCATCTAAAAATGCCTGTGACTCAGACTGGTCACCCACCAAGTTTGCTTTTCAGCTGCTTGTTTCTATCGTGTGATCGAGACATTGGATGTGCCTGGATCCCAAGGGCCTTCCTCTGTTCTAGACATTCCAATCTAATCACTCTGAAAAATATGCAATGGAGTAAATGCCACTTTAACTATAAGCTTGCTCCAACTGGATTAGAATCAAAATAAGCATGCTTAAGACAAAAATTCGATCTGAAAGTTAAAATTAGTGATTGAGCTTCTGAGACAGGAGTCCTTTTTTTTTTTTTTTTTGCGGTATGCGGGCCTTTCACTGTTGTGGCCTCTCCCGTTGCAGAGCACAGGCTCTGGACGCGCAGGCTCAGCGGCCATGGCTCATAGGCCCAGCCGCTCCGCGGCATGTGGGATCTTCCCGGACCGGGGTACGAACCCGTGTCCCCTGCATCGGCAGGCGGACTCTCAACCACTGCGCCACCAGGGAAGCCCAGGAGTCCATTTTTATTTCATGATTAAGTTATTTTCTTTTCTCATTCTTATTTTAATATTCTCATTTCCGCTATAAACCTACACCATCATCCAGTCCCGTACATTGTTTCTCAAGTAGTTCTCCTTTTTATTGGCCTTTTATTTATCTTTCTGGTCTCACTTTGGGTTTACTGCCTCTTTCCCCTTCAGGGCACCCTGAGTTCTGGATGCAGATCTAAGCATTGCAGAGATGTCCTAACAGCAGAGGTTAGTAAGCAATGATGAACACTGGCTTTAGAGTTAGACTGGGTTTCAAATTCTGTCTCTAACACTTAGTAGTTGTGTAATTTGCACATGGTGTTCACCTTTCTCTGTTTCAATCTCCCTGGTCATAAAATAGGAAGAAATCATATTTATTTCTATAGGGTGGTTTTCAGGATCAATGAATTTATGTAGGTAATGCCCTTGGCAAAGGTCCTGGCAAATGCAGGAATACCCCCCTGCCAGATGCTACTTCCTGATATAAGTAGGAGGATGCTCACCAGATCCCTGTGTAAATCGGGAATCAGGAAGAGTTCAAATCTCAGATCTGGCTCCGGAGGGTTGCAAGACCCCGGGCAAGTTGTTCAGTTTGTCTGTACTCAGTTGGCTCTTTTGCGAAATAGGGATAAAAACATCTGTCTCATAGGTATCATTTCCATGTGGATTAATACTAGCTTTTTCTAAAAGATGACAGTCAGGTTACATTTGCCTATATAAAGCTACCACTGTACATCTTTCTCTGAAATATCCTGATAATGAGAAAGAAATATGACATCATTTGTAAAGGTTCCCAGGGGCAGTTACTCTCGCTCCATCCTCATGGCCATAAGCAACACCTTTTATTCAAATCATATAGTAACACGGGACTTCCCTGGTGGTGCAGTGGTTAAGAATCCACCTCCCAATGCAGGGGACACGGGTTCCATCTCTGGTCAGGGAACTAGATCCCACATGTATGCTGCAACTAAGAGTTTGCATACCACAACTAAGAAGGTTGCGAGCCACAACTAAGGAGCCCACTGGCCACAACTAAGGTGCCTGCCAGCCGCAACTAAGACCCAGCGTAACCAAAATAAATAAATAAAATTAAAACAAACAAACAAATCATATAGTAACAGACTTTTTACTTTAGATGAGGTCCTCTGCAATTGGAATGGGTAGTGTTATGAACAAGTTTTCTCTGCTTTGCATTCCTTCTACAGATTCAGATTACAGGAGGGGGGAGGCCTGTGCAGCTGACCAGAGATTGAAGCTGATCAGACTCCAGAAACCACAGGGGCCTATGGTGGATCATGGTGAAGAACCAAAAACCTCAGCTGTTCTAAAAATGAGATTCCTTTTTCTAGTCAGAGATAATGGAACCCATTCCATTATAAAAGGATACACAGAAGAGAATGAGTGAGCTGTTTATTTTACTACCAGCAAAGGGCCTTATGGTCAGATGTATTCTTGTCCCCAATTGTTTGCTACTGCTCTCTGTGCGGGGACTGTGCTTTCCACCCCATGGACATCAGGTTTCATGTGACTAGGTTTGACCAGGGAAATGTGAGCAGTATGCCACTTCCCAACAGAAGCTTTAGGAGCCACTGGTAATTCTTTGCTCCTTGTAATTCCTTCTAAGAATCCTCTCCAATGATTCCCTTATGGGGGCCAGAAGTACAGGGATGGTCACCGGACTTGACTGACCTCTTCTTGGCAGTGCTGCAAGATAAGCACAGTTTGTCTAGCTTTTCACTTTAGGAGGTAGCGACATGCTGTCCTCAAGCTTGGTTTCCAGTCAACACAAACATGCACACACATACACACACACAGACACGTCTCTCATAGATATTTATTTTTTCTAGATGGTTGAATAAATTCCCCTATCTTTTATCTTCTGGGAGATAATTGAACTTCTTACTGCAGTTGGAAAATGTGGTGCCAATGATACTGTAGTAAACGAAGGAACTTCATCAACTTCTAATTAGAAATCGAATCTCTGTGTGGAGAGCATAATAATATAGCCCGCTTCTCATCATCTACCACAGAACTTGGTTCAAGGATGACTTTATTGAATGTATATGATCCTGAAAACCACCTCATTAAACTTATTCAAAAAAAAAAAACCTCCCTAACTTCTGGGCCAGTGCTGTCCAGTAGAACTTTCCATAATGACAGAAGATTTCTCTATCTGGGGGTGCAATATGGCACCTACTAGCCACATGTGGCTGTTGAGTACTTGAGATACGCTAGCATGACTGAGGAGCTGAAGTTTGAATTTAATTAACTGAATTTATGTTTAAATTTAAAGGACCACATATGGCTGGCAGCTAATAAATTAGACAATGCCCCTTAGACCCGACAATGGAAGAGTATCTTTTCCTAATAATGGAAGCACTCTTTCATGTTACTATATCTGGCACTAAGGAACTTATACGTATGTATATATATCCGTGTGTGTGTTTACGTGTGTGTATGTATAAATACACACACATAAATACACACACATGTATAAATATATATATATTTATAGTTATCTATCTATACAAGTACCAGGCAACCTCGCCCTTTTATGTTCAGGAAGCCATATCACGTTGATCCAAGAAAGTATTGCCTGTTCTGTTTTAGACTCATATGGGTCCTCTCAACAGAGGTATAATCTAGCTTTATGGAGAAAATGTTATAATAAAGCATTTCCCCAAGATAGTCCCAATATGCAAACGGCTAGTACCATATCCTAGAATCATAAGTCAAGGACATTCTTATTTAGTCCATTCATTGATCTAGAAAGAACCGCTCCCGAACTATCCTGACAACTTCCAATATTATAGTCTCAAATCTCTACACTTTAGCTTTTTATCTTTATACTTGACATTAGGCTCCCAAGTTCTTCTAACAACCAGATTTTAGTTGCCCCGGTCATTGAACTGAAACCGAACTGTATTTTCATCTCAACTGATAATTTTTAATAAATAAGTTTTTGTCCCCCGGTTTTCAAAGGACTCATCTCACTGCCAAGATGTAATATTCAGGGAACTACTGTAATTGTTAAGGCCATGGGATTTGGAAAATAATAATACCTGATTATGAGGATATAATTATTTGGGAGGCTGGAGGCTGATGTATTATTAGGGACACCTGGACACTGACTTTTTTTTTTTTCACTTCCTGTGGCTACAGCCTTCCAGGTGGACTTTCTCAGGGAGTAGAGGCCAGGGAATTCCTTGCCAAGACAGGCCACATTGGTCACTGCCTCAGAGAGGTTCTTTATCCCTGGCTAATTAACTAAGACGTTTAATCTATTCTTAATGAGGGTGTGGTGTGATCTCTTCTCCTTAATTATAGAGCACCAGAAAGGCCTGGCTCTACTTCCTAGTGACAGTGTGAGAATTAATTCATCTGTAGGACTTAGCCTAGCAACTATTATTATGGCCCCAATCAATGATTATTGATGTCATTTTGTTCTTCCTGAGTTCTAAAATTGAAATGCAATTTTACTCAAAGAACAAAAAAACTTCTAAGAAGCATAAGGTCTTTTGGAATAGAGTAAAAGACTATTCAGTACAAAGAGAGAAAGCTACACCAAGTATCTGGACACCAAAAGTACACCCACATGCAAGGTTTTATAGTTTTCTATTAAAAAAACAAAGTATGATGGGATGAATAAATTAAAGATCAGCCTCCCTTCTACAGACAAGCTAGGCATGACCAGCCCTGACCTTTATTCATCTGAGAAAAGGAAGTTAATGAGAGGATATTAAGAAGGAAAGCTGGGGCACGCTGAGGTTTCCACAGGCTGTATGTGGTTGCTTCTGTGACAGACCCTGGAATTTCTCCCAGATTTTGTCTCCAGTTTCCCTCAGCCCAATATGGGTGTATTCCTAAAGCTCTAAGCCACCTGCCTATGAAAAGTGGGCCCCATAGGAAGCTCCAAGTGTGGTTTCAGGGATCCTCTTTGCAGACAGAGGCAGACGAGAGAGCTGGTCCTCAAGTCTTCCCATGATAGAGAAGAAATGCCACCAGCAGGAGTAGCCTCAAATCCACAGGGTGACACATTGAATCAGATTTTCTGAACTTGGAAACTAAGTTGGACAGTTTTGAAAATATATCCACTCTTTCAAACACTATCCTGAAAGAGATCATGCACTTTCCGAAATGGTTGACCTGCATCAGGACGCGACTTAAGCAATGAAGAATTCAAACTGAATTCAAAGAGAATATTAAATATGGGACCAGATATTTTACAATGTTTAATGTAAACCATCCACCAATCTTATATCTAATATTAAAGAGAACAAGTCATGAATATTTATTTCTCAAAATTTAAATACAGCAGAGATCAGAAAGAGTGGAATATTAGGAGTATGTTCCATATTGTTGTGTCTTTATCCTCCAGGGGAAAATGTAAAACTCTGCAGCTAAAGCATCAACTTGATCACTTAATGATGGTGAACATTTTAGAATTTGCTCTGAGGGAAATAAAGTGGAAATTTAAATAGTATTTCAACTTGCCATTAGTGTGGGTTTTCACTGTCTGTTTCCAAATGAGGACACAAGTGAAAGATAATGCGGGAGCTGCTCCGACTATATTATGTTCAGACAAATCCTCTTCCTTTTACTGACTCTGTAGATAACATGCTGCTTTAATTGCAGAGATGGCTTTGTTTTTAAGCTGTTTGTCTTTAAAGAAACTTTAAAGTTTCCCTATTTGACACATATTCTTAGAGTCCTTGGATGCAAAATGTCTCCATGTGCATATAGACACAGAAATACGTTTTATATTTACCAAATAGGACAGCAATTTATTCCAAGTTGCAGAGTCACCTCCTCTAAGAAAATATTCACTCTCCTCATTGCTAAGAACACGTACTCCTTCCTCCTTGCCAGATTATATACTGTCCATTCCCTTTATTTCTGAACCACAGCAAAGGGTCTACTATCCTGTCAGACGAGTCTAATTAAACTTTAGGACATATTCAAATACTAGAAATAAACAAAAATAAGACAAGAGCTCATGCATAATAACAGCAGGAATCATCAGAGCAGTCATTTAAATACACACTTTTAATCAAGCAACTTAAACATCACAATACAAAAGTGGAATAGAATTTAAATTTAAATCAACATTCTACCCCATAAAAAAGCAGCTGGGCGGGAGCAAAATTGACAAAGATACTTTCACTTTACCCGTGTAAATATCAGACTGTTTTTTTTCTCCCTAGGCTTGCTTTTCTTTCTTTGGCATGACAGTTCTGATTCTTCAGCCTCCCCATGAAGAAGAGAAAAATTCCCTTGAAGCTGAACTAAATTCATCAGCAAATGAAATTACATTCATCTGATAAAATGCTAAATGGAAAAAGGCAGGTTTATTTTAAGCCGTCAACAGGCTGTTTTAGTTAATCATGCACAGTGCAAAAGACAGGAGTTTGGTTGCTAAGAAAATGGTTGGCATGTTTCCACAAGATACATGTGATGTGAAATGCATCTGCTCGTTTTAACAGGGAAATAGGAAAAAAAAATAAACAGTTCGGGGTATCTTTAGTGAGTCACTGTGAAACACAGAGCCAAAATAACTTGTGTTGTCAGTTTATTTTATACCACCTTATTGTTATGACGTTAGCCTTTTCTTATATTCAAAATTTTTCATTATAATAGTGGTATTTTGTTAGAAAATTGATATATATTCGTTGTAGATAAATTGGAAAAATAAAATAAGAAAATTAAAATCTGCCACGACACACACAAACACAAATATCAATATCTACAATGCCTGTTGTATGCATAGTCGGGACTCAGTATTTATTTGCTGAATGAATTCATATATATTTATAAATATGGGATCATACTGTATATACTTTTATAACCTTTTTCTTCATTAAGATATTCAGCATAATCAATTTTCTATATTATTAAATATTCATCTTTAGCATTTTTTAAAATAGTTTCATCATTATGGGACATGTAAGTTGTTCTCTTGCAAGACTTTTATAATAACCAGGAACTAAACACAAGCATCTCCCCCACTGAGGCTGACACTATGATGCTGATGAAATCTGAATATATTCAAGAGTTTCTGCTTGGATGTTACACTTATACCTCTGGTTATTGAGACAGTCATTGGAGTCTCAGCTGTTCTGATCATGTGTAATTTCACCATTTCCGACATCAGATACAGACCTTCACTACTTAGATAGATGCCGTCAGCATCCAGGCATACTAACGTGAGAGAGACTAGCCAAAGATGGAAACCTGCTCAGCACCCCTGTACATGCCACAGTGGTCCTCAGAGTGAGGTAACCATGGACACCCATGTCCACAGCATCTTCAAGGTGGCTGTTGTGGATGAAGAGGACAGGCCAAAAGAATGGTATTAGATCACAGTGTAGAAGAATATATAGGTTAAGAAAGCTATGGATTATGTGACCCAGAAGGCTGAGAAGTTCAAAGCAGAGAAATGAGAAGCAGAGAAACATGGCTGGTAGTGAAACCAAGCAGGACCCTGGGGGGCTCCTGGGCACAAAAGCCTTTCTGTGTTCCCCATTTATTGATTACAGGAAATAGGCTTCATTCAGCCTTCATGACCTTCCCTGAGTTCCAACAGGCAAGTTCAAACAGATGCTAATTAGGGAAGGGAGGGGATGGTAAGACAAGGGAGGGACAGTTAAGAAACAATAGTGCAGCCTTGGGGCAGGGTCCTGGTTCCCCCTCAAGGGATATACATAACAATACCTTTGAGCTGTTTTGCAGATACTGAAACGCCCAGCAGGTGGGAGAAGTTAACAGTCCACTGCCCACCAGCACGTAGACCCCAGACTGGTTGGAACCTGAAGGTTGATGATGCTGACTCCCACTTACCTCACCACCCACCAATCAGAAGAATGTCCACGAGCTGACCACGCCCCCTGTGAACCAGTACTATAAAACTCCTCACTACCCCCTCCAGGTCAGGACACACAGTTTTGAGGGCATTAGCCTGCTGTGGTCCCCTTTGCCTGGCAAAGCAATAAAGCTATTCTTTTCTACTTCACCCAAAACTCGGTCTCCAAGATTTAATTCGGTGTCGGGGTACAGAGGCTGGATTTCGCATCAGTATCTCCTGAGAACTCACTTGAATCCACAGTCTTCACTAAGGACAAAATGGAAAACAGGGAAATTCAAAGCAAAAACAATGATGGAAGGCAAACAGAAGATTCTTGAAGATTCAGTAAAGTCCTCAAGGCTGAACTAGAACTAGCCTGCTGAGAAGGAAGAACTTGAGTCTCAGCAGGATTATTGAAGAATTCCAATGTTCTTCAAGTTCACAATCACAAGCTCTCCCAGGGCAGAGCCCCCCTGTCCGAATATGCCTCATCTGAACCCACTGTCAAAGCAGGTGACCACACTGACCAGAAGGAAAGCTGTGTTCCCAGATCTGTCACAGAGTTTAAATACGAGCCAAGTCAGTTCAGTGGCAGCGGAAAACATTGTATTTAGACTGTGAATTAATCTGCAGAGATAAATAGATCCAAATATATAAAACAGCTCAAACAAAATAGACGTCAATTCTTGCGCACTTAACAGACCAAGGCAGATGTTCCTGGGTGGTGGATGGGCCGTCTCCACACAATGACTTAGGGACGCAGGCTCGTTTTATCTCCTCCAGGGCTTCATCCCTGTCATCTGCTTCCAGGTAATGAAGAGCGGTGAGAGCACAGAGGGCCACAGCTGCTTCACTAGCGCCTGGTCCCCAAAATGGCATTCAGCAGAAACTAACACACCATTGTAAAGCAATTATACTCCAATAAAGATGTTAAGAAAAAAATGGCATTCATCACCAAAATGCAGTCATGTGATCTACCTGCAGGGAGGCTGACACCGCACCTGTAGGCCAATTGCATGCCCCCAAAGAAGAGAAGATGGATTGGTGGGGAGGGGAGGGAAGAGCTCACACAGTTTGCAGTTGTTTAAATTTGCTCGTACTTTGTATACTTGAGTGATTCTTATTGCACTCAAGCAGTGTTGTGAGTCGAAAATAAAAGGTATGTCTTGATGAATAAAGAGCCACTTTAAGTTGGTGCCATAAGAACAAGTAGAAGTTCTGGGCTACATGGGCTACAAAATTCTAAATTCTGGGCTACAAAATTCTAAACCTTGTTATTAAAGATCATCAATTGACCTTAAGAAATTTTTCAATTTATATTCTCAACTCCACGCCATTGTCTACATCACTGCCAACACTATGTACAGTATTAACATTTTAAAGCTTTTATTATATCTATATGCAATTAGATTGTAATATTATATTATATATAATATATATATTTTTTTCCTCTCACACACAAGATAAAGTATTCAAACAATAGAGAAAAGTTGGGTGAGAGATGTTAAAAAATATATCACCAGAGGGAATCACCACTAATTGGTTGACCATCTTTTCATACAACACTCTACACAGATACATTCCACAAAAAGATTACATTACACTTGCTTTTCTAAAACTTGTGGACATTCTTCTTGTTCTATTTTCCTTCTTTTTTTTTTTTTTGGTTTCTTTATTCCCTTCCTTCCTCCTTTCCTCCCTCTCACCACCCTCCCTCCCTCCCTCCCTCCCTCCCGTTTCTCATGCTTTGCCTTTAATGGCTGTAACTGAGTCACTTTACTAAGTAGGTCCTGGATCAAGGAGGTACGATTACATGGCAACTGAGAGAATGGACCCTACAGCCACACTGCCCGGATCTGAATTCCATCTTGTCCGTGTACTTGCATTCATGACCTCTCTGTCTTCTTATCTATGAAGTGGATAATAATAGTACCTGCCTCATTAGGCATTGTTAATCTATGTGAGGATTGAATGAGTTAATATGTGTTATGTGTCTTGAACAGCACCTGGTGCATAGTAAGTGCTATACGTGTTTGCTATTATTAATCTATCTACATGTTACTAATATTTTCTCCTGTGTATGGTTTGTCTTTTGGCCTTATAGTATAATTTTTCCATAAAGACTAAAATGTTTTTATGCAGTGAAATATAGCTTTCCCTTATAGCTTTCCTATTTCCAAATGTGTCTTTTAAAGGTCTATCTCTTTATTTCCTTTTATGTCAACTATGTCACATATATGTTTTTCTAATTTATGCTTTCTTTCAATTAAAATTGAGAGTGGAGTTTTTGGTGACTGTTTTGGTAAAGTCAAAGCTATCATTCTATTTCCTTAAGGTTTCTACATTGGTGTTTGCTTAGAGAAGCCATTGCCACCCACTTATAGGTTAACTAATTTATGGAAAATTGATGTAGGCAGAGACATAACTTTTTTTTTTCTAGATTGTTTGCTAATTATCCCGACACTAGTTACTATCCTCTGCTCTGATTGAGGGAGCAACTGAGGACTGGTCCCTTCCTTGCAGCATGACAGGACAGAAGCTGCGCCCCTCCTTTTGTTACAGAGTCGGTTGAGAGAGAGGTCTGTGCCTACAGTCAACTCTTAATTACCATCCCCTAGATGACTCACTAGCAGATCAATGCATTTTTTTTAACTTGAAATGTTTTTTGTTTTTAAACTTTATTTATTTATTTTTGGCTGTGTTGGGTCTTCGTTTCTGTGTGAGGGCTTTCTCTAGTTGCGGCGAGCAGGGGCCACCCTTCATCGCGCTGCGTGGGCCTCTCACTATCGCGGCCTCCCTTGTTGCGGAGCACAGGCTCCAGACGCGCAGGCTCCATAGTTGTGGCTCACGGGCCTAGTTGTGGCTCCGCGGCATGTGGGATCTTCCCAGACCAGGGCTCGAACCCGTGTCCCCTGCATTGGCAGGCGGATTCTCAACCGCTGCGCCACCAGGGAAGCCCAGATCAATGAATTTTTTAAAAGACTCCAAAAAAAAAAAAAAACCTCAGCCTGGGCTCCTTGCACTACTTTCCACTGGGCTCTGCTCAGAACTGTCAGCGAACGTTAACTGTACATAAGTCAGCTTGGACGAACACTTTTTTAAAGGCATATAAATGTCTTACAAAGCTAAGTATAAGCGAGTCTTGAAATTTCCGTGTTGTAGCTCTCTATGCATTAGGCTCATTAATGATGACAAATCATGGAAAGGTGAAGAGTTTCTTTGAAAAAATGAAATCCACATGTTATTTCTCTGACTAGGGCCCTCTGGTATGATTTTATAGATTGCAATGAAGACAAAAGGGCTTAGAGGAAGTCTGGCAGAGGTAAGTCACCCCAAAATAGAGCTTTGACTTTGGAATACAGGATTAGTGAGTCAACAGCTCACAAAACGTTTTTTATAAGACTCTCTCTTGTCATGGAGGGCTGCAGCCTGAGATTCTATGAGGAAGGAGCTTAGACAACCTCAGATGTCACAAGTCTTTTTGTATCCAAAAATTCTTATTAACAGAGTTATGGACCTTGGACTGTAATACCGGTTTCTAAAAATCATTATGGTTCAGTTATGGTCTATGGCAATGCTCTTCTAAGTATGTGTGGTGAAGAACCAGTTATTTTTTCCAATCTGCAGTGAATTACTAGAAAAATTAAATGACAGTGAAAACAAATATATGTAAAAATAGAAGCCCCATTTTTTATTACTAGATTTATTAGATACCAAATTACTCTGTCAAAAGTTCCTAAATGCTAACTTTTAATTTCTGGGCTGATTTCATTGCAGACCAGTCATAGTAACACACTTTGAGTGGCACTGCTTTACACCATTTCTGGCTCCTAAACGAAGGCATTTTTCAAAGCCAAGGATTCTCCATCAGAGAAGGGTGAAAAAAGGATTAATGCACAACAGTGAACTGTGGTCTATGTAACTGCAGCAAATGTTAGGACCTCTTCACTCCTGTGACCTGGTTAGATAAATTGTCCTTTGGCCTAATATTTAGTTTTGAACTGATAAAGCCATGATACACGTGGAATCTCTCATTCTGTAAGTAACGTTCAAATCCTAAAGATGCTGACTGCATAACATATTCCCCTTTTCAACTGTAATTTATTCAATGTTTTCCATGCTTAAGAATTTTTTTTTTTTTTTTTTTTTTTGTTGCAGTACGCGGGCCTCTCACTGTTGTGGCCTCTCCCGTTGCGGAGCACAGGCTCCGGACGCGCAGGCTCAGCGGCCATGGCTCAGGGGCCTAGTTGCTCCGCGGCATGTGGGATCTTCCCAGACCGGGGCACGAACCTGCGTCCCCTGCATCGGCAGGCGGACTCTCAACCACTGCACCACCAGGGAAGCCCAAGAATTTTTTTTTTTTTAATCAAAGCCTATACAGTGCCGTGTGGAATGGTACATAGCACAGAGGTTCATATTCTGGTTTTACTCCGAGTAAGGATTCTCTGAATCCCCTTGTTCTATGGTTCCCTAAACTGGGAGCTCTTGGCCTTTTAGGCACTGGCTCTGCCTTTCTCTTCAACATTGCAAGGAATCCAAATAGGAGCATTCATGGAGATCATTTTACTGATTTCCTTTCCTCTACCTCTGTGACTCTTCTTCGTTTTGCTTATACTAGTATCCTGTGTTTGGCTCATGACATATACCACTGAGTGTGATTATACAGGAAGAGGGTACCAGTAACCACATGTATGTTGCTGGACTATAGGGAAGTCCATTTCTTGACTGTCCTTTCTCTCTGAAAAAATGTGGATTTAATCTCCTGGAATAAAAAACATCAATTTTTATGCCATTTACTTAGAGGCATGATAGCTCCATTTCACTGTTTAGACATCAAGTAGTAATTTTCTTCACCAGCATTATCGCTTCATGCAACAAAATATTGGTCTTTAGAATACCTGTAAATATTTGTAAAGATGAGAAAAAAATTAAACCATTTATTTACCTTCCAGGGTATAGTTCTTTCAGTTACCTTTGATTAGACTGTGTTTAGAAAAGTCAGTTTATGGTTGATATAGTGGGCCCAAGAAATAAGAAAAATTTTAACGTCAAGTTCCCAGTGAAAGGCCATTGCGCACTGTTAATTTGAGCACAATCTATCTTAGCTCACTGACCTTACCGATAGCTCTATCTTAGCATTAACACAGTAGCTGATCTCATTTTTTGGTTAATCGCCATCCTCTTTCACTCCTAAAATTTGTTCTATTATCATTTAAAGAAAGA
Source organism: Delphinapterus leucas (assembly GCF_059928025.1). Taxonomy (NCBI): domain Eukaryota; kingdom Metazoa; phylum Chordata; class Mammalia; order Artiodactyla; family Monodontidae; genus Delphinapterus; species Delphinapterus leucas. Next base: position 20,913,107 of record NC_143140.1, on the reverse strand, counting down.
AAAATCTGCTGATGTAAAGATTCGCATTTACCAAACAGACATGACTCCTAAAGCAATTCTATGCCAATCAAAATATATGATACACGTGGTTATACATATCAATTAACAACAATTATAAACAGGGATAATTTCTAAGCTCTACTCTAGATAATGTTTCAGTCATTCACCAGAAAGATGAATTCATCAATAGTCTTAAGAGTCTCTCTGAGTCTGCTTCAGGGGAGAGGCTGTACCAGTTAGAAGAAAGAGAAGGGTCTGAATACCTAGAACCAGCCACTTGCCCAGGGATGGGGAGAGAGGAGGGGAAATCCAGCGAGGTCAGCCCCACAGCCTCAGAGCTACGCATTAGTAAAACCTGGAAAGGCTTCCGGCAAACTACAGACTTCAGGTCCAACCACCAGGCCTCCTCTTCCTGTCCAGAACTCGTGCAGCCACTTCCATTCTGGACCCCATCTCTTCCAGCTCCTCTCTCCTCAGGGACCTTATCCCATTCATTATCTTGGACACGTGGCTGCATAAAAATCAAGCTTAGGGAGCTTCACCATTATCTTATATCTTGTTCATACAAAGGTCAGAATGCCCCTAAAACTTTTCTAACTAATCTACACATCTCTAATACCTGGGATTTCACAAAGGAAAACCCAATTCTGACAGGCATTACGCCGATTATCAAAACATCCAGTATTAGAGATAAAAGATCGCTAAGGCACCTGTAGCTGCCTCTGAAGGCAGAGTTTTGATTAAATGCTACCAATAACCACCGCTGGAGTATGTATTTCCAATTAGAATAACTTCCTGCTTAAGGTCTGGATGAAAAAGAACTGAAACACGTATTTGCACACATAATGTCTGCTAAAGTATTTTAAAGTAAATTACAGACCACAAAATAAATACCTTCTCTTTAAAAAATCAAGCCCCTTAAAACAGGGGACTACATTTAGGGTGTGCTCTTGCCCATCTCCTATTCATTCTTAAGCCACGGCTACCCTTACCATCATACTAAGACTGATTCTACCAAGGTCGTTTATGACCTAGATGCTAAATCCAATGTGCCACTGGGACTTCCCTGGTGGCACAGTGGTTAAGACTCCGTGCTCCCAATGCAGGGGGCCCGGGTTCGATCCCTGGCCAGGGAGCTAGATCCCACACGCATGCCGCAGCTAAGAGTTCACATGCCACAACTAAGGAGCCAGGGAGACGCAACTAATGAGCCCACCTGCCACAACTAAGACCCAGCACAACCAAATAAATAAATAAATTTTTTTTAAAAAAAGAAAATATAAATCCAGTGTGACACGTCCTAGCCCAGTACCTGAAATACAGTTTTAAAGCATCCATATTCATTTCTGTTACTTTAGGAGGAATTAAACATGTCTCAATCCTATTTTTCCCTTTCCATATACTCTGAATGTTTTAATTATACTTCTGAAAAACCTTGATTCAGGCATGAGACAGGAGAGTCTGGAAAAATAATTAAGTGGAATATGCCATGCTCATTATTCAGCAAATGAATTCTCATCTCCCATGAAATGATTTATCAAAAAATTAAAAGTCAGTTTATTTCATTAAGTCCTCAAGCTCTCCGAAAAACACTCAGCCTGAGACAACTCAACTATGTAAATGCACCTGAAGTTAATGATAACTAAATGCCTCTGGATAAAGCACAGGTAGTAAAGATTCTCTCATGGATAAATTAAGTCCCACATTTTTTTTTTCCGGCAGAATTAGTAGTCTAAGAATTGCTGACAGCAAGATTTCTTCTTGTATTAAAGGTATACTATTTCCCTCTACCTATCAGTTTTAACTTCTCTTCAAAGACTCCAGGCTAAATAAAGGAACTAGAAGTAGATGATAGGTTCACAGGGGCATTTTTAGGCAGGCAGTGGTTATGTGATACTACATCCTGTTCTGAAGCTGTCTGAATCTTAATTCAATACAAGGAAATGCACATTTTCCACTTCAATGTATTTGAAGGCTTCCCCTCCCCTAGAATGGAATGTTGGGTGTGCCTTTATTTTCATTCAACCGGGTAATACAGATGCGCACGAAATGTGGGAGATGCCGCTAGGAAAAACTGAACATTTCGCTTGAGAAGAGATTCAGTTGCAGAGAAATAAGAACAGATTCAGAGTGGGCTTGAGGAACTGCCAAACCATGAGTAGAAACGCGTTAAAAAAATCCTTCTTCTATATTTTCTGACACTCAGAATTTTGAGAGTTCCTTTGATTATCTTTGAAACAGTCCCATCATTCCCAGAGAGAGTTGCAAGGAGCAGAAAGGACAGCTGTGTGAATAAAAGTCATCCTTTAGGAGGAAGAGAGATCTAGGCTCTGAGGCAATTGACACTAGGTGCATCTGATCAGTTTCGGACACAGTGCTCCAAGCTTTCCAAAACAGTGATATACTATCGCATATTACTGTGTACTTCACCTGTATTCAAAGATGTGAGCTCAGGAAGGGAAGAGAGAGAAAATGTGTTAAGAGCTTATACTTCTTCTTTTGTATTATGTATATATATATATATATATATATTACAATTATGTATGTATCTTTATATAAAATATATATATATTTTTTAACAGCTTTATTGGAGTATAATTGTTTTACAATGTTGTGTTAGTTTCTGCTGTATAACAAAGTGAATCAGCTATACGTATACTTATATCCCCATATTCCCATCCTCTTGCATCTGCCTCCCACTCTCCCTATCCCACCTCTCTAGGGGGTCACAAAGCACCAAGCTGATCTCCCTGTGCTATGCGGCTGCTTCCCACTAGCTATCTGTCTTACGTTTGGTAGTGTATATATGTCCATGCCACTCTCTCACTTCGTCCCAGCTTCCCCTTCCCCCTCCCCATGTCCTCAAGTCCATTCTCTACGTCTGCGTCTTTATTCCTGTCCTGCCCCTAGGTTCATCAGAACCATTTTGTTTTTTAGATTCCATATATATGTTAGCATACGGTATTTGTTTTTCTCTTTCTGACTTACTTCACTCTGTATGATAGACTCTAAGTCCATCCACCTCACTACAAATAACTCCATTTCGTTTCTTTTTACGGCTGAGTAATATTCCATTGTATATATGTGCCACATCTTCTTTATCCATTCATCTGTTGATGGACACTTAGGTTGCTTCCATGTCCTGGCTATCGTAAATAGAGCTGCAATGAACATTGTGGTACATGACTCTTTTTGAATTATGGTTTTCTCAGGGTATATGTCCAGTAGTGGGATTGCTGGGTCCTATGGTAGTTCTATTTTTAGGTTTTTAAGGAACCTCCATACTGTTCTTCATAGTGGCTGTATCAATTTACATTCCCACCAACAGTGCAAGAGGGTTCCCTTTTCTCCACACTGTCTTCAGCATTTACTGTTTGTAGATTTTTTGATGATGGCCATTCTGACAGGTGTGAAGTGATACCTCATTGTAGTTTTGATTTGCATTTCTCTCATGATTAATGATGTTGAGCATTCTTTCATGTGTTTGTTGGCAATCTGTATATCTTCTTTGGAGAAATGACTATTTAGGTCTTCTGCCCATTTTTGGACTGGGTTGTCTGTTTTTTTGATATTGAGCTGAATGAGCTGCTTGTAAATTTTGGAGATTAATCCTTTGTCAGTTGCTTCATTTGCAAATATTTTCTTCCATTCTGAGGGTTGTCTTTTCATCTTTTTATAGTTTCCTTTGTTGTACAAAAGCTTTTAAGTTTCATTAGGTCCCATTTGTTTTTATTTCCATTTCTCTAGGAGGTGGGTCAAAAAGGATCTTGCTGTGATTTATGTCAGAGTGTTCTGCCTATGTTTTCCTCTAAGAGTTTTATAGTGTCTGGCCAGACAATATATATATTTATTTTAAATACATATTCATTTAACAATCCCAATGATTCACCCATCTTTTTATTTTTTTTAATTTTTTAAAGTTAATTTTTATTGGAGTATAGTTGCTTCACAATATTGTGTTAGTTTCTGCTGTACAGCAAAATGAATCAGCTATACGTATACATATATCCCCTCTTTTTTGGATTTCCTTCCCATTTAGGTCACCACAGAGCTTTAAGTAGAGTTCCCTGTGCTATACAGTAGGTTCTCATTTCTATTTTATACATAGTATCAATAGTGCATACGTGTCAATCCTAATGTCCCAATTTCTCCCACCCAACCCCCTTCCCCCTTGGTATCCATACATTTGTCCCCTATGTCTGTGTCTCTTATTTCTGCTTTGCAAATAAGACCATCTATACCATTTTTCTAGATTTCACATATATGTGTTAATACACAATATTTGTTTTTCTCTGACTTACTTCGCTCTGTATGACACTCTCTAGGTCCACCCACGTCTCTACAAATGACCCAATTTTGTTCCTTTTAATGGCTGAGTAATATTCCATTGTATATGTGTACCACATTTTCATTATCCATTCATCTGTTGATGGACATTTAGGTTGCTTCCATGACCTGGCTATTGTAAATAGTGCTGCAATGAACATTAGGGTGCATGTGTCTTTCTGAATTATGGTTTTCTCAGGGTATATACCCAGTGGTGGGATTGCTGGGTCGTATGGTAGTTCTATTTTTAGTTTTTTAAGGAACCTCTATATTGTTTTCCATAGTGGCTGTATCAATTTATGTTCCTACCAACAGTGCATGAGGGTTCCCTTTTCCCCACACCCTCTCCAGCATTTATTGTTTCCCTCATTTCAATGAACAAGTCAAAGCTCTTGCTGAGATAATACCTGGAATAGGCTTAATAAAGCACAGAGGAGTCCCTCTCCCCTGGCTGGTCTCAGTTCCCAAGTACCTCTCACACTGTGAGCATCTCACTATGTACAAGGCAATCCTGGTGTTTAAAGAGAAGTAGTCTTTCAGGTAACATGACTCCTAAACAGCAGTCTCCCTTATTCTCTTCTGAAGAATCAGTCATTTATTCAGTGTTGGAATTAAAACTGGTTGCCCAGTAGGCTGGGCTCTAACTAAGAAGAGTTTTCCCCTAACATTCTGAGTTTGTAGCCTGATACAAAATGTGTATCCACTGATCTTCCTTTAGTTGAATTCTCACAAGAAACTTGTAAGGATGAATAGGTTTATTGACAGTCTCCCCCTACCCCACCTGTAGTTAATAGTCTTCCCTGTCCTTTGGGGAAATGGGCCACCCTGACTCTAACACCACAGATCAGGTGAGGGCTAATCATTATGGTTTCCTGTGTCCCCGGACATGAGGGAGGTCACGTGATTCCAGATGAGCCAATCAGAGAAACCCGTTAACCTGATCTCAGTAACTGGTTCAGGGATACACACCTGAGACCCAAACTAGGCCCCTCAGTATCCTTCCCTAGACATTTTCTCCTGGAATTAGGGAAAGAGCCTTTCTTATCTCTGGGATTCTGTAAAAATTTGTAAAAATTCTGTAAAAATATTACCTGCAAGTATCAGCAGACCATGTCCCCACCTCATAAAGACATCTGAAAATATAAAACCAACCCTCAGAGAGGAACAGAGACGTGAGGTAGAATCCTGCCAGCATCCCAGCCCCTGCATCTAGTCATCCTACAGGCCAGATCCTACCAGATCCTGCCCAAGGCCTATTTTGTTCATTTTGTTTGTTTTTCATTATTTGATTATTTCAGAATCCTAATTATTGCCTCTTTTGCCCTCAGCAAGTTAGAGTTAGTTTCTTCCATCGATGATGCTATGGTGTCCCTGTTTCACATGTGAGGACAGGTTAAATACTTGCTACATTCCCAAAGCTAGTAAGTGAGAGAACCAGTCAGCTACCTGAACCAAGCATGTCTGAGGCACAGCACCAAAGTCCACGAGACTGGGACTTCCTGGTTAGTAGTGGTTTCATGAAGTAGGATAGATTTTATTTTATTTTTTAAGTGACAGAAACTCCTTTTCTACACGGGCACTGGCAGAAAGTCATCTTAGATGAGACCTTTTTAGGGGGGAAATGTCAGTAAAATGATGTTTCCTCCATTATGTAAACGAACAGCAATAAACACTTTTCCTGGAGGAAAAATAAAACAGAAACTTTAGGGATCCATGGCTTTGGACTTTGTCGAATCCCGTGAACCAATTTACAAAAGGAGCCCAGTGCTTTCTGGGAAAGAAGAAACTGAGACCCAATACTGGGTCTCAGAGATTCAAATTTTAAAAAACTGGTTGGGGTAGACTGGAATGACCCCAACCAAGACCTTGGTCAGGAGAGAACAGCGGGGCCTTTATGCTGCCTAATAACCAGCAACTACAGCTCTTCCAGATGAGACTAATTAGATGTATTCACTCACTGAGACGAGAGGAAAACCCAGGACCAACTGTAGGTAGGAGATCAGCCCCTGAGGGGAGGGCCATTTGCGCTGCCTTAGGATCTGAAATGCCACGGGCTGAAATCATTCCTCCTGGACCTTCTGGTTGTAGGGAGCTGACCAAACACCCAGGTCAGTATAAGGGGCCTAATGATAACAAGAGACAACAGTTGTTGAGTCCTCCTGTGTGACAGATCCTAAGAGGCTGAGAATAATGTACAACCTTATCTGCAAGTGCAGCCCTGTCCCTCCTTCACTCTCCTCTCCTTAACCATGCTTTATGTTTCTTCATCGTGTGCACCACTGCTGAATTATATTGTATATTCATTTGTATTATTTTTTTGCTTCCTGACTCCCTGTATTGGAAAAACCAGTCTTTCCCTCCTGTATGTCTCCTTCGCTTTTACACACAACACTTCACTTCTGGTCACCAGATGTTTGGGGGTTTTCCCCCCACCAAGCAATTCCCCGTGGTATCAGCTTGGTGTCGTACAATTTAACTCAATTCTGACACTGTCTACCTGGAGATAGTGTCAGATCCAACAGGTTAAGGGCTCACTTCCAAAGACTGCCCCTCACTTCAATTACCAATCGCAAGTAGTAGGTCCCCGAGTTACCCATAACTTCTGTCTGACTTGACTGCAAACCAGAGCGTCCCATGACCTCCACCTCTTTGGATTTGATTATTTGCTAGAGCAGCTCATGGAACTCAGGGAAACACTTACTTATGTTTACAAGTTTATTATAAAAGGATATGGTAAAAACATAGGTGAGCATGCAGATAAAAGAGATGAGTAAGACAAGGTATGTGGGAAGGGGCTCGCCATTCTCCCAGCACCTGGATGTGTTCACCAACCCAGAAGCTCTCTGAACCCTGGCCTTTTGGGTTTTTATGGAGGCTTCATTACACAGGTATTATTGGTTAAATCATTGGCCATTGACAGTTGAACTCAAATCTCCAGCCCCATTTCCATCCCCGGAAGTGTGCGGCAGGTAGGAGGGAATGGAAGTACGTGGTTGGTTTCAGTGGCCCCCATCCTTAGGTGTTTCCAAAACGTAAAAAAAGACAACTTTATCGATCTCCTGGCTTAGGAAATTCTAAGAGTTTTAGAAGCTCTGCCAGAATGGGATATATTTCTTATTGTATATATGTATATAAAAATATATATTTATTATTCCTCACTTAGGAAATGCTAAGGGTTTTAGGGGCTCTGCCAGAAAGGGGATATATTTAATATATATATTATATGTATAAATATATATTTATTATTTTAAATACAAATAAGTATTTCTTATTGTAAATAACAATATTACACTCCTAAACTAAAACAAGCACAAAAAACTCTGAAAGCTGCATAAGGAAAGAACTCTGTGTCATTAACCTGAACCCAGATTGCCGGCAGACCTTGGGTTTCCCATTAAAATTCATGGAATGAATGACAGCACTGTGTGATTGCAGAACCTTATGGGACAAGAGTTTGACAGACTGAGTAAGTTGCATAAGACAACATCGCTAGCAAGTCACAGAATAAAGACCTGAATCCACCGTGCGTGACTCCAAAGCCTTCACTTTGAGCCACCAAGTTATACAGGCCCCCAATACACAGCAGTGGTGGCCGGGGTGCCCTGAAACATTTACTGAGTAAACAGCAAGAATCGAAGGAGAGAGAGGACTGCTCAGTTCACATCTCTGGCCAGGGCTTGGCCTTGGCATCATTATCCACTAGGGCACAGGCTTGGAGGTGAAACCTGAGCTCCCTGCGCACCACTCCCCACCTGGGTGACCTCAAGGCCACCCACCTTTGCACAATCTCAGTTTCTTCATTTGCTATCTCCCAAGTGTCACTGCAAGGTTTAAATGAAACAACGACAGCAAAGACTTTAGAACACTTGCTGACTCCTGATAAATTCTGAATAAATGGAGAGAGATTGGTGATAACACGGGGAACTACCTGGTCCTCCTCTGCCCGCCTCCTGCTCTAGGCTAGCTTCTAGCCAGCGCTGTTGGTTGGTGGTTTGCTAAACAATGTGGTTCACCTACCTTCACTCCTCTTTCAACACCCTTCTTGTTCCCTGCCTAGGCCCCTAGTTGTGCCATGAGAGTCGGGCTGGGAACGCTGAAAGGGCCTTGCTTGCAGTGAAGACAGGGGTCCAGTCACAGCTGCCCTGGAAGGACGCATCCCTTGCAACGGGGCCTTGGGCCCGTGTGCCTTACTCTTTGAGGGAGCACAAGCTCTCTGCTCTGCAAACATAAAGGGATCTAAAATCTGTTTCCAAAAATTCTCTGGCCATACGTTGAAATAACTTTCTAGGCCCAAGATGGAGCTCCTCTTCTTTTTTTCGTTTTTAATCTTTTGGTCGTGCCACACGGCATGCAGGATCTTAGTTCCCTGACCAGGGATCGAATCCGCGCCCCCTGCAGTGGAAGCACAGAGTCTTAACCACTGGAGCACCAGGGAAGTCCCAAGATGGAGCCCCTCTTGCCCAGGGCGACACGTGAGCAAACTGAAACTATAACTTACGCGTTCTTGTAAATGCTCTGCTTGACCAGAAGCACGGAATATCCAGTTGGCCAAGGCTCAAACGCCAAGCCAACTCTGGGCCTTCTTGCCCCAAACAAGGATGACTATGTAGCCACAGCCAATCTGATATTTCCTATTTTTCTCTCCCCTGTTCCTTATTCCTTATCCTATAAAAGCTTACTGCCTTCCACCCCACTTGGTGTTTCTCCAAAAGGAGACTGTCTGCTTCATGAAGTGTTAAATAAAGTTTGTCTGTATCACATAAACTGTCTTTCAATCATTTTTTAAAAACAGATATTTGGGGTTATGTGCCCAGAGCTATCACTATGATACAGCACGTAGGCCTTCTGAAAATGAGCTGGGTCAGTACTTACTGCTATCTTCATGTACTTTTATCAGAAGAAGTGACCACTGGCGTGGCTGTTTTATCTAGTTCTGTATCCGCTTTCATTTTTAATCATGAGGATCTATTTTTAATTTCAAGAAATGTGACATAATACCATCCCTCCCCCAAAGCAATTGTCCATTGACTCAGCAGATAGATTATGAAAAAGTTAGAGTGACTTAGCTAACATTTTTAAATGAATTGGAGTCGTAAGTTAGAGTGACTTAGCTAAGATTTTTAAATGAATTGGAGTTATATGAATCACATTAACATCTACGTGCCTTTGGAGGATGGTGGTGCATTTGTGCATGTGACGTTTTAGCTATTCAGTAAACAGCCACCAGGAAGCTAAGAATTTCCCACATGAACATCCTGGCGCCTCAGAGACCTTCACCCTACAGGCTGAGAACCAATGTCTACAGGTATTTAACTGAGAATTTGGAGAAGAAAATACCACAAAGTTAATTTGAACTTTCTCCCTCTGAGTGGTCTATAATTCTACTAATGACTAGCTGAATTTAAAAATTAAAATAAATGATAGGGTGACTGTAAATAGAAGTTTGTTTTGAAACAGGAAAAACAAATTTCTACCTGCTTTGGAGTCTAGTTTTTAACTATGGTAGACTCATCTAAGTCTTGGCAGGACACTAGACATAATGTGAAACCATGAAGGTATAAACCCAAGGGAAAAATGCTTAAATTATGCTCAAACTGACCAGGAGGATGGCTAGGGGGATTTCGTTATTAAAATTATTGAACAGGAAAGTGCCTTCAACTACAATGCGAAAGGCAATTTGCAACTGATGTTCTGCTTTTCCTCCACTTTCTGTTCTTATTTTAGTGCACAAGCAGTTTGTACAAAACCAGCTTTTGTATCTCCTGAGTTTCTTATATTTTCATAGAAAAAAAATTCCACTATATAACAAATTGCTCTAAATGTAAAAAAAAAAAAAGTTCTCCTTTCTGGTCCCCTTACATTCCCTAATATTAAAGGGGGTTTCAGATTTATAGAGAAAGAAGGAAAAGAATTCACTTCTCACTCATTAAATAGTCAGGCAGGTGACACTGTTGCTATTTAAAAGATCCTGCAGAAGAAATATATATTTACGCTACATTATAAAGTGAAGAATTTGCCTTTTGTCAAGGTAAATCAGTATTTTAAAAGTGGAATCAAATGAAATTTATGTATTTTAATCATTTTAGATTAACTCTAACTCTGGACTATCTAAAAATGAATTTCTTAATATAAGAAACATAGCTGTTAAAAAAACACCCATAATTTTGGAACTTACATTACTTATGTATCCTAGAATATAGGAGCACTCAATACATGATCATTTCACAGATTTGGGGGATAAAAATGCTACTATTTGTTCTCTGAGTATGTAGTTTTTTAATTCTAGGCTTTTATGAATTAAAATGAAAAACTAAGGTCTAGAGAAAAAAGTTACACAAATGAACACGTAAACAAACAGCGCACAAAAGCACTTTGTAAATTAAAAAGTAATATTGGACCCACACCCATGCATATTTTAACTGAAAACCCATTTCACAAATAGGTTTTGTCATCCACTTAACTTACTCATTCCACAAGCATTTTCTGGGTAATAGGGATTCTGCCGTGTGCTTAGAATGCAACTCTGCCCGAGGCAGTAGGGAAGCCATGTGCTTCAGGCTTTGGAGTTTGGGTTTGAACCCCAGCTTTGTCCCTTGCTTATTGTGTGACCTTGGGTAAATTAAGTGACTTTGCCATGCTTTGCTTTCTTCTTCAGTGAAATGGGGATATTAGTGATACTTAATTCATAGAGATATTTTGAGGATTAAAATATGTAATGATCGTAAAACTCTTAATACAGAAAGCTCTTGGAATGGTGGTTCGTAACCGTGGCTGTGTGTTAAAATCACCCAGAGAGCTTTTAAAAAATATCAATGCACCCTTTGGCGACTACAGCTCTGGCAAAGTGAGAGCAGTGATTTGGGCTCTGATAGCTGACTGACAGTGTCAGAATGAGAACATTCAAGTCTGGCTTCTCCCAGTTCCCTCAGGAAGAGCCCAGTATAGACTGGAGCCTTGTGGGTGGATTTTGGTCAGTCATCACTTTCCCCATATCACTGTGGATGTGCACAGATATCCTGAAGGAATGTGTAAGAACCATAATCTTTACGTTGGGCCCCATTTTATATGGAAGGCCCAAAGAACCTGGTTTGCCCTTTATCTTGCCATGAAAGGCAGCTTGATCAAAGCATACGTGAGAACTACTGCATTGGACATTCTACCCTAGGAGAAGCTTACCATGGAGTCAGTGACAACTCGTGTGAATAATGTGGACTGCCACCAAGTTCAGATTACCACCGTGGCACACTTCACCAACGCTGCCTCAAAACCCATTCTTTGGCACCAAGGTCCTCCCTGACAGAGGAAACTGCACACAACATGCTGTATGCCGGGGGCACAGCAGCAGCAAATGTGAGGAAATGAGGAATGCACACTCCCCTGTGCAGAAGCAGAGGTGTCCCAGCATCCAAGGAACGAACTTTACTGCAGCTCGGGAGGAGACGGCTGTATCCTGGCTCCGAATGAAGCCGCAGTGGTCAGCACCTGATTCCCTAGCACCTTTAGATCGGGAACCTCCAGGCATCAACCACCAGAGGTGCTGAGAAGAACTCTATATGACTGCGTTCCTCTGTTCACAGATACGTGATGAGGCATCGAATTAGTTTTCTATGGCTGCTCGGCTAAATTACTGCAAGCCTAATGGCGTAAAACGATACAGATTTATTTTCTCACAGTTCTAGAGGTCCGAAGTCAGAAAATGAGTCTTAAGGGCTAAAAGCAAGGTATCGGCATGACCTCATTCCTTCTAGAAGCTCTAGGGGAGAATCCATTCCCTTGCCTTTTCCAGCTTCTAGAAGCCGCCTGCATCCCATGGCTCGCGGCCCTCTTTCACCTTCCAAGCCAGTAATGGCACCACTCTGCCCTCTGTTTCCACCGTCACGTCTCTTTCTCTGACTCTCCTGCCGCTTTAACTTGATCACACCTGCCAAGTCCCTTTCTCCACGTAAAGTAACATATCCACAGGTTCTGGGAATTAGGATCTGGACATCGTTGGGGAGCTATCATTCTGCCGACCGCAGCATCATGGGGGCAAAACCGTAGAGGTCAAAGACAAGGTAAATCGGCAACACTGAGGAGAGGGGCCAGAGTGACACGAGCCTCGCCCGCCTCTCCTTTGCCACACGTTGACCCTGGTGCATCTAGAACACATAGCAGTTGAAAGAATCCTTCGCCTGTGAAGACTGAGAGACATAGAGCGTAGTGATTTATGTAAGAAAATCTCCTAGCTTACAATATGTAATAGTTTTTTCTTTGTAATCATTGAGAAGGGGGTTAAATTCCTCTTCTTTTCTGGCTGCTACAGTCACTCAGCACCCTGGAAGCGAGGACAGAGTCCCGTGTGCCGCTTACGACCCCACTGCAGACCTTCTCTTAATTCTTCCGCTCACTTTTGCAGAACCTCTGATTGAAGAGAGCTCTCCCACACCTGTTTGGTCTGAACCCAAACTATATTTCAAAATAATCCTCACCTGAGAGTAGATGCTCCCTTGCCTGCGCCTGCCAACACTGGGGATGTGGGCTAGACAAAGATTCCCTAACCCTTGCCGCATCTTTCAAATCTGCTGTTTTAGAAATCCTTGATAAAGCAGTGCTGGCTTGCTTGAACTCACAGCCTTCTCTATGAGTGAATTGTCTTTGGAACCAGGTAAATATTGTCCTGCAGGAGCCTCTTTTCGAGTATCAGGACTGAAACCCTTTTGTTTTGCTTTTGCAATGAATTTTTCTCTGCTGAGCCAGAGCAGTTGAACCAGCTCTTTGAATCACCTTTGGACTCACGTGCTTTTTCAAGTGTCTTCAGGGAAGCAGCTGTGTTTTACTTCCTGCGTGTGGTGTGTTGTTGTGCACTGTGAAGGCCTGGTTGAAGATGCCTGTTTCTCACAGTGTACAGTACTATTTGCACACAGGAATGCATCATACGTAGAGCACAAAATGGCCAATGACCTTGGAGAGATGCTGTCAGACTTGTGAAATAGGTAAAGAAAAAAATAGATTAAAAAAAAAAAGTCTCAGCCTCCTTCTTGCCTGTTGCCCCGCCTCCTCCTCCATGGTGTAATTGATCCAGATAGAAGCAGTAGCTGTCCTCTCTGGACCTCAGTTGCCCCTCTTGGTATCTGTCCTTGACCTGGCAGTCTCGGCCTCCAGAATCATACTCTCACCTTCCCCGAACTTGACTCACACTCTGGCCCAGCGTCCTGAGGGCACCTTGAGTTTTTCGACTTAGAACTTACGTTGCATTTCCTTATTGAGGTTTAAAGTTGGGTTTTATCTGTTTTCTCAGAAAGGATATAACCCCATACTGGTTGAAAAATCCCTTGTCTGACTTAGAATAATGTATGCATTACAAAAATTAATACTCGAAACCAACGGGACATCAAATGTATTGTGCTGTCACACATTCGTTCTTAGAAACCTTAGACGCTGGAGCTCGCAGCTACTGGCCCCCTGCTTCTCTAGCAACTTCCCAGCCCAGAGAAGTGAAGCACATGCACATGTGCCTGCCCCAGTGCCTGGCCTGGCACAATGGAGGTGGTGCTTTATGGAGCAGTATTTCAACGAATGACTGAAACCTTGATGTTTGCCTCCCTGGGGTGCAATTCCCACACCGGACAGTGTGTCTGAGTGGAAGGAAAAAGGCTGGATTCAGGCCTCCGCGCGATGCTCCATGAGGTGGTTTTTCAGCTGCTGTGAAAGAGGAGGGTACCCGCTCAGGACATGTGGCCTCTGGGCTACAGAATCTCCAGGGCCTTTGCCAAATCACAGCTGCAGAAAGGGTCAGTGCCTGGGGAGCTGACTGCATTCCCTGATTTTAATAGAGGTGTATATCTAATACCAGGAATCGAATGAGACAGAAATGCCAACCAATTAATTTGAGAACCTTTGTTTTTCAAAAGCGTCTTAAAGTCATTTTTTTGGTCATGATTCTTTTAAAAGGCATTGAAGGTAACCCCGCCTTCTTGGCTATCTTTGCAGGGCAAAAGGGAGTGGCTGGCCAGCTGCTAATGGCTGGAGAAAGACCAGAGTATAAATAGGTAGAGCAAACTGACAGCCCAAATGCTGTCATAAAACTTCAAGGGCCATTGTTAAAACCACTCAACCTCAACTTGAACCGGTCTTTAATTTCTAACATAACTATATAAGACATTTATCACCACAGTTTTGCTCTAATTATTTCTTTTTCCCTTTCTCTTGCCTCTCCTAACAAACCAATCCGTTCAGTTCTATGACCAAAATTTAAAATTGTGGGTAGTGAACAAAAGGTGTACCTTTAAGATCCAGAAAATGTGCTGACACCACGCTTTTAGGCCATCACCGTGTATGATTTCAAAAACAAAATGCAGGCCCTTCAGGGCAACTGATACCATTATAAAACCATATCATGATAACTAGTAAATAAAATGCTCTTTAAAGAAATCAGTCATCTCTATTCATATGATTTGTATCCAATTTAAAGGTCACAGTTGATAGTGGGGAATAAAACTAGAACAAAAGAAAAACATTTCTGTAATACCGTTTGCATTGACCACGAGGAAGAAAGCTAGATTCAAAACAATGATTTCCCAGAAAATAAAATGAATTCAAAGTTCTCAGGAAAAACTACTTAATGGTTATTCTGTATGGAAGCAATGATTACATCTTTAAATAAAAAGATAGTTTTTATTTGAGGCCCATTAGAAATAATTAAGAAAAGTGGGTAGAGGGGAAAAAGTGATACGGAGTAATCATATACCAGGTGACAGGATTCGTTTCCCAGTTATGAGTTGTGCTTTACATTTACTAACCTCTACCTCTATGTTCAGCTGCTGTTTTATGTCACTCTATTCCTAATTTCGTTATTTTTCATGCTGCTAAAATGGATGACACTATCTGGTTATTTAGTACCAAGCAGGGCTATTCATCTATTAGTCTGTAGGTGAATAGTCCTCTAAGGGCAGACCACTAAAAGATACCTTGTGTGTACACATACATTGGGGGTATGCATTTGGGTAATTCAAAAACAATTGTTTCTCTTAATTGGGAGTTGGGTGGGGGAAGAGGAAGGAAAATTATATGAACACTTGAATAATTCTCAAGGATTTAAATCATTCAAAAGAGAAATCGTATGGAATATTACTCAGCCATAAAAAGGAATGAAATAAAGCCATTTGCAACATAGGTGGAACTAGAGACGATCATGCTAAGTGAAGAAAGTCAGAAAGAGAAAGACAAATGTCATATGATATTACTTACATGCGGAATCTAAAATATGACACAAATGAACTTATCTATGAAGCAGAAACAGACTCACCGACATAGAGAACAGACCTGTGGTTGCCAAGGGGGAGGGGGGATGGGGGAGGGATGGATTGGGAGTTTGGGATTAGCAGATGCAAACTATTATATAGAGAATGGACAAACAAGGTCCTACCATCGAGCACAGAGAACTATATTCAGTATCCTGTGACAAACCATCATGGAAAAGAATATTCTAAAAAAAGAATGTTTATCCATGTATAACTGAATCACTTTGCTGTACAGCAGAAATTAACACAACATTGTAAATCAACTACACTTCAATAAAATAAATAAAGTAAAAAACAGAAATTGTGAGGTCCCTTAACTGTGGTGATAGCATTCTATGGTGCATGAAAGAACCCAGTAAAATTCTGGGTAGCTGTGACCCGGCACCAAGAATGCTACAATAAATAGTCCATAAAGTTCTTCAAAAACCAATGATGTTTTATGCTCCTTCTTTTCTTTGAAGAGATTTTTTTTCTCAAATAAATGGTCGTGGCAGTAAAAAAAAAATCATCTCCATTTTACAAGGCTCAATAAGGTTGGCCACGTGTCACACGTATTTTTCTGGCTTCAGAATAACTTGTGAAATGCCAGCAGTGTTTCTCAGGTGGTGTCGGCCATGGGGCAGACCAGTCATAGTCTAGGAGGTCGGAACTTCGCCCTTGGGATGCAAGCATGGTATGGTTGTAAATATTAGGTCCTCAATCCAAATTGTGCTCCCCTGTCCATACTACACCCTCCTCAGTTCTCCTGTCACCCTTTTCCCTTCTTACAAGGTTGAGGATTACGGTGGCTACACCTGCTGTGAGCAGACCCCCACCACTCCCAGGACAGACTCGTCAATGGTTCTAAAAGTGGTGTCAGGAGAACAGCTGGGACTCTCAGCCGGTGCTGGACCCTCCCTTCAGGCTAGATCAACGTGGTAGGAAAGCACACCGCCCATCTAGGTCACGTCGCCCTGAATTAAGACATCATTATTATTCTGGCAGCCTACCCCTTACCGAGCGGAAACAGGTGGGTGCAGTTGGCAGTAACTGATCCCTTTTTCTGACTCAGAGCCTGGCACACTCCCCATCATGGTTAGCAAATCCCAGAAGTCCCAATCATCAGGTAATTGCTGGATGGGGACCAGATCAGCCCTGGGGGCTAGCAGTCCCTGATGAGAAAAGGGATATAGAACTTGGAACTAATTATTTTCCTTTTACATGTGGCATTACAGTAGAAATAAAACCGGACTCGCGTCAGAATTTTAAGGAAGACATTTTTCACCTGAGTCTTCATCAGAATATCGGTTCTCCTCTCCCATCACCTCCTTCTTTTGCCACCCAGCTCTTACCTAGAAACTGGTGTGTATTCACTGTGTGGTGAGGACAATACATGCTCAGAAAAGTAAACCTGAGAGTTAAACCCGCCAGATCAGGAAACCAAGCGATTATCTGAACAATTCTGACCCCTAATCTTTTGCGTCCTGCGCTGCTCAGATAATTCAGGGGAAAATGGGGCTACTCCTAAACTGTTTCAAAATTGCTTCAATTTCCTTTGTTTCTAGTAGAGATTTTGTTGCATGTGCTTTTCAGCCAAAAGGTATCTCAAACAAGAAGGAGGCTAGACATTGTCCCTGTGTCAACAGGGTGGGTGCGGGTTTTCTGAGCGATTAGTGTGATTGTATGTGACTGATCAGAGCTCTCAAACACCCCTGAGCCCTCGGGCAAATGGTTACGGAGGAGGAGAGCCTGGTGAGCAGAGCAGACCCCGTGGTCAGCTCCATCTGGCTTCCTCTCCTGGCTCGCCCGCTAGCTGCCTGTGCGCCCACTCTCTCTAGCTGTCATTCCTGCTCCAGGACAGGATAAGCCTGATAGGATAGCTGTGACAATCAGATGAGGCAGCCTAGATTTAAGCGGCTAACAGTGTCTGGGAAGTATAAGCAGTTAGTATCTCATTTCTCTTCTTGACCACATAGGAAGGACGGCCATACCTCCTGGTTTTGCTGCTGTGTCAGTCGAATTATGAACAGCACCCCGAGTGTCTTAGTTAAGAGGATAAAGTATACGGTTACTCTACATCCAGGTGACGCTGGGTTTTGATGAGTGTCTTTGTCAGAGAACTTTTGTGGCGAAGAATGAAACCCACTTGAGCCCTCTTAAGCCAAGAGGGGGATTTATGGGCAAGATGCAGAGGTCGTCCACAAAACGGCCAGGCTTCACGATGGGTCAGAACTCCCAGAAGTCCCTGCTCTTCTCTCTCTGGAGCTGTGTGTTCTCTTGATTGCTTCTCCCTGCACACCTGGTTTTGTCTTTTCCCTTTGGGCAGACTGGCTTTAGCTGTTTTGGCGAGCACGAGACCACCGTCACCTCGAACTTTATACCACCTTCAATTCACATGGGCTAAGTCAGGTCTTGAACTCCAACTTCATACTCTTGGGGAAAAAAAAAAAGATTCCTGGCTTTTTGCGTGCACACAAATACATTCCAAATGCACTGCTTTGGGTGTAGCATCCAACGATGGCTGAGTCAGCAGTGACTCCTGCTTCGTTGCCCCATTTAACAGGTCTCTGTGAACAGTCTCTCTGTGTTCCCAAGGGAGACTGGGAAGACTCTTTAAAAAGGGATGTAGGGTGGAGAATAAATTGTCGATGGAGGAAAAGATAACCTCTTTAGTAACTCCACCCCTGGCATATGGCATTCTGATGTCCCACTGAGACACTTCCCCACTGTCGCTCAACAGGCATCGTTTCCATGCTCCCAGAATTCAATCACACTTCTGCTTCCGGGGTCTCTTTACTTCAAGTATTTTTTTCTGTGCCGGGTGAACTGAAGCTAATAAATTCATCTATCCTCAGGAACTCACATTTTGGCAGGGAATGTGAATGTTCCCTCCTCACAGCTAGTCAACATGCTTTTGTTTTCTCAGAAGCTTCCTAGGGGCAGGGGGCCTTCAACTAGCACTTCTCAAGCTTCTCCACCAAAGCCGCCCTGACCATGGAAAGAAGTCCTGTGAGTGGGGTTCTGGGATTGTAACACAAAGCAAACATAACATTTCTCACATTTTAGTTTTTAACGCAGTTCAGATTTGTACTTTATAAAACATTAATGTTGGTTATGACTTTTTTCTCGAATTCTGGCATGAAACCATGCTTCTCAAACAACATATTGTGACTCTCCTATAACTGAGTATCTCCAGGCACACTGCCACATACAGACTCAGCCCAATGGAAGGGACAGATAACCATGGATATCTAGGCATCAGGATAAGTCATGGAGAATCCAGTTTGCAGTAGAAGGCTTTTGTTTGGTCTCTCAGATCATGAAACATATGAACATATGCGTGTAGGGTTGAATCTGAATCGTATGCATGTTTTCTTATGCATTCTTATGTCTCTTATGCAACAACCCAGAGGTTGATCTGGGCTCTATTCCTAGTTCTAGCTGGGTTCTCCTCCCCACGCTCACACTAACTATTGGCTATTATAGGGCTGAAAAAAAATGAAGTAACTTCACGTCTTCTCCAGACTAAATATCCTGTATTCTTTCCATTGTCGTGAGTGCACGCTCCCTGCCCCTCATCCTCTATTCTGACGCTGTTTGTCAGCTGTGCCCTCGTCAGTCACACGGGAGACCGTCCATGCTCCCCTCTCAGCACAGCTGGCTCCTCGGTGCAGCCCAAGATGGTATCGCGCATTGTGCAGCCCTGGCATGTTCTCGCGAGAGCACGCCCCCTCCCACTCAGCTGTTTCCAAATGGATTGCTATTAAGTAGTCTTCCTGATACTGTATTTCCACAGGAAACTCTTCTTAAAATTTAACGAGTGGTTTTACATGCATTCTGACTAAACGTTGCCTTTTACTTTGCTTACCATCTTAGGCTTTTCAGATCTTTTTGAATCTTGAGTTTGTTGTACTTTTCCCAGTTTTCTCTTTTTTTTTAACCTCCCTAACTTTTTTTAGACCTATTGTAAACTATAGGCACTATGTCATAGAGCAGATCTCCAGATCTTCATCTTGCAGAACTGTAACTTTATATCCACTGAAAAATAACTCCCAATTTCTGCTTCCACCCTCACCCCAATCTCTTGGCAATTACCATTCGATTTTCTGTTTCTACAAGTTTGACTATTTTAGGTACCTCACCTAAGTGTGATCATACAGTATTTGTCCTTCTGTGACCAACTTAATGTCTTCCAGATCCATCCACTTTGTTGCAAATGGTAGGATTTTCTTCTTTTTTCAGGCAGGATAATATTCCATTATATGTATCTACCATATTTTCTTTATCCATTCATCTGTGGTTGGACAACTGGGTTGTTTCCATATCTTGGCTATTGTGAATAATGCTGCAGTGAACATGGGAGTTCAGATATAGCTTCAAGGTCCTGATTACAATTCTTTTGAATATATACTTCAGGAGTGGGATTGCTGGATTATATCGTAGTTCTATTTTTAATTTTTGGAGATTTTATCTCTGTAATTTTCATGACTGTGTCTTTATGATTTCATCCAAGTCACTAATAACTATGTTGAACAGGTCAAAGAATCCTGCAGAAGTCCACTGAAGTCTGTTCTCTGGGTTCTTTCATTCAACTGTCAACAACATATTAAGTGTATATTAAATGCCAGGCTACTTGCAAGGTACTAGGGATATGGTGGTGAGAAAAACCGCCATGTCCATACCCTCATGTGGCTTACAGTTTAGTGGGGGAAATAATACTGGTTGTACAATCTCACATAAAGATGTATAATGATGAGGTGATAATATATTTTGGAGGAAAAATAGAGGGTGCCGAGAGGAGAATCTGACCTGGTCTAAGGATTCAAGAGAGTTCCCTGAGCAGGTACTATTTGAACTGGGAATGAACAAGGTAAAGAGGGGAGGGCACTGCAGACAGAGGGCACCGCACAGGCAAAACTTAGTGATGGAGCCCGCATGGTCAGGAAACAAGGGAAGGCCAGTATTGCTGGAGCACAGATCCTGAGGGAGGTGGCATGAGATGTGGGCTAGTTTAGAAGTTGGCTCTTTACTGAGAGAAAAGTGGAAAGCTTTGACAGTGTCAAAGCAGGGAAGTAGCGTAGTAAGATCTTCATTCTTAAAAGATCCCTCAGTGTGGAGAGTGGGTTAGAGAGAGGAAAGAGTGTTTCTGGGGAGAGACTTCCCTGGTGGTCCAGTGGCTGAGAATCTGCCTTCCAATACAGGGGACGTGGGTTCAATCCCTGGTTGGGGAGCTAAGATCCCACATGCCGCAGGGCAACTAAGCTCATGCGCTGCAACTACTGAGCCTGCGCACCGCAACTACTGAGCCCACGCACTCTGGAGCCTGCACGCCACAACTAGACAGAACCCAGCACCCCGAAACGGAAAGATCCCGCATGTCGCAACTAAGACCGGACGCAGCCAAAAATAAATAAATATATATATATATATATTTTTTAACAAAGAGTGTTGATGGGGAGACCACTGAGGAGGCTATTGTCAGAATTCAGGCCAGAGATGAAAGCAATTTGGACTAGGGTGCCAGCAGTAGGAATGGAGAGAAATGGATGGTTTCGAGAGGTACTTAGGGATACAGTAGACAGGACTTACTGATACTGATGAAGAGTAAGGAGAAGAGATATAAAGAATGGCCCTTAGTGTCTCATTTTTATAACTATATGAATAGTGGTACACTTGATTATGACAGGGAATATTGCAGGTAGATCAGGTTTGGGGAGCAAATGGGATACGTTTGACTTCAGACATACAGTGTTTGGGTACCACTGAGCTATCCAAATAGAGATGTTGAAAATAATAACAGCAAGCACTTATATCATGTCAACATATTAGGTGATATTTAAAGCACTTCGTACATATGAATTCATTTACTCTTTACAGTACCCCTGTGTGGTAAGTACTGTTATGAACCCCATTTTATAGAGGAGGAAACAGAAGTACAGAGAGGTTAAGTAATCTTCCCAGAGTCACACAGCTAGTCAGGAGAGAGTTTAATAAGTAAGTCTGGCATTGAGAAGAAAGGTCTGGACTAAAATTATAAATTTAAGAATCATTGGTAAGTCACAGGTATGGAGGAAATTGTTCCAGGAAGATAGCACAGAGTAAAGAGAGCTGAACACTGGGATAGAAAAATGACCCACAATCTAAGAATAAGGCCAAGGGGATGGCTGGCTGCATGTCCTCTCATTGCATCCTGAGTCAACGTTTATCAGACCTACCCATGGATTACTTAATTTTCTAGGAAAATATACTACTGTTTAACTTTGCTTCTTTTTACTATTAATTAAGAGTTCACTCCTTGATGTTGCATTTACTTGTATATTTGTGCCCCGTAGAGATACAAATGATTTCTACCTGGCAGAAAAGAAAATTCCAAAGGCAAAAACTAATAAAAACAGTAACCAGTTTTGTATGCAAACAGCAATCTTATTCTAACTTTCTTGTCTTAAAAGGACTACAAAACCACCAATTCCTTAAATCTTCTTAGAATCAGCTTTACCATTTTGCTGGTTCCGTCATTCATTACGGAGTTGAGTAAAACCCTTGACACATGTTCATTCTCTATTTGTAAGAGAGTCATGGTTTAACTTCTGAGAATTACCCTAAGAAAGAAACGGGTCTTGAGCATCTTCAACCGTCTTTGGGAGAACCATTACTAGTCACAAATCCACCAGCTGTTCCTGAGCCCACATTTCTCCTTCTTTTCATTTATTCATTTTTTAAAATGTATTACTGGAAAAGTACTTAGCACAAGGTATCATAAAAAGCTCAGGGCATGGGAAAGAGAGAGTGAAATATGAAGACGATGCCTCTGAGGTACTTACGGTCCATGGTGGGAGGGGAGGGGAACACACAAATCAACAGGAAACCATAATATGTAACGTGCCATCAAGGAAGGATGCTATGAAGCATATGAGAAGGCTTTGCAATGGACCTTAGATGACAAAGGGGGGACTTTGCCAGATGGAAATGAGAAGAAAGGATGGAAGCAATAACGTGAACAAAGGTGACACACAGCAAAAGAGTGCACCATGTTAACATTTTGGTGACGTTCACATACCCCTTGCTTTGGCATTCTGCACATGCCAGTTTAGATCCCTTGGAAATGGCTGAACCTGGGAACCCAAGCAGGCTCTCAGTGCTCACTGACCCCCGTTCCTGAAGGCTCAGAAATGGTTCACGGTCACAGAATCTCCTAATAGGTGACTCCCCATCTGGAACGCAGATGGGCATTATGTTCATCCCAATTGCTACATCTTTTCATTGCTCCAGGCATGACATTCATATGGGATTTTTGAGTCAAGAATAGTTTGTCCTTAACTACTGAAAAGAACCTAATAACTATAAAAACAGGGAAGTGAAAATTAGTTACCTGGGTTTCTGGCTTTATTTTTCTGAGGAGATGGCTTTGAAACATGTATAAAATGGGCAAAACCCCTATCCAAAAGTAGTTCTTCAAGAACAATATTCCTGAGCAGGTCCTGTGTCCTCAGTGGAGGTGGGGATTTTCTGTGCCCTGGAAGGCAGGACTCGGGACCAGCTGGCTCTTCCCACGTAGCTGACATTGTACGAATTCCTTTCACCTGATCATCTATAATTCTCAAAATACCCATTAGGATTGTTCTTTCCATTTTACAGAAGAACAGAAGCATTTTCAAAAAGAGTAAATAGAGGACCAAAGATCACAGAATTGGGGTTTAGCGCAGACTTAACAAAGTGCACATATGTTGTACGTTCTTTAAAGCAATTAGGTGTTAGTTGCTATTTCCTGTTCTGGCTTCCTGTCTCAATTGGCAGGTTCCTGTGACCCGTGTTTTCTTGTCCACTTGGGACTGCTGGCTACATTCTGATGGTGCCCGGGGAGACCCTACAGCTCAAGCCCTTTTTATTATTTATTCCCTGGCCCCAGTCCAGGGGACTTTATCCTCAGAGCTGCCTATTAACTCCTCAGAAAATCTTACCTAAGAACACATCTAGTTAGGCTGTGCATTGATAAAAACTGAGCACTTAATATACAGGGAACAGATCCGAGATCTCCCACAAACACCAGATAGCTCCTTCCTTGCACCAGGAGAAACCTGGTGTTTTACATCTATGAAGTTCACTTTGTTTCCATAAATATTTATTAGATCTGTATTATGTGTCAAGAACTGCTCTGTGTCCCTGGTCACCAGGGATGCTAAGATGTAAACAACAGAGTCCCTGCCCCAAGAAAAATGACATTCTCATTGCCTAAGGTAGACAGTGTGTAAGAGGGTCTGGGGACTCTCTGTGGGAGTTTAAACTGGGAGAGCCTGTTTGAAGGACAATTTGGCAGCATCTACTGACATTTTAAATGTGTACAGTCTTCGATGGAGGACTTTCACATCTGTAAATTATCCATAGTAGTGCTCATACATAGGCAGACATATATTTAAATATATCTAAATATTTAAATGTATCTAATATATTTAAATGTACGTGACATTTGTTTTTAACGATGGTATGTCAGAAAAGCAGCATTCCATGGAAAAGAACAAATTCTATTTTTATGTTCTGACATGAACAATTGTCCACATATAATCTTCACACGTAATTCCAAAACAATACAGAATATGCTTTCATTTATGAAAATCATTAACCTCTATTATGTGTGTGTCTGTGCACACATGTGCACACATGTATAAATGCCAAGAGAGAGCTCCGGGTGGATGCCCAACAAATCACCAATAGGTTCTCCTTCTGGAGACAGGAATGGGATACAGGGTCAGGGTAAAGATAGTCTTCCACTTTTTATTATACAAGTCTCTATATAATTTAAATGGTTTTTATTACCTTGGATGTTCACTTAAAATAACTTAAAAGTTGTGCTACGAGAAAAGCACAGTAAGCTGTAGGAATTCAAAAAGGTAATGGAGTCCTGCTGGCCTGGGGCAATCACGGCAGATAAAGAGGGACATTTAGAGCCAGATCAGGGGTATTTTAAAGCAAGAATGTATTCCAGACGAGGAAATGGAGTGAACGGCAAGAGTGCTGTGCATTCTGCAAGGAGGATTTGGGTGACAACCAGCAGAGGGCTTGGGCGCCCAGGAAGTCCCAAAGGACTGAACTGAAATGTTAGCCTCTCTGAGAAACTTTCTGAGATTCTCCTCTTTGATTTAGGTCTTTTGTGTGTTTGCCCATTACTTGCATCATCTCAGGTGTTTGATAAATATTTGTGGGCCAAGTAAATTAAATCACTGTTAATTATTGAATGCATTGTATCATGTATATCCCTCTATCATAGCACTTATTAGACTCCACTAGGACTGTCTCCCCTACTTGACTATAAGTCTTTTCAGGACAAGAAAAATGTCTTTTTCTTTTCTTTTCATATCTGCTGGGTCTATTACTCAAAACACAATAGACAATCAAAAATTCTGTTGAGTACCTGTATATGCCAACCATGAATGAACTAATCAAGTGTGAGATAAAAATCAATAAATAATACATAAATAAATGACAAAGTGGGTGGTGCTCAACAGTAGACTAAGGTACTTGGGCCTATTCTGAGGGCAGTGGGAAACCACTAAGATTTTTGTGCAATATTATCAGAGCTGGTTAGAGGGTGGAAAGGAAGAAGAAGAGTTAAGAAACCCTTCAGATAGTTAAGATGGGAGAAGGTGAACATATAAAACTCCCCAAAGCAGATCACACTTGATTCAGTTGGCAGAAAAAGCATCACAGTGAGAACAAACTGCAGAAACACAATTAACACGTTTTGGTCAGCATCTGTACGTATCCCACGGAGAGCGGTCTGTGTTTTCTTTGGGGAAGGGTGAGAGAGAGGGGGTGGAGAGGCCCTTCGGAAGGGAAGAAGCGAGAATAAATAGGTGTAGCTCGAGGCAAAGTTCACCCTGCCCCCTACTTTCCAGGACAGGGTCTTACTTTCCTTTGTGCCTAAAATAGCGCTCATCTGCCTGCCTGCTCACACCGGCTGCTGAGCGAGGCTGCTGATTCCAGAAAACTAAGAAATCATGCAAGACCTTTGCTCATTTATTTTAAGATAAGTAAGCAAGAAATGGTGGGGGAGAGGCTTTGTTATTCTAACAGATGATGCTGAGGATAGAAAGAGAAATGGAGCCTTTAGAAACCTAAGTAAAAGCCCAAGTGACTTAAGCACAAAGTCCCAAGGCCTCTTGCACCAAATGAGCCCCTCTGTGCTGTTGCAGCTTCTTTACTTCACGTGGCACAAAGGAAATAAATAAAATGGCTGTCAAATGACATATTTACGGTTTTGACTGAAGAAGACATGAAAAACTGGAAGCTCTTTTTACTTATACACTCTAAGGACCACTTTCTGCTGTCAAGTTCAAGTGGCAGCATTTGGCCAAGTAATGCATGAAGCTCTGGGGGCCAACTGTGCCATCAGTTGAGGGGGAACAGCGTCCAGGGGAGGAAGGAGAAGAGACAGCCACTTGCTGGGACTGCTTCTGTGAGAGGCCTTTGACAGAACAACAAACAGGAAGCTTTCTCCTTCACACAAGGAAATGAACGCCAAAAAATAAATCGTTTTTAACACATGTGACTTTAGAAGGAGTTGAATTCACATCTGATTTCTTCAAAGAGTCCAGGTATAAAACAGGGAAGTTTTCTCCATTTGTCCCCTGAAAAGACACATCATTTGTGTTCTATGGAGCTCAACATGGACAACGGGATACGTCTAACGATAAAATATGAGAGAGACTTTTCAAGCAGAGATAAGAATCTAAGCAACTGGTATGTAATTGAGTGGCCAGATGAGCTCTCCTCCTTAGGGACACACAGTCTCTGCCCGCACAGTAATTCTGGGGATGGGGCCACTGCCGAGGCTGGGATGGGAATCTCTCTCTGGGGGCTGACCCTAAAGTCAGGTTACCAGACACGCCGGACGGCAGCTTTACAACCACACTGTGCGTGTTCTCCTGTGTGATGGCTGTTACTACGTTAACCCTCTGTGAGTTTCAATATGGTTTTCTCAGGAAAGCTCTGGTCCTGTTTCTGCCAGGCAAAAAGGGGAGGGGAAGGAAAGAAGGCAGCATTCATTTATTTATTCAACAAAATAGGTGCTGGATAAAGTGTGAAATTGATGGACAAAAAATGGCAGGCAAAATGATATGTTTGAAAGGACCCCATTGAGGTCTTTTATGTGTGACTCTTTATCATGTGATAAATTCAGAGGGGAAACAGCAGCCGCCCAGCCAGCCAGCCAGCCTCCCCCCACGGGGCAGGCGTCTGCTTTTGTAACTGTTCAGAAGACAGTTAACACAGCAGGTCTGAGTCTGCTGTCCTTCGAAAGGCATGCTTGCAAGTTGGCTCTTGGCTGGCATTTGGGACTTTGGATTTGGGGAGTGTTGCCATCATTTCCTAACTGATAAGGGTGGTTTAAAGTAGCTAAACCTGTTTGTACAAACAATGTCGTTCATGGTGAACACTGGTTTCCTTTCTGGGGGTCTGGATTTTGGTATGTGCTAGGCAGAGGGTGCCTACATGATCAGTGTCCAATGAATACACTGGGCATTGAGTCTCTCACAAGCTTCTCTTGTTTATACATCTTTTTGCTGGAGTAATTAAGCATGTCCTGTGTGACTCTGCTGGGAGAAGACTCTTGGAAGCTTGCAGCTGGTTTCCTCCAGACTTTGCCCGGTGTGCCTTTTTCCCTTCACTTATTTTGCTTTGTATCTTTTTGCTGTCATTAATCACAGCCATAAGACAGCTATATGCTGAGTCCTGTGATTTATTCTAGCCAGTCACCAAACCTGGAGGTGGTCTTTGGGGACACCCTGCTCCATCTCTACTGTGCCCTATACTTAATGATCAAGCCTCTCATATAAGTTCTTATTTAATTCCATTTTCAGGAGCTCATTCAATGGAACTTTCTGGAGGCAGAGAGCACCGGGGTGAATTCCAAAGCAGAGAAAAGATAATGAAGGGGAAAATGCAGTTTACCCAGAGCCCATTGACTCTGCTGGAGTTTAGTATAGGAGGTCTTCATTATCTTTGTATTGCATTTAGCCTTAGTTATTACTATAGAGTTTGATGTGTGCTTTTTACAATGTCATATTTTATGTTTCTTATATTCTGGAGGCGACAAGTCAAGTTCATACATCTTAACAATTATTACAAAAACTGTATTTTTTCAAGTGTTGAGTCCTCTATTATTCCATAAATAAGGAGTTTTTAAAACAGTAGAGAAAAATACTCCAGTTTGCTGAATTGATCACTTGAGCTCCTTTCCGAGTTATTTTCTTTCATTTTAAATGAACTTTGATTTGTCAATCTTTTTAACAACAAAGGCATCTACAGTGCAATTATATGCTTCTTCTAGAAACTGAGTATATAAGCATGAACACATGTATGCATGTATACCCATGGGTACAAAGGGCAGAACTCTTTGTTTTGATTGGATATTTCTTCTTTCTTTTCTTTAGCTTACAGACACATCTTTCTTTCCTACATCTTATTGGTTCCACTAAGCCTACAAATTCAAATATAAACGCTTTCAGTAGGCCCTGAAAGTTTTGGAGAAGGTGGCAAGGAAATTCAGAGCTCTAAAGGCTTTTGATGGCAAGGAAATAAGGATCCTTATTTTTATTTGTTATCTTCAGAGCTCTAAAGGCTTTTGATGGCTCTTTTTGCAGTGAACGTGGCAGACACTGGTGGTTTGCATACCCCCAAACCAGATATTTCCCTTTTCTTCCTTTGCTAACTGAACCTTGATTTTGGGGTGGTAGCCATGCATCAATCTCCAGGAGGTGAATCATGATTGATCTAAGGCAATCAGGGCAACCGTGTTTCTCTTCTCCAGTGGTTCATCTAGCAATGCCCATGTGACCCAGTTCTGGCTGATAAACCATAAAGAAAGTCTGATGGGAGCTTCTGGGAAAGATTTTCTTTTCCCTCCATAGAGATTCATATGAAGAAAAATCTCTGTTGCTTCCTTTCTACCTTTTATATTTTAGACACAATTAGACAAGGACTTGATTTCTGGAGGTGGAGTGTCTATCCTAAGACCATGAGGTTACGTATGTGAGCATGAAAGCTAACATCTCACGACAGTGGAATGGAAAGATGAAAAGCGCCTGGGCCTTGGGTGACTGTTGAACCACCAAACTAATTGTGGGGCTGCCCTTCTCTGGATTTCTTTTCACGTTAAGAATAAATGTTCTTATCCTTTAAGGCTGTACGTTTTTCTCTTACTTGTAGGTGAATGTATCTTGATACAATCCGTAATGCAGTGCGACTCAAAATAATATAACATTGATAAGTGTAGGGGATACCAAGATGCTCTGCTCATATCTCCTCTTTACATCCTAAGCACCCATTCTCCAGCTGCTGGGAACATGGGCTGCTGATGGCTCACAGCTGTGATGAGAAATTGCCTCACCCAAGGCTACAGCCCCAGCCAGGGGGAGCTGATGCAGAGATACAATGACCTAGCCCTCTTCTCTCAATTTGGGACAACTCTGGAGGGTCATCTGCAGGAGACGGCTGTGACATGGCATCCTGGTGACCTGGCACATTCCATATACAGACCCTCTTTGACTTACAACGTGGGTACATCCTGATAGCCCACTGCAAGTTGAAAATATTGTAAGTTGAAAATGCATTTAGTATATGCAACCTACCTAACATGGTAGCTTAGCCTTGCCTACCTTAAATGTGCTTAGAACCCTTACATTAGCCTAGAGTTGGGCAAAATCATCTAACACAAAGCCTATTTTATAAAGAAGTGTTGACTCTCTCATGTAATGTATTGAATACTGTACTGAACGTGAAAAACAGAAAGAATGGTTGTCAGCGTATCGATTGTTTACCCTCCTGATCGCGTGGCTGACGGAGAGCCCCATCACGCTGCCCCCGCCCAGCATCACGAGAAATCATCTTACTAGCCCAGGAAAAGATCAAAATGCAAAGTTTGAAGTATGGTTTCTAATGAATGCATATCACTTTCACACCATCAGAAAGTCAAAAAAATGTAAGTTGAACCATCATAAGTTGGGGACAGTCTGTAGTTACCGTTTAAACTGCTGCTTATCTGAGTCTTGGAGAGATGCATTGCGGGTCCCCTCAGAACTCCAGAGCCTGGGAGGAACTCTAAGGGGCTGCTATAAGGCCATCTCCTACTTGATTCCCCATCTCCCCAGGAGACTGTCATGAGGTAGTTGCTTATTGCCTTGTAGTTTATCATAGGTATGGGGTTTTCTGTCCCCTGCCCCTTAACAGAAGACACGCAGACACAACGGCTGTGCTGCAGGCTAGCACTGGCCCCTCAGCAACTGTGTGTCCCATGGTTCTTGTGTCAGTCATCTGTCTCTTTTCCTTTCAGTATCATCCTTTTTGGTGCGTGGGATGCAGACCATGCGGAATGGCACCTTTGACTTTCTCTTCCTTTTGCTGTCTAGATAAGTAGTAAATTGTCTAAATCTAAAAGTAGCTCATTGCATGTTTACTGGCAGAATCTCAGGCTTTGGCCTTTGGCCTTGTGTTGTACGTGTGTACTTGACACCCATCCCAACTCCTAAGGTTTCTGCAGGAGTCACCGAGCCTCAATTGCAATCACATGGCAGGTCAGCTTTTCTCTATGCCTGGGGTCACCGTCCTCACTTCCCTACATGTGTACCTCCCAAGACATTTCCCAAAAACCCTGCGTGCAATTCTGTCTTGGCATCTGTTTCCAAACCTAAGATAATGGGTCCTAGCAGTGGT
The DNA here is from genome assembly GCF_059928025.1 of Delphinapterus leucas. Taxonomy (NCBI): domain Eukaryota; kingdom Metazoa; phylum Chordata; class Mammalia; order Artiodactyla; family Monodontidae; genus Delphinapterus; species Delphinapterus leucas. The sequence goes on along the minus strand of NC_143140.1, from coordinate 20,882,820 downwards.
CCTAGAAAGCGGACTCTAAAATGGGATTCTGAAGATGGATTATTCACCCACCAGCTGGCAAACAGGACCTCATCACTGGTGGTAGAATCCCTGAGATGCTTTAGGGGTGCAGTTATTAAAACTTTCATTGATGGTAAACTGGGATGGGTACCAGTAGGAAGGTATGTACTGGATGGAGGAATACATTTGCTGCTTGAGACGTCTGGAGGAAATGGTAACTAATAGACTGTGGCATTGGCGGCTGTTTCCAAGTGCCACTGATTTGTCAGAGTTACTGAAAGGCTCAGCAAGATTAAGCACCAATTCAAGGCAAACTATGAATGCTGCAGGCCTCACATTTAATAAACCCTAATTTCCTACAGCCATAGGGCAGTCATAGAGGAGGACCAAAACCAGGACTTAATTGAAAGATTCAAAAAGTTTCAGAGAAAGTTGAATTCTTAGCTCCAGCAAATGCCCTATGCCAAGGCCAGGACCCTAGTAGGCAAGGACTGAGACCCTGAGATCTCCCCAGATCTGGGTAAATGAACTTGAGAACCTTGAAATCCCAGACTCCCCTGAACCCACTGGGCCTAAAGAAGTGACCCACTTCCCCTTTTTGGAAGATAATTACCCCCACCCTCTACCCCACCTTGAGAAATATACCTTCCAAAGACTCGAGAGCCTGTCGTATCAGGAAAGTTTTGGGGGTACAGTGGTCTGGGTCATGCCAGAATATCTCCTCCAAAGTAAAGACTAATTCTTATTTGTCCTTCCCACTAGGAAAGAAGCAAAATTCTTGGTAGGTCTCAAAAGGTTTTGGAAGCAACATATTTAGTATTTGGGAATAAATACTGCCTTGACTCATTTACCAGGCTGGGTGGAAGGCTGCTGGCTCTGAGCGGGGACTGGAGCAAGCATCTCCCCAACACAGCCCTGTTGCTTGGGGTGTGAGATCTGGCAGGCCCTCAAGTACTAGAAATGTCTGCAGTGGGAAATGATACCACATAGAATTTACAGTAAGCCTCAATAGGAGACTCAGTATCTGCCAAGTCATAGGATGGGCAGGTCGAGCAGCAATTTGCTGTTGGATGACAGTGGAACATCTGAGATTGGGCACTGGTGGGACCACAGGATCCAAACACAACCCAGCCCCCCACCATTTGTCACAGTGGGCTTGACACTTCTGCTGCAGCCTACACCTATGCCTATAGGAGGAATTTTGAAAAATACTTGAGTGTGAATAGCCAAAGCAACCATGAGAAAGAACAAAGCTGGAACCATTACACTCCCTGATTTCAAAATGTATTACAAAGCTATAGGAATCAAAACAGTGTGGCACTGGCATGAAAACACATAGATGAATGGAACAGAATAGAGAGTCCAGAAATAAACCTATGCATATATGGTCAATTAATTTATGACAAAGTAGCCAAGAATATACAATGGGGAAAAGACAGCCTCTTCAACAAATGGTATTGGGAAAACTGGACAGCCACATGTAATAGAATGAAACTGGACCACTACCTTACACAAAAAACTCAAAATGGATTAAAGATTTGAATGTAAGATCTAAAACCATAAAACTCCTAGATAAGTGATAGGTGATAAGTTCCTTGACATTGGTCTTGGTGATAAGTTTTTGGATTTGGCAACAAAAGCAAAGACAACAAAAGCAAAAATAAATAAGTGGGACTACATCAACTAAAAAGCTTCTGCACAGTGAAGGAAACCATTAACAAAATGAAAAGGCAATCTACAGAATGGGAGAAAATATTTGCAAATTATACATCTGATAAGAGGATAATATCCAAGATATATAAAGAACTCATACAGCTCAACAGCAAAAACCCAAACAATTCAATTAAAAAATGGGCAGAGTATCTGAGTAGACATTTTTCTGAAGAAAAGATTTTTCCAAAGATGGCCAATGGTTACACGAAAAGATGGTTGACCTCATCAATCAGGGAAATGTAAATAAAAACCACAATGAGATATCACCTCGCACCTGTTAAAATGGTTATTATCAAAAAGACAAGAAATAACAAAGGTTGGCAAGGATGTAGAGAAAAGGGAACCCTAATACACTGTTGGTGGGGATGTAAATTGGTGCAGCCACTATGGCAAACAGTATGGAGGTTCCTCAAAAAATTAAAAGTACAACCATCATATGATTCAGCAATTCTTCTGGGAGTTTATCTGAAGAAAACAAAAAACTAATTCAAAAAGATATATATGCACCCCCATGTTCACTGCACCATTATTTACAATACCCAAGACGTGGAAACAGCCTAAATGTGCATCAGTGGATGAATGGATAAAGAAAATGTGCATAACGGAATATTATTCAGCCATAAAAAAAGAACAAACTCTTGCCATTTGCGACAATATGGATGGATCTAAAGGGCCTTCTGCTAAATGAAATAAGTCAGAGAAAGACAAATACTATAATCTCAATTATATGTGGAATCTAAAAAAACGAAACTGAGCTTATTGAGAGAACAGATTGGTGGTTGCCAGAGTCAGGGAACGAGAGGTGGGGGGGATAGGTGAAGGGGGTCCAGAGGTACAAGCTTCCAGTTATAACTTAAGTCATGAGGGTGTAGTGTGCAGCATGGTGACTATAGTTAATAATACTGTATTGCATATTTGAAAGTTGCTAAGAGAGTCGATCTTCAAAGTTCTCATCAGAGAAAAATAATTTTGTATCTATGGATGATGATGGATGTTAACTAAACTTACTGTGATCATTTTACAAGACACATAAATATCGAATCATTATACTGTACACCTGAAACTAATATGTTACATGTCAATTATACCTCAAAACTTTTTTTTATAAAAGGAAGTATACAAAAAAAAATACTTGAGTGTGTTATGGGCCAAACTGTGTCCCCCCAAAATTCATAAGCTGAAGTCCCAACCCTTAGTACCTCAGAAGTGACTATATTTGGAGACAGGCTTTCTAAATAGGTAATTAGGATTAAATGAGGTCATTGAGGAAGGCCCTAATCCAATATGACTGGTGTCCTTACAAGAGATTAGGACACAGACACACACACAGAGACAGCCACGTAAAGACACAGCAAGTAGGCAGGCATCTGCAAGGCAAGGAGAGAGGCCTCACAAGAAACAAAACCTGTCAACATCTGGATCTTGACTCTCTGGTTTCCAGAACTGTGAGAAAATAAATGTCTGTTGTTGACACCACCCAGTCTGTGGTATTTCGTTATGGCAGCCCTAGCAAACGAACAAAGAATGAAAAAGAGAATGATACGGCAGTACCTAGAACAGGACACGACAGGAGTCAGAGCATTTTCTATATAGAAATTTGAAGCATATTCCTATGCTGAAAGAAGACATGGGAGAGTAGGCCAAGACCCCCCGTCCGGGGTGTTTTTTGTATTATCTCATTGCTTCATTGTTTCTGGTTCTCGACATGGCAAGAAATTCACCATATTAATCTGACTATGTTAGTGCTATAAGCATTTGTTCATCAGGGGAAAGCAGCATTTTTAATCTTAATAAATCAGTCCAATCAATGGACTGAACTACCCTTGAATTGGTAGATAGGACCTACTGGCCTAGTTCTTTAAAGAAATATTTAAATAGCCAAACCAATTGTAATAAGAATTAGTCGTGTTGACAAAACATTTCACTACTTTTATAACGTATGACTTTTATTCAGATTTCCAGTTCATTTTCTGTTGAATAAGCAAAATCATGTTTGCTTTAGTATTTAACCATTACTACTTTAACTTTATTTTTCTTGGGTTAAGTAGATTCTATCTGTGTAGCAGCGTATGGCTAATTTTCACAGATGGGCCACAGCAGAATCCACCCTCAATAAAGCTTAGTTCAGATCCACAGACCAAAAAAAAAAAAATCACTTTCAAACAAAGAATTCAAACATATGTAGGATATTAGGACTTCCCAGAAGTTCAATGATTTTCACTGTGGCTTCTATAAGATCTAAGATTCATATTATATGACTTTGTTTAATTTTGGCTTTGTTTTCCATTTGTTTTGCTTTTAAATTATGCAAAGTGTGACAAACGGTTTGAATACTTTCAAAATGAGAGTCCATACTTCCGGTACCCTATGTATATTCTGTTCATATGAAGAATTTTATTATTTATTTTTTATTTGCTAACATATATGTAATAGCCTTAGAGTACACATTAAAATAATTAATTTAATACAAAATAAAATACCATATACTAAGAGCTGAGTGTTATGGTAACTTACAGAACTAAAGCAAAACCAAATTTACTCAGCATAAACTTAGTTAGACAACATCAATGTCAATTCAATTAGGTAAACTCTCCATATCAGGCCTAAGAAATCATATAAATTAGAAAATTTTAAGCTGCCATATTTATTAGGTTCTTTATTGAGGCTGGCAGGAAGGGCTGGGAGAGAGAATGAAAAATAAATTGAAAAATGCTAAATCTTTTCATTAACATTTATTGCTCAGATATATTTTACGTCATAAAGTATTTTAAATTTTATTAAACCAGCTGTAAAATGGAGGATAAGTGCTTTTTGCTTTACAGGGAAGTTTTTCCAATATAGGAATTCCCCATATAACTGATGGGTACTTGAACATACTCAAGATTGGTTTTTATGACCTCTGTCAGGAATTTCCAATGCTTATCTTCAATAGTTTCTTTTTCACCATATTCTGCTTTGAATGGGGCTTGAGTGGAGATCAGGAAGAAGTTCTTACAGAAAGGTCTCTCTCCACAAACAGATACTGTCCAAGGCCATGCAGACAAAATTGTGTTTCTTTGCTATTGTTATGTTAGGGAACCATGGACTGAAACCGCCCGCCCTGGCCAGGCAGTTATCTCACAGCAAGAGGTCGGGATAAGGAACACGGAACTGACAAGTTGCTGCCAGCCAGGAAGAATTCGGGTGTGGCCAAAATGAGGGAGGAGATGCCAGCCCATAATATGTCCTGCCAACCTCTCAGAATCCTTCATGCTGGAATCCATCTTTGCTGAGAGATGCGTGCGCCACCAGGAAGGACCCTGAGTCAGACCAAATACGGGCCAAGCAAGATGACTAGCCAGAGACAACCTGGAAAACTAACCTCATCACCATAACCCTGAGACTTCAAGCCACATGGCAGAGCAGTTCTCCTGGGTCCCCTTACCCCCCTGCTCTCTGCCCGGGCTTCCCTTCCCAATAAAGTCTTTTGCTTTGTCAGTACATGTGTCTCCTCGGACAATTCATTTCCAAGTGTTAGGACAAGAGCCCACTCTCGGGCCCTGGAAGGGATCCCCCTTCCTGCAACACTTACAATTTATCATTTTATCCCCTACCCCTTCCCCAGTCTCTCATGCACGCACAAGGGTCATTTAGTCTGAGGTGCAGGAGTCTGTGTGTCAGCCTCCAGACCACCGACCTCTTCCCCTAATGTTCTACTCCATGCTCCTCGACAATCCAGGAAACCACTCCCTCAGTGGTTTTGCTTTGTCCTTCAATTCCAAGGCCCACCTTTTGCTCTCTTGCTTTTCATTACAGGCATTCCCTCTATGAACATTCCAGCATTTTGCATCTCAAAGCTCTCTTGGATCTGAGCTAACCTCCAACCTGAATTTGCTCAAAGCGAAAAAGGAACAGTCCCCACACTTGATTAGCCCAAGGGAACAGAGCGAGGACTGTCCTACCGGAGAAAACGCCCAAGTTCCAGTCTCAGTTGTCTGTATTTTAATTCCAAGATCACAGGCAAGTCACCCAATTTCTGCCAAACTAACAGGATGGTTGTGAGGATTAAGAGGTCTATTTACAACTGCCATTTCTAATATTTGTTCATGCATAACCCATTTTTGACAGTTTTCTTGAAAAATCTGACTTCCCTTGGCTATGATACTTTCCCCAATGGATTTTGTATCCTTGGAGTGTAAGAACTATGACTAATTTTCTTTGAATAGTTAATATCTACTGTCTGGCAATTGCTATATACGCCAAAGATATTTGCCAAAGAAGAAAATGAACGAATTAAATACAAGTAACTAGTGTGTGTGCCAGTAATGTTCCAACGTTAAACAAACTACAAATACAAAGTGTTGGTTTTTTCATTCATTCATTAAACAAAATTTTGGAGTTTGCTCTGTGCCAGGCACCCCTGCTAGGCAAAGACAGTGGAAGACACTTCTTGTCAGAAGTAGCAATTCTTAATACTGGAGAGCTTGTATACTGTGTGCCTACCAAAGAGTTACTGTCACTGGAGAGTCAAACATGAAGGGACAGTAAAACATCTGAGTAGCAAGAAGGAATTTCACTTTGATGTTATGAAAGATCTGATGCTTAGAAATGCAAGAAACATTCTAACTTTAGGATTTAACGAATCAGTGCATTTTACCCAGATATACCATCTCTTTTCTTCCTTTTTCTTTTACTTCCTCATGGATAAATTCACATGTTTTAATGCTTTATCTTCTTTAAGGAATCAGATCAAATCAAGAGCACCAAATATGTACTGAGCCCTTAATGTGTGGATAGCATCACCTTTTTCAAATGAGAGAAATATTTAGTCTTTGGACCTTCTTCAGTGATAGCCAGTGAGCAAATAGGGCTCTTTCTCTAGAAAATGTTGACTACACACTGAAATGGCACAGTTATACAATTTAATTTAATGTATTAAAATTCTATTGTATACTGGGCCAGGTTGCCAGGTTCTGATGTATATACCAAATTGATTTAAATATCACTGCCGCCCTCAAGGAGCTTAAATTCAGTGTAAGAGGTAAGACTTGTGTACAAATATCCAGTCATAATTGGGGGGGGAAACATATCATAAGGAAGGAGTTAATTTATACATTGTCAAATATTCAGAGAGAAATTGCTGTCACTGTAAATGGATCATAATGACAGCCTCATAAGGTGTTTAAATTGCCTCTACAGCCTTATTTCAAGGCTGTTAATTATTTCAATTAACAAAATATCTCCAGTGGAAAAAATCGGTCATTTCCTAGTTATTACCTAAGCCTTTACCACTTAGATTCTGTGCATAATTTCAGAGGCTTTTGTGTAGTAACAATGATTCATCTTCCATTTTATGTAGTCTTTTCCAGGGAATCATTGTTAGTATCTCTACATACATTCCACATGGGCTCAGATTTTCAATGCAATATTAATGTTCCATGTGCATAGAAATGTTTTCATCTACCTGTCCTGGCTGTTCTTATTCTAATACTTTAAATGCAGTTTGCAGCTAACCCGTTTGTTCTCATCATGGGAGATGGGCTTATAGCTCACATAGAGTGGAGGCATAATAGCTAACCAGTTTTTATTTTAGCCTAGAGGATCGCAGATCTGCCCCCCTGGGATTTATGCCATCATTTTAAACCCCAAGCTAAGAAAAGTGTGTATTGTCAGACTTGCTTTACCATTCTTTCAAATGAAAGTTTAATCACCTTGACATTTACAGTAAGGAGTGTCTGAGTGACAGCATTTATGGAGCACACAGCAATCTCTACCCAGAAGTAACTGAAAATGTGGAGTGAAGAAGGATGGTTGAGTGTCAAATCCAGACGCCAAGTCTAAAAACAGCCTTTCAAGGGCTGAGATATAACCGATGCTGCTCTCATGTTTTAGAGGCCAGGCTTCTTCCTTCATGGTGTTTGTAAGTTTCATGGGGGAGAGAAAAGGATTCTTTAGTCAAATAAGTTTGGGAAACACCGGGGCCCAACAATGCTCAGAACTTCTCAAAACTTTTAGTACATTAATGTGCTATTCAAAGTTCCATAAGAGATAAGTATCATGCAGCTTTCTAGACGTTTTATGGTTATAGAAGCTTATTTTTTCATGGGAGATGTTTTGGAACAAGTGTTTGGTGGAAGGTATTTTATTTTATTTTACTTTTTTTAGGTGATTTTTATTTTCACCTTTTGTTCATCTGTAGCTCCTGCTTTTTAATTAATTGCATTTTACTATGAGCATATATTATTTGTACAATAACAGCAAAAAGAAAGGGTAATACTCAATAGGATCAAAATTAGGTAAACCAAAACATATGTGTGAAAAGAGAACCAACTATAAGCAAATAATTCACTATTCTTAGTGGTTGCCTTTGGGAGAGATTATAGGTTGTGGGTAACCTTTCCACTTCTTTCTACTCCGGGTATTTTTCAAACTTCCTAAAATGGGTATGGGAAAACAATACATATAGCGTGTAAAAAATAAAATTGCATACCTATATAATACATAAATTTTGCAGGGAAAATTTTTTTAATTAAAAAAGATTTTTTAAATAAGCATTTTACTTTAATTAATTTTAAATACAGAAAAGTTGCAAAGATAGTATAGAGTTTTGTTTCCCCAGTTTCCCGCAATGTCAACATATTATGTCATCATGATACATTTGTCAAAACTAAGAAATTAACATCAGGAAATCACCATTAACTGTGGAAGCTATTTGAGCGTCAAAGATGTTTGCCTTGTCTGGAGTTGTTTTACCTTGCCATTTTCACAATGGAAATTCATTTGTTTTTTTTTTTCTCTTCTTACTTTCCTCATTAGAGCTTCTTGAAGTTTCTTTAAAACTTCATTTCAAGACACCTCCATTTCAGAAGTTCATGGCAAAATCCAGGTAAATTTCTATTTTGCGGAGTTTTCATGTACCAACTTAGCTAAACTAAATGAGTTTACGTGATTTTGGTTATACTGTGGTTATAGGATCGGGTTTATCATAAAACACTGTTTATAGTTTATGAATTTAACTGCTTGAACTGTATGATTCCACTTATATGAGGTAGAGAGAATAGTCAAACTCATATAGACAGAAAGTAGAATGGTCACACCAGTCAGACTGGCCATCATGAAAAGTCTACAAATAATAAATGCTGGAGAGTGTGTGGAGAAAAGGGAAGCCTCCTACACTGTTGGTGGGGATATAAGTTGGTGCATACTATGGAGAACAGTATGGAGGTTACTTAAAAAACTAAAAATAGAGTTACCATATCATCCAGCGACCCTACTCCTGGGCATATACCCAGAGAAAACTATAATTTGAAAAGATATATGCCTGTCTTGCCCTTAGGTCCTTCAGACTCAGGCGTAGAGGATGAACTTGAGGACACGGGGAGGGGGAAGGGTAAGCTGGGATGCAGTGAGAGAGTGGCATATATACACTACCAAATGTAAAATAGATAGCTAGTGGGAAGCAGCCGCATAGCACAGGGAGATCAGCTCGGTGCTTTGTATCCACATAGAGGGGTGGGATAGGGAGGGTGGGAGGGAGACGCAAGAGGGAGGAGATAAGGGGATATATGTATTCGTATAGCTGATTCACTTTGTTATAAAGCAGAAACTAACACACCATTGTAAAGCAATTATACTCCAATAAAGATGTTTTAAAAAAAGAAAAAGAAAAGATATATGCACCCCAATGTTCATTGCAGCTCTATTTACAATAGCCAAGACATGGAAGCAACCTAAATGTCCATTGACAGATGAATGGATAAAGAAGATGTGGTGTGTATACTCACAATGAAATACTACTCAGCCATAAAAAGGAGTGAAATAATACCATTTGCAGCAACATGAATGGACCTAGAGATTATCACACGATGTGAAGTCAGAGAAAGACAAGTATCATGATATCACTTATGTGGAATCTAAAAAAATTACACAAATGAACTTATTTATAAAACAGAAATAGACTCACAGACATAGAAAAGAAACTTACGTTACCAAAGGGAAAAGGGGGGAGAGGGATAAATTAGGAGCTTGGGATTAAAATATACATACTACAATATATAAAATAGATTACCAACAAGAACCTACTGTATAGCACAGTATACTGTATACTCAGTATCTTGTAATAACCTATAATGGAAAACAACCTAAAAAAGAATATAAATATATATATATATATATATATATATATATATATCTGAATCACTTTGCTGTACACCAGAAACTAACACAAAACTGTAAATCAACTATATTTCAATAAAATTTTTTTTTTACAAAGTAGAATGGTGGCAGCCAGGGCTTGGGGGGAAGGGGAGAAGGAGGGTTGTTTAATGGGTATAGAGTTTCGGTTTTACAAAATGAGAAAGTTCTACAGATTGGTTGCATACCAGTGTGAATATACTTAACACTACTGACTGTACATTGAAAAATGGCTAAAAAGGTAATTTTTATGTTGTGTGTATTTTACCACAATTTTAAAAATTGTATGGTTTTTAATATAGCACTTTATCGTCTCACTAAATATAAAGACAAAAACCAGAATTGATTGAAGGTTTCAAATTATTTATCTATGAAAAAGAAGACTTACTGGTAGAGAAAAAAGTTCTTGTTCACTAGAATGGAAACCTGAAATAGCTGCTACCTTGATTAAGAAGATTAACAGTACAAATATCTGGTGTTCTGGTGAAACTTTTCAAAATAGTATGGATCTTAAAATAAAAGGCACGTTACATTTTCAAATTAGGTTATTTCTTCTAATATACATATACTACTACAAGTTCTTATTGATCACCTTTTGAATCTATATTGATTGTATATTTCTAAATTAACTTCTATTATCATGAGTTGAGAAATTTATCCCTCAATTTTAACTTCTGGTGCTCCAAACTGCTAGTATCATTACTATTATAATTTCCTATTGATTTCTGGCTAGACTTACAGAAACATCTATCATCTTTTAGGAAGAGGATGGGCCTCGCAGAGTAAATATGTGTCTTTACATCTCTCTTCCCTAGCTCTGTTCTAGAGCACCATTCGACTTTTTTGTTCGCTATATGTAGTATTTATTAAAAGGATAATTCCTTCAGGAATTTGAGGGCATGTGTAAAGTAAGTACAGACTGCACACAGTAATCCTGCTCAGGGGAATTTTAAAAAAGCAAGATGTGGAGAGCAACAGAGAACATCTCACATCTAGAGCGTTGGCTGCCCACTCCCCTGGGCAGGTGCTCTCGGGAAGTAGATATGGGACTTGCAATGAATGAATGAGACCAGAAACATTAATATTCCGGCCACACAACCAGATGCATCCCTATGAAATGAGACTATATTCATTGTGTAAAAATAGTGCTAAGTGCCCGCTGTGAGGTGGTAATTGAAGAGGGAGTTGCAGGAACTCTAGGTGAGGAACTTGCAGGCATACCTGCCCTTTGTCTTCCTTATCACCCGAAACAGAGTTTTTAGGAGCTATTTGTGTGATTGAAGGAGGAAGCGGGAAACTGTTACCCACTTGGCATTTCTGGAACACAGAGAAACTCCAAGGCAGGGTGACGAGAGAAGATGAGCCTTGGACCAGGGAAAGGAATTGAAATCCCTGGAGAGAACAAAAATGTCTTTCTTCATGATCAGAAAGGTGTCTGTCATGAGCTTCCAGGTAATTAGACATTTCGATAGTGCTAAAAGGACAGATGATCACCTAATTCCCACTTTCTTATGTCAACCTGGAGCACGTGGAGAGTGAAGGCTGGTGCGGAGGCTGCCTAAAGACATCAATAGGGAAACAAAACGCCCTCTGAGCTCCCGCCTGTTTTCTCATCCCTGAATCTCCAGGAAATCTACCCAGAAAGAGGGTCCCATGGGGTGAGAATTGTCCCTGTGAAGACCTGGGGAGGGAGCGTTGGTGTCAGCCCTATGCCCCTCGGGTTTTAAAAATGCAGATAATACCACGCAGAGGCTTCATCAGGATAATGCCAAGAGGAGTCCATGAAGAAAGCAGGAAAAGGAGCCCCATTTTGCAGGCTAGGAAAGGACAAGAGTAACAATTATGAGAGCCGTTAGAGATTTCTTAAAGCTTTCAACACTCCCATGGCCATCGTTTTTGTTCCCTTCTCTGTTTCACACAGTATTTAGTAGCAAAACCCTAAAATAAAAAGGGGGTGTGGTCTTTTAATTCTGCTCAAAGAGAAGCCAGAAAACTAAAGATTGTATCCTAATTACATATACAGTCTTGCAAGTGAGAGCAGCAAGAGAGAAGGAGAGATCAACGACGTCCCTGAGATCTGAGATGCATGAGAGGCCATGACAAAGCCTGCTGGGAATGGAGCAGCGCACCCAGGAGTTTTACCCAAAACAGATCCCTTATAGACTCTGGCTGTCAAAATGACGGATTCAACTGCCATGATGAGACTATAACTGAATCATTTCTACCAGATGTCCAGATGTGATAGCACAACTTGGTAAGCTGAACTGTGAGATGAAAAAGAAGGGCACCTTTCAGAGATCCAATGTAAAACAGAAACGATGGGAAATCTCTAGACTAGTTATTCAATCACTTGTGGTTGTTTTTTTGTTTTGTTTTGTTTCTCTAATAGTGAATCATCCGAATTGAGAGTTATCCCTAGAGAAGTATAAAAAGATAGCCTGTTTAATTCTAGGAAACACCATGAAATGTGTCATCTTGACTCAAAATTTCACAGAACCCAGGCTGCATTCTTTTCTCCCATGTACCCTTGTTTCCATATCGGTAGTGACATGAGGCTAAGTGTCACCATTATTTTCTTCTATTTATACAGTCAAACTTTTTCTGCTTCATGGCTTCCTGCTGAGGCATCGTTTTATGTTAGTTCCCACACCGTGTTATTTGAAGGGTCTGCCTTTATGGACAGTTCTGGAACACAACATGCTCTTTCCCTCAGCGATAGGTTCAGACCATTTTCTACACAAACTCCCACGTCCCCAGCTGTGGCTCTCAAACCTTTCCAGCACAGAAATCACCTGGGGAATCATACTAAAATGCTGACTCCTGGTTTTACATTTTTGAACCAGTTTGCCCAATGGTTCAACTGGAGATGGACCTCACCTCCTACTTTAACAAACCTGCTTTATTTTTCCCTTTCTTGCCTCCCTAACAGATCCTCCCCATACTGGTTTCTAGCTCAGACTCTAGAGTAATACACTGACCTCTGATTTACCCTGAATAGTTCATCTTCTTGCACTGTTGTTTATTTTATGTGGTTATATCTCAGTCCTGAGCTCTACTGAACACTCTTGGAAGAAACCTCGTGTCTTAAAGGATGGTATAGCACCACGTAATAAGCATTAAATAATATTGGCATGAAACGCCCATGAAACAGAGAGTCTTTCATGGAAAAAAGATGCAATTATTTATAGCTTTTAAGATGACCGGAGAAAGAGGCCTGGTGAGAAAGCAAAGGCATTAAATGAAGGAAGCACTCGTACATAGGGAGGTGGGTGTGGGTGTGGCATGGAGCCTTCTCCTTTGGTGCCGCTACAAACACGGAGGCCACGCAGCACATGCAGCGTGTCTCAGGGGATGTGCCCCTCCTGGCTATGTTATTTGGGCGTGTCCTTTCTCTAGGCTCTAGCATATGCCCAATTAGAAAAGGGAATTTTATCACGTGATCTCTCAATCTCTGCTGACGCTGCAGAGTCTGGGAATTTACTCGTATCTGGGAAGGAGACCAGAAAGACAGGTGTTGCACAAAGGAAGTATTTCTGGGCTGTGAAAGTTGTCAGTACCTTTGTTCTCAGCTTCCTTTTCCTAGCCTCAAATTATTTCCTCACTTAAAAAATCTTTTTACGTATATTTATCCACTGTTTTAAACCCCTTATGAAGGAGAGGCAATGCCATTGGATGCTATACGTAGTTTTTCTGAGACTTTTGAGCACATTGGTATTCCTTTCTGCCACTTCTTGTGAGAAGTGTCCTCTTTGAAGCTTTTTGCATCTGAGACTCTTCCTGAGATATTATTTTATTATTGTCTTCTTTTTGCCAATATCATCTATAAAACCATTTTCCACTTCATCTCACAATTTATTTTGCTTTTCCATTGCTCTGTAAAATGTGCATTTCATAAAACAGCTACATTATACAAGTCCCCAGATTCCTCCTAAAATAACGTATATAGTTTTGTAACTGAGGTTTTTGTAAGTTAATAACTATTATTAGTCTAGTTGATACATAGGTATCACGTAAGTATCTTTTACAATAGAAATAGGCAAGAAGATTACTTTTCAAATTTTTCTTGTAATTTCTGCTACAAGTATTTAAGAATTCTATCTCTTGTCTACCTTTTGTAACATAATACATTTAAAATGTTTAATTAATTTTGCTTGATGTTAAATACTATCACTTTTTATTATTAAGGCAAAATCACAAAAGTTAAAGAAAAATTTTAAAGGAAAAATACTCATCATTCCCGCCATTTACCACAGAAGCTTTCATTCGCGTATGCTGCCGACATGAATATTTTAACAAGATTACATTCATAGCGTAGTGCCATTTTTTCATCTTTTTTACTTGCTAATATAAATATTGTCTCATAATCATTATAATTTTTAATGGTTGAATAATGTTTTATTGAGTTTCTGTGATGTATTTCCTTCTTTTTAGCACATTTAGGTTTGTCACACTTTTTATTCTTTTTTGATACTGCCACAATCGTCTTCATGCAAATAGCATCTTATTACTTTAAGATTACATCCTTAGGAATGGGATAGCTGAGTCAAGAGATAGGAGTATGGGGGGGTTTCTGATAAAAATTATTATATTGCTTTCCAAAATGGGTTGTATAAATTTGCCTTCCCACCCTCAGTATACATGCACTAGTTAAACACAACCTTACCCTTAAGCAGTTATTCATGTTTTCAAAGATATTGGTCAAACATATATGACATTAAAAATGGTTAAAAGAGTAAATTTTAAGTGTACAATTTAGTGGTATCAAGTATGTTCATTAACGTTGTGCAACCATCACCACTATCCACTTCCAGAACTTTTTCATCATCGCACACAGCAACTCTGCAGCAATTAAACAACAATTTCTCATTCCTCCCTCCCCTCAGCCCCTCGTAACCTCTATTCTACCTTCTGTCTCTCTGAGACCTATTCTAGGTTCCTCATATAAGTGGAATCATACCATATTTGTTCTTTTGTGTTTGGCTAATTTCACTTGGCAAAATGTTTTCAAGGTTCTTCCATGTTGTAGCATGTGTCAGAGTTTCATTCATTTTCAAGGCTGAATAATATTCCAAGGTATTTATATACCACATTTTGTTAATCCACTCATCTGTGGATAGACATTTATGTTGCTTCCATCTTTTGACCATTGTGACTAATGCTGCTATGAACATTGGAGAACAAATATCTGAGTCCCTTCTTTCAATTCTTTTGAATATATACTGAGAAGTAGAATTGCTGGATCACGTGGCCAGTTTTTGCTTAACTTTTGAGGAGTGCTATTCTTTTTTTTTTTTTTTTTGCGTTACACGGGCCTCTCCCTGCTGTGGCCTCCCCCGTTGCAGAGCACAGACTCCGGACGCGCAGGCCCAGCGGCCATGGCTCACGGGCCCAGCCGCTCCGCGGCATGTGGGATCCTCCCAGACTGGGGCACGAACCCGTGTCCCCTGCATCGGCAGGCAGACTCAACCACTGCGCCACCAGGGAAGCCCGAGGAGTGCTATTCTTTTAATGCTTAAAAAAAGTTCTTTGTTTGCTTTACTTGGTTTAAATTTCATTTTTTATGAGATTTGAACATTTTATTCACCTATATTGCTTTATACTGCATCTTCTGTGAATTATCAGTTCATGTCCTCTGACCATCTATTGAATTTTTTCTCAATGTTTTTCTGAAAATCTCCATACCTTTTGCTTGCTGAGATTCCTTTCCCTTTTATACCTGGATTTTCCTTTGGGAACTACCCCTCTTCCGCTGCACGCTATACTGGGGGGACGGGGGGCAATCGAACATGTCCCCACACCCTGGCCAATTAGATGCTCCCTGCAATTTGAATTTTGAGAAGAATGAAACAAGAAAAGAAAATGATGAAAGCTACATTATGATACACACAGCTTTCTGAAAGGATGGACCAACACTGGAGTTTCTCTTACCCAGATTTAGTTATATACTTCCCCTGGTCTCATTCATAATGAGACCTGATTTTTTTTTTTCCAGTGTTCAGTTTTGCAAGCTGCATCACATAATTGAATTCCAACAAATGTATTCTTTAAAATAAACTGTTAGCTAGAGTTGGTTTCTATTATTTATAATCAGACTTGATAGATTATTTACCTATAATATTTAATCCTTAGTCAGATTTTATGAAATATTTTTTCCCAGTTGACTCCTCTTAAATGCTAGTGTTATTATTTTTTCTCCTGTTTAGAAATTTTCAATTTTGTAGAATTTCATAGAATTAAATCTCTAACTCTTTCGATGTGACTTTCTAAAAATTCCTGCACAGCTAAAAAACTAGCTTCCCTCCAGTCAATAATTAATCTCTTCACTTTCTATTTTGATTGCATCTAAATGGTTCTAACTTATACCCAATTTTCCATCATTCCTTAATATGTTATTTTTTCACATTTCCTAGTAGTAAGTGACTTTAGATTTATTAATATATTTTTAGATAGTTCCAACTTTGCAGGCTCTGAAAGTGTTTCATTTAAGGGTGTAGTAGATACTTTCCACTTGTGGAGGAATCCACTCCAAAGCTCCTAAGGCTGATGGTGTTCTATAAATATTATATTATAGGAAGGAAGGAAGCACGTGCATAGCTATTCTTTGTTTCTCTTCCTAGTCTCATTTCTTCTTTCTTTCTTTCTTTCTAGTGAAGCAAGGATGAGAATCATACAGGAGGCAGGAGACAGGCTCTGGATTGTAATCTAGGAGGGAAGAAAATGCCTGTTCTGGAAGGGCGCCCAAATCAGGAGCAAGGGCTGTAGGGGAGACTGCAGCATGTAAGAGCATTAACTTTCAGTAAATTGCTTAAAAGCACTGGAGGCTCAGTCCTGACCTCCTGCTAAGGGAGCCTAAAGCAGAGATGTAAAAATAGTAATAACAGTAATATAAAACTTTCTTATCACTTGAAATTTTACTCAGAAGCTGAATATCTACAGCAGGTAACAGCAGAGTTGCTCCGCTGAAACCCAGCCCATCTGATCTCTTCTTATCCTGCAAGGATCCCTACAACACCCTTGGGGCTCCAGGATTCTGCAGGACACGATTTGACAACGACCAGTTTAAAGGAAAAGAGGCATCATACATCATCACAATTTGTGCCCAGGAGAAAATGGCTGTCAGTAGCTTAAATAACACCTCTCTCTGGAAGGGTTTTCTTTGGAATAGGGATCAAAGGAACTGAGCTCAATAGAGGAATTTCATAAATCAGAGTGAGGGGAAGAACTGGCTGGGGAGGGAGGTGGTGGCAGCGTAGAACCAACTCAATTGCTCTAAAATCATGTTTTGTGTCCTGTCACCCACTTCCTGGATGAAGTGCTGACCACAGACAATTTGTCGTGAGTCACTGTCATCACAAGACACTTGACAGTTTTTTTAGGAGCCCTCAGTGCACTATTCACACAAATTAATCCTAATCCTCCCAAATAGGCCACCTCATGTATATACCTGATAATGAATATACATTTGAAATGATTCCCAAGAAAGACTGGGAGACGAGAGTAACATTTGAACACAGTTACGGCAAAAGAGAAAGAAGAATTTGAGATTTTCTCCAAGTCAATCAAACCAGGCTAAACATATTTAAAGGCAAAAATGGCAAGTGGTGATTATTTAGTGTCTGAGAGCCTGACAGAGGGTTTTGTTTATACTCTCAGCCAAAGGACTGAATGTTCCAGAATGTCACCAGAGAACAAAATGTCAGCTGGTGGAATTAATGGCGGATAAATTTAGAGCCGAGTTGAAGAAATGATTACTTTGCAGCACATTGAGTCAAACTGTGAAACCCACTGCCACGGGAGGTTATGGAGTTGAGCACTTTGTTGGATTTAAAGCAGAATGAATAACTTAATGCCAGTTCCAGCTCTTCATGCTAAGATAGAAGAGGTGATCGAAGTACATATCTGAGAGCACAGGCCAATTGCTTTGGAGTCAGAAGCAAGGGCCTTTTCCTTGTAAACTCTGACATTTAAATTAGCTGGACGGAACATGGGAAGCATTTTTACCCCTCTGCCAGAGGTAGGGGTAGCCCCCCGCCAAGGCAGAGTTCTACGTGCTGCCCAGAGGGGCTGCTATGGAATTAAGTATGGAAGATGGTCAGAGAGGTGACTGTGCTGAGTTTTCACAGCCTGGGAGCTACCCACAACCAACAAGCCAACACATACAAGTCAAGACTCTTCTCTTCCACCGCTAGTTCCCTACTCTACCAGCCTCAATGTTTTCATGCTGGAGTTCCATCCTGCTGGCTAAAATAAATGTTGAGCCTCCCCCTTCAAGATTATTCTCTATTTCTCAGCATCTTCCTACAGTTCCCATGCCTTCTCCCAACCTGCCGATCTGGGCTGGATCATGAAGAAATATGAAAGATCCCTGAACACTTTCCTTCCACACAGGTGTTCAAAACTCAAGTCAAAAAAAGAAAAAAAAAAATCCAGCTAAGTAATGTGTGTGCAGCACTCCAAGTACAAAGAATATTTAACCTCCAGAAATAGAATCGACATTCTTTATTTTTTCTAAATTAGAAATGTATTGCAAAATCTAAACAGATGAGAGGATATTTTGGATTATAGGTTAAATTCAAACTAAAGAGATTAATTAAAAATTTTCTAATCCCAATTCTTCTGATTTGGAATTAGAAAATTAACATCTTTTTTTTTTCCTGCACAAGATGTAGTAGGTCTTGTATTTTTCTTTGAAATGGACAGTCTAGAATTTGGCCTTAAATCCCTTAACTGGAAACAATATTTAGTTTTATTCCATTTCATAATGGAGAACAGATGTACCCAAATGTAGTTACTTCCAGACATAGCTGGTTTTATATTTAGAGTAACTACTCTCAAGACATTTGAAGAAATCTATTTTTCTAACACCATCATTTTTAACTTTCAGTATCCCATTATACTGCTATATAATTTTACTTGATAATTCTTTATTCATTCTATCAACGTTAATTGTAAAAGACAAGGTGAACAACTTTAGTTATTCTCAAAATGTTTGAAGTAGAAAACCATGTTTGGAACTGAATTTTCAACTCTTGTAATTAGGGAATTTCTGTAATTTCTAATTCTAAAAAGGGATTTTAGTTTCAAGTGTGCTAGATTATTTCTCACCAAAGAAACAATTCTCCTAAAAATAAGGTAATCAAAATACAGTCTTAAAATTATTTATAAGCTCCTTTACATTTGTATTAATAGATAACTACTTTCCATGGTTGCCTTACTTTTTTTTTTTTTTTTTTTTTGCGGTACGCAGGCCCCTCACTATTGTGGCCTCTCCCATTGCGGACCACAGGCTCCGGACGCGCAGGCTCAGCGGCCATGGCTCACGGGCCCAGCCGCTCCGCGGCATGTGGGATCCTCCTGGACCGGGGCACGAACCCGTGTCCATTGCATCGGCAGGCGGACTCTCATCCACTGCGCCACCAGGGAAGCCCGCCTTACTTATTTTATTTGGTTTCAAGATAGAACTCCCTTGAAACTTCTATTGTTTTTCTCAGTTCATTAAAATGCCCATCACACATTGTCTTTCCATGGTTTGTTCATAATGATGTCTTAAATTGCATCGCTTTGACAAAGACATACTTTGCATATTAGACATGTAAGTGTAGTCTCTAATTCAACAAAGAACTCTGCTCTCTCCTACTTTCTTGAATTATATCACCCTCTCAGTCTCTCATTTTTCACTTTTGCTAGAGACATGGAAACACAAAACATTACTTACCTCCAGAAAAGCAACAGTACAACCGTGATGAAAATGAGAACTGACACTTACCTTCAGTGTCAGACTCATAAAACAAGACGTGACTCCAATAAACTGGAGCGAGCATGCCAGCCTAAAGAGAATGGCCATGACAAAGCTCCAGCCAATTGCTGCGTTACAGCACTGAGACCTGGTGTTGCGAGAACATCTGGATATTTTCAGATAGGCCAGATGCCTAGATTTTCTCCCAAGTTTTAAATGTAGCTGACTAATTAAACTTTAAAAAGTACAACGTACACTACTACACACCCATTAGAATGGCTACAATTCAAAAGATAAACAATAACAAGTGTTGGTGAGGGTGTGGAGAAACTGGAACCCTCCCAGCACTGCTGGTCACAGTATAAAATAGCATAGCTACTTTGGAAAACAATTTAGCAGTTTCTTAAAAAGTTCAACATAAACTTAACATACAGTCCAGTAACTCTACTCCTAAGAATTTATCCAAGAGAAAACATGTGTCCTCACAAAGTCATTTTTGCAAAAGTTTATATGAGCATTATTCATAGTAGCCCCAAACTGGAAACAACTCAAATGTCCATCAACTGGTAAATTAATAAGCAAAATGAAGTATATTCATATAATGGAAAATTACTCATCCATAACAAGGAATGACCTACTAATATACACTATAGCGTGAAGGAAATGCGAGTTATCATGCTAAATGAAAGTAGCCAGATGCAAAATACCCCATATTTTGAGCCTCCATTTATATGACATGTCCACAGTAGAAAAATCCATACATACAGAAACTAGAGCAGTAATTGCCTAAGACATCAGGGAGTAGGGGAGCTGGAGGAAAATGGGGAGTGATTGATAATGGGCAGGGGATTTCTTTGGGGATAGTGAAAGCATTCCTAAAATTGTGGTGATCACTGAACTCTGAATATACTGAAAACCATTGAATTATATGCTCTAAATGGGTGAACAGTATGGTAAGTGAGTCATATCTCAATAAAGTCTTTTTTTTTTTTTTTAATGAGAAAATGGGAAGCCAAGTTTTAAGACAGGAAACAAGAGGAACCAGAAAAGAGTGGGAAAGAACAGGAGTGAAACAGGAAGCTGGGCATTAGGTGGCCTGGTGAGCAGAGGTATGGGACTGGGGGCAGTGAATGGCTAAGGGGTTTATCCCTAAGTCTACCCAGCGTTGAATGCTTGATGGATGTGGGGAGAGTGCCTGGTAGCAGTAGGGAACAGACGGTGCAGCATCAATACCGGCAGCCACCATGACTAACTAGCACCTCTCCTGGTTTTCTGAATACGTGATTGCAATAGAGAGACGGGGGAAACCCCAATGCTTATGGAAATTGAATGTCCCATCACTGATATGGGTGGGATCTCAGTGTACATTAACTCCGATTTAGAGGAATACTGCAATAAAGCTGGCTGAAGAGGGCACTATGACTGTCTCACTGATATTCATTATCTGCCCCCCTTTTGGGTAGTGGCCATGAGGTTGGTGGAAACTGATCCCCAAGACTGACTAGTCTTGGTCAATCAGAGTAAACCCATCTCCTTTGCCAGAGTACAGGCCTATCCCATAAATGTTCTGCTTTTTCTATAATAGTTCTTGAAAAGTCATACCATTTTTTCAGACAAGAATTTCTTTTTCCTATATGAGACTTTTCCTTTTCACTCTGAAACACACTAAACAATAGAAATAATAGTAGTAGTAATAAATAATAAAGGTAATGAATACGATAAGAAATGGTTTCAAGATTACGGTTTCAGGGAAAGACAAGCTCACCAATTTACTCAATGCCAACATTTTCTAGTCAGACAATATAATATGGATCTAATTTGAATTGCATGCAGTGTTTAGATAAACCCAAAACAACCAACTCTGCTTATGTATGCCAAATGAGAGGGATAATGGGTTAACATCTTCAACAACACTTAGTATGTGGTGAACATGTACTATTTCCATGTTTCAAAGCATTCTATTGCTTAGCTTTTACTTTAGCCTAAAAATGTTTTCCCGTGATGTAACTTTTACTTTTAAGTGCAGTGGGGTACAAGATCAATGGTCCCAAAAGGTTGAACAATTGATGAAGAAAGTGGTACAGAAAGAAGAATAAGTAAACCCTTATTGTATCTTATTTTATGTATAAACTTATTTACTTTCAAATTATTGGATTTTTAAAAATTATGTAAATGTTTTACATAATTCAATTGCTATTTAAAATAATCAGATATCTTGATTTGGGATGAAATGCATCACAATTTTTTTTTAACTAATGGAAACATTTTCCATTGAAGGACTCTTCACTTAGCAATGAGGGGTTTCAGGAATGAATTAGTCATGAAACCAGGGATAGGCGTAGGTGTTTCAGGTAACTAAGTCAATGAGGACCTGACATTTCTCTGGCTATAGGATTGGTTCAGTGTTTGCCCATTGGGAAAATTTCAGGAAACTCATTGGATGGTTAGGAAAGGGACTGGCTCTCTTCACCTGAGTGTGGATAATGAAGTATGTAGCTCCGTGAGTAGCTGGCAGCCATTCTGTGACCACATCAGGGAGGGTAGATAGCTTCAGATCAACATAAAAGGCAGAGTGAAGAGACAGAAATAATCTAGGGCTTTGGTGATACAATTTATCTGCTGAATCAAACTGAACAGAAAAAATCACCATATTTCTGGAGTTTCTAATTATGACTTTTTAAGGCAAACTGCTTTTCTATAAGTTACAACAGAAAGTGGCAGAAATTGGGTCTACAAAGTATACATGCAGAGAAATCCCTTCAGGAACAAGAAAAATAATACGAAGTAAAATATTTTTTAAAACCTTTCTCAGAGCATAGCTGAGCTGAGCTGGAAAGTGAAGAAATGGAAATGGAGCAGACAAACAATGAGAAAGTGTGATTCCATGAGGATTCGGTGAGCACCCCGGAGTCGGCATCACCCCTTAGGGTAAATACCAATTATAAGAGCTTCATCTGTGTTTTAACTGGCTATGTGTTTGGGGAGCAGAAGCCAAAACCAGGGGCCAGAGCAGAGTAAATGGTCAGATCAGAAACCAGGACCACTTGAAGAGTGATACCCACAACGGGTGAATGAGAAAACACACGTGATCCGCAGAAGGAGAGATGCTCATCCCAACTGGCTCTCAGGACGGAGGAGAAATAAAGGAAAAGTCTCCCTTGTTAGTTCTTAACCACAAGCCATGTTCACGTGGGTTTGCCACTGAAATTTATAGTGCCTGAAGAAAAAAAAACCCAAATAGAAAATTGAGTTTAAAGGGATCCTAGGTTGGTAATGCTTCGAGTACTACTGTTACGGAGAAGTGCACTTTCAATGCAGGCCTCAAAGAATTCCCACAGATAGAA
Source organism: Delphinapterus leucas (assembly GCF_059928025.1). Classification (NCBI taxonomy): domain Eukaryota; kingdom Metazoa; phylum Chordata; class Mammalia; order Artiodactyla; family Monodontidae; genus Delphinapterus; species Delphinapterus leucas. The sequence continues at coordinate 20,859,855 of NC_143140.1, read as the reverse complement.
ATCCAAGGATCATGAAATTGCAATAAAAAATGATTAACACAGGAGGAAACAAGTAACCATGAACAAAAGTCAGCAAAAATAACAACTGCAGAAACAGCTGTACTTTAATCAAAATACTACATGTCAAGACCTCTGGAATGTAGCCAAAAGTCTTTAAAGGGAAATTTAAAGCTAAAATGCTCTGTTAGAAAAAAAGCAAAACTCAAAGTCAATTGCCTAAGCATTTATTTTAAGATATTAGAAAAAGAAAAGAAAAACAAATCCTGAAACTATGGAAGGAATAAAATAATAAAGAGCAGAAAAGTATGAAGTTAAAAAAAAAAGATAGGAGAGGATTAATAAAACCAAAAGCAACTTTTTGAAAAGACTAATAAAATTACAAACCTCAGGCAAGATTGGTTAAGGAAACAAGAAAGCACAAAATATTAGAAATGGAAAAAAGGACATAACTAAAAAGGCAGCAGAGATCAAGATGATAAAGAAATATAAATAACTCTAATATTAAGACATTGGAAAGATTAGGTGAAATGAACAAAATACTTTTAAAAGTTATCAAAATTGACTCAAAATTGGTCAAGAAATAAAAATCAGGATGGTTATCAGTAATTCAAAATTCTCCCTCAAAGAAAATAGCAGGACCTAATGATTTTACAGGAAGAGTTCAATGAAATATTCAAAGAAGAAGTAACTACAAACCTAAACTTCCAATTAATAAAATAAAAGGGAATACTTTCCAATTCAGCTTATATATATAATTTCTTTTGTTATCAAAAATAAAGAGTAAAAAGAGAGGAAAAAAACAGGCCAATCTTATTAATGTCAGAGCAAAAAACTTTCTAAAAAAGAAAAATTGTAAATTGAATTCAGCAATGCAAAAAAGATAATCTATCATCACTGAGTTGGATACATTCTGGGAATACAAGTTGATTTAACATTAGAAAATCTATTAAGTAATGTATCATATTAACATGTAAAAGGAGAAAAATCATATAATAATTTCAATAAATGCAGGATAAGTAGTTGTTAACATTTAATAAAAATTTTTGATACAAATTCTCAGTGGACAAGGTATAAAAAGGAATTTCTTTAACCTAAGCAAGAGTACATATAGAAATATTATAGAAACCTTACAGTCAACGGTGAACCATTAGTTATTCCCAATGTAACTATTTCTATTCAACATTGGATTAGATATAATAATCTGTGCAATAAGAAAAAGAAAAGCTATAAGGATTGGAAGAAAAGTAAATTGCTATTATCCAGAGATAACACGGTTGTCCACAAAATGGAAGACCCAAAGGAATCTACCTAAATTATTATAATTAATCATAGATTTTAGAAAAGTTAGCAGATACAAGATCAATAACCAAAAGTCAGTGGCATTTTTGTATATCAGCAACAAAGAGCTAGAAAATGAAAATTTAAGAATATACCATTTATAACAGTAAAAAAATTTAAAGTACCCAGGAAAATATTCTAAAGTATGTAAAAAACATATTTTTGTTTCTTGTTTTGATCATTTGAGGTTTATTCCTTAAACCAAACAAAAACCTAAGCTGTCATTTAAGTGGGGTTTCCGAAGGGCGAGGAGGTAAGTACTTCTTAAATAGACTGTCAACGATTCCTTGTTTAGACCCATCTGTATCTCACATCCAGAACCGTGAGGGTCATGAAGCCTTGAACCTTTGCTGATTCTGCAATGCAAATTACTGTGCTTCTAGCCTTTCCCATTGATGGTTTATTATTCAGCTTTCTTGGATCTGCGAAATCAGTTGCCACACATCCAGCTACCATCCAGATTCCGCTAGCTTCTCCTGTTTTGTTCTTTGTCCTGGAGGGTTTATACTCCCTCCCCACCCAACCCCATCCCTAAATCCCTTTACTGTGGTTTGAGAGAAGTTCCAGAAGAACACTGAGGTGAGGGTGTGGGTACTCAATTCACCATTTTTTTTTTTTTTTAACCAGAGGCCCACTCTAACTTTCTATAAGCGTATCCCTAGGGGAAATAGGTAGTCACTTGGAAATCAGATAAATCGAATACTCATTTGGTAACTGAGGAAAGAACATGCTCTGTTTTTGCAGCAGAGCAGATGTCCCTAGAAACTCTAACCAGTGGACAGCAATCCCAATTACTGGCTTGGTCGATAGGCCAAAGTTATTTAACATAGGTTGAAGGTATTACCAGTGACTGAGTGGGATCAGTTCTAACAAATGGGCTGTAGGGGGTACCACAGTGTTGCTCTTTGGGGCCTGGTTAAGTGTGACCTTCACTGTCTCGGGGGTACAGTGAAAGAAACCAAGGCACTCTACCAATAACCTCAAAAAGAAGGTTGACCAGTACCTCTCGATGCTTCTGTAAGGCACGTCAATAAGGGCTGACGCGGTGATTTGCCACTTCCTTTTCCCCCCCGAGTCTGAGAAGGTATAATGCAATGACATGCCTTTGAGATTTCCCTCTTTGCAACTGATGTCTAATATGCACTGTTTGCTGTTTTTTTCGGCTTTTTCCTATTAACATATGTAACTAACGGTGACTGCTCACAATTAACACAGTTTTAGAAATACTTTTTAATGATGATTTTAAAAGATAATAGTTATAAGTACTTTACTAATTTAGGTTGTGGTTGCTTATCTAGAGCTGCACAAAATTACACTCAAATTTCCTCCAAAACTTGTAATTCAGCACAGAATCAAATCTTTCCTTTCATCTTCAGATCCTCTGCCTAGTTTCTAAATCCCCTGATATCAATCTAATCCATTAAGATTTTCTTCCCTTTAACTCCTTCCTTCTCAGGATCTCAAATCATGAACCTTTTTCTCAGAACCTGTCGGTGAAGGGCCCGCAACAAAACCTGGGCAACATTTTAACTGTTAAGCAACTGATCTAATGACCACTGATCTGGGAGGTTAGGTGTTTGTTTCTAAATTTATCACAACGTGCCCTGTGTCCTTGGAAAATACCTTAACCCCAGTTTTTCTTCTCTTGTAAATGAAAAGAATAGTATTTATAATCAGTACCCTTTTCTTTGCAAATAAGGTGTATGTGGAAAAATATAAAGATACCAGTATGTATTATTGGTCCCACTTCTTGATACCTGAGTACTGAAATATTATGAAAAAGAATAGGATAAACATGAAAGGGGAAAAAAGACAGATCAATGTGAATTATATAAAAGAATATAAATTTGACTCTTCTACAGGAAAATGTAGAGACTTTTTCAAGAAGTTTCTATCCAAATAAGTGCTGTAGGAAAAGTCGTCATGAACTACACAAAATAGGCTTAACAGAAAGACGAACAAAACAGAAAATAACAGTCGGAGGAAGGCATTCTTATCTCAGGTGGAGAAATAAGAGTTGGAAAGTTTTTTCATAAACAAAATTATTTTAAACATGCTTAATAAAAGATCTTTTTCAATGTTCAGGGGAAAAAAAGAAATGTCATGCTGCTGTATTGTACCTTTAGAAACCATCTGCTTGAAAATTTTTACTGAACTTGCACTTGTCTCAAACATCATACCCTCTTTGATGCCTTTCCCAGCTTCTAAAACAAAATTAATTATTCTCCCCTTAAGGTCTCAGAGGACTTGGAACTTAATTTTCTTGTAGCATTTACAGTTAATGTTTTTGGTGTTGTTCTTTCCGCCCTAGGCTGGGAGCTTCTCTGGGAAAAAAAAAATTGTGACTTATTCTTTTAACCTTGGTGCCAAAATACATAATATGAATAAAAGAATATTTTCCTTTTTATCCTTTTCCATTAGTCATTGGCTTTTTAAGGTAAACATTTAGCTGGACATTTAACTTGTGTAATTTATAATGTCTATTCACCTTCATTTAAAAGTGTATTTATCACTTCTTTCATTTAATTAAGATATAATCTCTTTCTAAAATTCTAGCTCTATTGCACCAAGGGCCATAAAATAACATGGCAATGATACCTATTTTCATTTACTGAACTTCCTCATAAACAGAGACTTTTTCATTAGTATATTGCCACAGCAAAGCTAAATGTCCCAGTGTAATAATTCAAAAGTCACCTCTACCTTACTACAAATTGCTTCCACATAGGACTTAGCCAATGACAATGGCCTGTTTCATTGTCAGTTTTCTAAATTTGAGGTGTATCTGGTCAGAAAGCATCAGAGAAAAATCTATGCCAAACTTTCAAGACACAGTTGACTCTTATACCTCAAAAATTGTCTAAATGGGGGAGTAAGAATAGTAATAGTTTTTCTTTTTTTAAACTGCCTTCTATTCAAGAGAAAGAAGAAAGCGGGTAACATATAACTCCATTAACCCAGTGTTAGACTATTGATCTAAAAGTTTCCAGTCTGGTTCCAGTTTCAACACCTCTGGCATTAACTGTGTGCGTTTATTCATGACATTTTAATCTCTCTTAGACCAAAAAAAAAAAAGATGTAGGACTAGACGACTGCCAACTTAGATTTCCAATACTTCTGCAGGGTTGCTACCTTGAAACAAAGCCTTTTCCTATTTCTGTAAACGAAGTGCTTTGGATGGGGTTCAGTCCTTCCCCACCCCATGTAGAATTCCAGTCTACACCACATATAGGTGTAGTATTATAGGGAAGGTTGATCGAGCCTGCATACATAACCACACTCCATGGCCACGGGGTTGCAAACGCAGTTATATCTGACGCTATAAAGCCACTTCCAGCTGGTGATAGGTTAACATTAAAAGGATTAAGACTTGCTTTGACAAGGGCTGACATCCAAAAGTTAGATTTAACGTTAACAGCTGGAATGCTCAAGAAAATAAAAAGTTAAGGGAGACATAAATGGAGTTAAATTAAAGCAAGTGGGTGTTAAAGGTATGTTGGAGTTATTTTCATCTCAGTTTAGAAATGTTTCATTCAATGGCTAAAAAAAGGCACAGTTGGCATAAATTCTCCTCTATGATTACAAAACACAGAAAAAATGCTTTAGGTGGAAACGTTCATCTTTCAAGGTAAGTATTGTGCCACTGGAAACTTTTTTTTAGAGAAATGACTAATCCTGGAGTTTTTTTTTTCTCCTCTCTTTAGCACATTTCAACTTCTCAGCACTTGAAAAACATGCTAATACTTAAAAATCAAGACCTGTTAAGTCTCAGGAGGCAGGTTTATTTTTCTCTCAGCATATTTGCCAGAAAATTAACTTATAGGTCTGAGCAGCACAGGTTAAGGCTGGTTAAATAGCTTTTTGATGGCTGACAGGGGGTGCACCTCAAGGTATATTCAGTGAGCTGCCGGTAGTTGATAAGGACCCGGATAGAAGTATCCACCGAGTATGCATGAATTTCTTTCCACTCTCATCTCTGTGCTCTGAGGACCACCTATGCTGGAGTCCTGATGGGGTTGGGAGTTGGGGGTAGGGCTTATTGAAAATGCAAATTTCTGGCCCCCCACTCCAGACCTACTGAAGCAGGAAGTTGGTGAGCCTGGTGCCCACGAACAAGCACCCAGTGATTCTTATGCTTACCGCCGTTTGAGAAGTGCTGACCCAATTCTCATTATTCTCTAGACTAGCTCACTCGTTGTTACTGAAAAAATGCTTGCTAAACACTATCCTACACTCATTTGGGTGGTAGGTATTACCAGAGCTTGAGGTCTTCACTCTGGAAGAGCTCATAGGTAAAACAAACATGAAAACAAATGCAGGTGTGCTCGTGTTCACTCCGCTTGAAATGCCTCTGTTACCCCCTCACTGTGTAGCCCTGCTAAATTCCTTTCTTTTCATTCTCAAGACCAACTTGCCATATCTTCTCCTCCTAAGCCCCCTTTGAGTTAATTGTATCCTCCTTTGGGCCAGTATTTGGACCCGTTATTAAATATAGAACCTGTAGAAGTGTTGTTACAGCACGACTGAAACTGTCTCCCCTCTAAGACTGCTCACTTGAGATGGCCAGGAGAAGTCCTTATCATTTTATCCCCTCTTCCTAGTAGGGTGCCTGGCACGGAGTAAATGCTCAATAATTCCCGTGTGCTCATAGAGGTTTGGTGAGGTGGTGAAATTTTGAAAACAACATGAACTGCGAAGAAATAATGAAATTAAAACACAAATATGATATCATTCCAAAGTTACAAAGACCCACTTCGCCTAGAGCAGTCACAGCACTAGATGCACTGGTAAATCTGTCCCTTCTATGACGTATTAAAGGGTGAACCTAGGAAACTCAAGAACTATAACAGATAGAGGCTTGACTTCCTTCTTTTTAGTGGTTCTGAGGGCTCAGTAAAGGCAGCTAAATATCAGCTAGTTAACTCAATGCCTTTAAGAATGTTTACTTTCATTTTTAGTCATTATCATCTTGAAACCTCGATAATTATAAGTATAAAGATTGTGAATTTCCTTAATAATCCTCTGGTGCACATTAGCTATGTGCAAACATAAACCTATTTCCTGTTGTCCAGATTTGAAAGACTCTACTATCTTTAATTCTGGAATCTAAATCCCTAGTTTTACATATAGGGAGGTTTTACAATCTATAGCTTATATTTTACAGTAGTAATTGTCATTCAAAATTCTGCTAAATTATATTTGAATGGTTCTAAGATGCACATTTCCCACCTCCATTTTCACATGGCAGAAATTCAGGATTATCTTAAAACTGATGTTTTATTTTTAATGAAATATAGTAGCTTTATTCTTATCAGTAGTAACCCCTAAACAATTACAAAGGATCTCAAAAACTCTAAAGCTTACCAAATATATATCAAAATATATATTTAGCACACAAAGCATTTGCTTGTAAGAGAGATGGAGAAAAAATTCAACAAATTTCTGTATTTGAATCTACCATGGACACTATAGGAAATACAGTTTATTTCATAAGTGATTCTATGAAACAGATCACAAAGTTTAATGTATATCTTTATCTTTTCCCCTCATACCTGAAGCTATGACTTTGTGAATTGTATATTTTCAGAAATTAAAGAATTACTGGAAGTTTTTTTCCAAATTACATACAGAGGCAACGTCTCTTTGGGCCAAGGAATGTGGCCCATGTTATAAGTACTTGAAAGAGACAGGGGTCACCAAGAACTAGGAAATGAGATGAGCCTTGTTAGTTAAACTAGTTTAAATTAACACATAATGAATGAAAGTCATCTGTTGAAGTCACCCATACTAAGAGATGGTTGAACTCATCCTGGCTGGAAAATTCTGGCAATAAACAAATTCAATCAAGGTGACTATGGAATAATCACACAGAGGTAGGACCAGAGTAGAGATGGTCAAAACCAAAGGTTTCCATAACTGGAGGTGAGATGAGAGGATTCTAGAATAGGGAGGCCCCAAAGGCAAAAATTTGGAGAGTTTATTTCTCATGAAATTGACACTCTGAGTCTAGGAGACTCAAATATTTCAATCCTGAAAATGTTATCCCCTTTTTGGGGGCAGGAATAATTCACAAGGCTTTACCATATTCTACAAAACTCACTGTGCTCTGATTTTATTCTCACCAAGAAAATTGATATCATTACCATGTTTTTTAAAAAAAAATCAATAAGACATTCTATCAGTTTAATCATGGGTTTTCAGGAAAAAATAATGTACACATCAATGTTAGTACAATGCATCTGATTTAAGAAGCATTGAAATGTGAAAGAGACAACTAGAGTGAGAGAGAAATGGTGAGCAGAGATTGCTACCTGCTTTCTGCAGCATCCATTTTCCCCCTTCTGCTTAGTAGCAAAATACTGATATAATTCAGGACAGTAATGCATGCATGCATTTAAAGATTAAAAATTTAAGACTCTTGCACCAGTTATGATCATAAATTTTAGTAAGTGTGATATAAGTGAAATCCAGTGAAGATTTGTTTCTCTTTTGCTCTCCTTCCTCTCCCTTTTGTGTGCCCTGGAATATGGAAGTAACGGCTAGAGTTTTAGCATCTTGGGATTTCAAACGATTTTGAAGTTGGGAGCTACATACAAAAGAGGAGGTCCCTGATGACCCTACAGGCCATACCAGTGCTGGACTATGTTCTCAGATTTCTTTACTGTGAGAGAAACATAAATTCCTATCTTGTTAAAGCCACTGTTAACTGCTATATGCCCCCAAACCCATCCTAACTGGTGATGGTTTTACTTCCCTCGTACCAGGAAGGGGTATCTAAGAAAGTGGACATATGTATTACAGTTACTAGAAGGGAGTATCTCTCACAGTAGAAAAAGAAATTGTTCTCTGGTTTGTGCATTAGTTTCTTCTGAGTCCGTTATGGTGTATCAGTTCCTAAGAGACTCATCAATTCTTAGGTGCCCTGAAAAAATAGATTTGGGAGTTCTGCAAAACTGAGGGGACCTACGAGGTCTTGCCTAATCGGTTAACTGGCCTCTCTTTCTCTTTCATCTTTGTATTACCAAACTCTCTAAACTTGCATAGCTGCTATTATATTCATATGTAGAATTCTATATATGTTCAATATGTAAATTCTTATTCTTAAAGACTGAAACAGCTTATAACTTATTTTTTACCATACGAAGCCCAAAACCTACAGAATTCTAAAATAAGAGGTCATCCACTTATTAAAAGAGTGCTTGGCACATAGGTTGAATCAGTTTATGCTGTGTAACAATCCATACTCAAACTCAGTGGCTTTCAAAAACAAGTGTTTATTTCTTCATGCATTGGTGGGTTGGCTGGGTGTCAGTTGATTTCAGCTGTGCTTGGCTCAAAGCTGCAGGTTGGGTCTAGGTCTGCTCTGAGTGCCTCTCATCCTTGGATCAAACACTAATACTGAACTGTTTTTACTCACACTTCTGACACCAAATGTGTGGGATTTTTCTACATCAACTACCAGTTCTCCAACTCTCCAACTGGGCATCCTACAATTCAGTTCAATTCTGACAGTAACCACCTACAGTTAGCACAGAACCCACAAGTTAAGGGCTCAGCCCCATAAGACTGTCCCCACCTCAGACATCAGTCTCAAGTCTAAGGTGGCCACATGTATGACTGAGCAACAGGCAATAAATGGGAGGTTCCCACAACTCCATCTTCAGGTTTACTAGTTGTCTAGAATAGCTCACAAAACTCAGGGAACCACTTTACTTACTTGGGGGATACAAGTTGTATCTTGAGGATACAACTCAAGAAGAACCAAATGGAAGAGTTGAATAGGGTATAGGGCAAGGTATGGGGGGCAGTGTGGAGCTTCCATGTCCTCTCCAAGTGTGACACCTTTCCAGCACCTCAGTGTATTCATCAACTCAAAAGCTCACTGAACCCCATCATTTGGGGGTTTCATGGAGGTTTCATTAGTCATTGATTAAATCATTGGTCACTGATGATTAACTCAATCTCTAGCCCCTCTTCCCTCCCTAGTGGTCAAGGGGTAAGGCTGAAAGTTTCAACTTTCTAATCATGCCTTGCTTTGTTCTTTAGCCCCCATTCTAGAGATATCTGACTCTTAGACTCAGCTAAGCATCACCTTATTATAATGCGTAAACTCATGATGGTGGAAAGGAGATTGTTATGAACAATAAAAGATGTTCCTATCACTCAGGAAATTCCAAGGATTTAGAAGCTCTGTGTCAGGAACTGGGGACAAAGACCAAATGGATATTTATGACACCACCCAAAGCAGTTTTCTCCTAACAAAGTCAGGAATAGAAGCCCATATCAGGTGTTTGTTTGTGTCACATCTACCATTGGTTAAAGCAAGTCATATGGCCAAGCCCACAATCACGAAGCAGGAAGTACAGCACACTCTGCCCACCCCAGCCCACACCAAGCATGTGGATGTGCAATACTAGTACAGGAGGTGAAGAACTGAGCAGAATTATTCAATCCACCACAGTTCTCAATAAAAATGTGTTAGACAAATGGATGAATATGGTGGCAATTATAGTTGAAGTGTGCAGTAGCAGTCCAACTGAATCAGGCATTGCAAATGCCAGAGAAATCCCAGGCAATGGGTATGAAAATTCTGAGAACTGTAAATGTGGAGTTTATCCAAACAGCCAGCCATGTTCAGGTATTTATGGGGTATAAACCAGGACCCAGCAGGAATGATGAGGTGAGCAACTGGAGCCAAAGACATCCTAGAATCAACAGGGTACTACAAAGAAAAAGTATATCACCACCTCAAGACAGTAACTAAGGAATGATGTGTTGGTCCCAAATGAACCTGGGACCACCTCCCTCTTATCAAAACTTTATCATTACTTCTTGAGAAATATTTTTCCTTAGGTAAACACATCTCTGATTTTTATGATACTCAAAAACTTGATTCACTTTATGGAAATTCACGTTGACAGAAAGCATCTACTTCCCTTTGAAACAGTTAAAAATGAACCAGACAGAAAACTGAGTCTCCCCAAGTGGCTTAAGTAACATCCAGCTCTAAGAATAATCACCACTTGCAGAGAGGAAATATAGCATTGTGATGGAGAACACAGACCCTGGACCATTTATCTTGGGTTCAAGTCCCAGCCCAATCATTTTACAAATAAGAGCGTGATAATACCTACTTCATAAGCTGTTAATGAGAACTTGATAAATTACATGGAAGGGGATTAGAAATAATAAGCACTTAATGAACATTAGCTATTATGATAAGCAGGCGGGTCTATCTTCTCAGCCTTTGGTAGACCAGAGGAGCAGGTAACACTTAAGAATCAATGTCTCATACAGAGAAAGACAAATACCCAATGTTATCACTTACATGTGGAACCTAAAAAATAACCCAAACAAATGTATATAACAAAACAGCAACAGACTCACAGATATAGAGAACAAACTAGTGGTTACAGTGGGGAAGGGGTAAAGAAGATAGGGGTAGGGGATTAAGAGATACTAACTATTATGTAGAAAATAAAAAAGCAACAAGGATATATTGTACAGCACAGGGAAATATAGCCATTATTTTGTAATAACTTTAAATGATGTATAATCTATAAAAATATTGAATCACTGTGCTGTACACTTGAAACTAAGATTGTAAATCAACTCTATTTCAATTAAAAAAAATTAATGCCTCATATTGGTTGAAATGCTTCTCTAGTGGCGAGGTCAGCTTTGGCAAAGATGCATGTGTAAACACACACACACACACACACACACATATACACACACAATATACATATAATACAACTATACACATATATGTCTATCTGTATAACTGTCTAGAAATATTTTCAGAATGAACAAAAATATACATCTTAAAATACTTCTGGTTTTCTCTTTTGGGAAGGAACATTCCAAAGGTAATCAACTTGGCAGTTTTACAAAGTAACTTAGAAAATAATTCTTTGTTCCTCTTGATTGGGTACATTTAAAAACTGATATTGATGAAGTGGTATGAAAGCAAGTAAATGGGAAAAAAAAAAAACACTGAGAGTATCAGCATACCTTTTTACTGTGATTTCTATAAAATAGACTGTATTTTACCTCTAAGAAGCCCTTCCAAATTTTTCTAAATAAATTAACTTTGTTCTCCCTCATAATTCCTGTAAAATTTGGCTGTACACTCATTCTAGCCTTCTCAGTATTAATTTTTTAGAAACCTATACCCCCCATTAGATTATGAGTTGTGGGACATAGGACATCTGTTTAATAATATTATAACTGACGTTTAAATATTCTTGTATTGTTTACAAACAGCCCCTACATACATTTTCTCATTTTTTCTTTTTTCTCTCACAAAATCCCTGTTATAGCTTTGCGGTTTTGTCAGCACCACAGAGTATAATACTTTGCATATAATAGGCTTTCAAAAATATTTGGGGGTTTTGTTAAAATTAAAACTGGATTGCATGGGTTAAATTAAAATATTGCCATTTCCCAGAACGTTTACTTCCTCTAAAGCAATTAAGAGAGGGAAAGATTTTGAATGCTTTCACTTTTTCACTTTTGTACAACCGATACATTCCTAAGATAAAAAAGTAAGAAAGTATTGATTCGACCATTAAAATTGTATACAATGACAACACCTAAACGAAGCAGGATTGATTGATTCATTCATTGATTCATTGATTTCGTCAGAACATCTCTCCTTTTCCCTGCTCCTTTTTGATTGCTTACTCGAGTCCTGGTCAGCACTGCATAAGCTCCACATCCCATGGGTACATTAGGAAAGAAATGAAGAATTAACCAGGCTTCAAGAAAATAATTCTGCAGTAACCCAGGACCAGGTCAGTTTTCCCCATTCAATACTTTTTCTCTTAGAAGACACAGCCTCCTACAGCCCTTTGGGGCCCTTTTGAATTCAGACATTTCTCTATTGGAAAATGAACTAAAGCTATTAACCCGCATTTCACTACACAGATATTCTTCAGTCACTAGTAAGGACAGCTGAATTATAATCTCATAAGACAACTATCCCACACGACAAACGTTCTCTCACCCATTATCCCCTTGCTCGAAGTCATCTGGTCTCCCTGCCAAGACTCTTCTATTTTCATGAGCAATTTAAAAATCACAACTCAGAAAATAGCATACCTCTTATTTAGTTCTTGAAGTCAGCTGTAAGCAGATTCCATGCTATGTCAAAAACCATTTCTTACTTTCACCGGACTCGAATTACCGGTGCCTCTCTGGACATGAAAACCGTTCAGAATGGGATGGAATGACAGGGAGGCTAATATCCAGAGTTCAATTTTTTTTTCTTATTAAAAACAAAATTTGAGAAGAAGAGCCCTAGAAGCTAAGTGTTAGAAGGAGAGGCAAGAGTTCTGGAAACAGAATATAGAGTTGAGTAGCAGAAAGGGAAGCAATGAATTAAGAAATGAGGCACGGTGTTTGCATGTAGAGTACACGCAAGAAGAAAAAGAAAAGAAGTGGTCTTGGAATTCCATTTGCAGCTCAGACTTTTTTCCTGTGGGCTCTGAGGATATATTAAAGAAAAGTCAAACTCTGCCAAGAGTAGTGGCTGTGTTCCCAGAGGCCCCTGAAGGGCCAGACCCCGGGTTCAAGGATGAAGATATAACGATGAAAGGACACAGTCGTGCTCACAGCCTATGGTGGGGACAAGTGTATACATGACACAGTGTTATAGAAACCAGAATGACAGAAATGCTCACACTGAGGAAATAGAAACATTTGCTAAACGTTAAAGTGCCATGGGAACACAGAAGTGGGAACGATTCCTTGAAATTAGAGGGGATTTGGAAAACCATCACATAAGAGGTAAAATTACATTTGGGCCTTGAAATGAGTAGGAATTCATTTGGTAGAAACAGGAGGGAAAGTGCATCCCAGTCTGAGGGAACGGTAAGGAGGCATGAAAATGAGAGCACATTCAGGAAGCAGGTGGCCGCACATGGCTGGGAAGGGTGGCCAGGAGAAGGGTGGGCGATGATACCGAAGAGGAGGTCGGGTTGAACCAGCAAAAGTTCCTGTGCAGATAGGGACACGATCATATCTGTGTTCTAGAAATGCCTAGTCCAGCAGCGTTGTTGAGGAGAGGAAGGCACTGAGGCAGGGATTGAGGCCACTGCTATATTCTGGAGTCTAACAGTGACACTGGGATACAAGGAGGCATACACACTACTATATACAAAATAGATAATTAACAAGGACCTACGGTACAGCACAGGGAACTCTACTCAGTACTCTGTAATAACCTAAATGGAAAAAGAACTTGCAAAAGAATAGGTATATGTACATGCAGAGCTGAATCACTTTGCTGTACACCTGAAACGAACACAACATTGTAAATCAACTATACTCCAATATAAAATAAAAATGTTTTTTAAAAAAAAGGAAAAAAGAAAAGATGTTAGCAGATAAATTCAGCAGGGGCTTAATAACTCCTGGGCTATGGGAGGTAAAGAGGAAGGAGAAAGTGGAGCTAGGAAGATAGTTTAGACTTTTCCAGAGCCCTTGGATGGACAGTAGAGTCGCTATTACAGTCATTCATTGGGAAATGGGAAAATAGGAAGAAAGGAACACCTTGAAAAGAAGAGCACAGTAGATAGGGCTGACTCCCATGCACTCACTGGAAAATGTCACATCATTAGCACAAAGGCAACAGGTGAAATCACAAGAGTGACCCTAACGTATTAGAAAGGGTAGCATTTTAAAACTTGGCGGAGGCGCATTTATACTAATAGATTACTGTTACAATAGTTTAAGTGATTTCCATTATTCATGAAGTACCTTGTTTACTGCAGAGGACTGAGAGGGAAGATATCATGCACAGGTGTGTCCTGCTTTACCAGTTTAGAGCACAGGAAACTTCTAATATTCAAAATAATATGAGTGAGCACGTCCCACCCTCCTTGGGACACCAGCTCCAGCATTTTCTCATCCAGAAGGTTTTTTCAGAGTCCCCGCAGTTCTTACTGCCAACTGGTCTTAGGCTCTAGTGCCCAGTAATCAGATATGTCATGGTGACTTTGAGGCTCAGAGTGTCGGGGTCTCCTTCCCACTGCTCTCAAAAGGCTCCTTGGCCACTATGCAAATTTGACCAACTCCTTTTTCCTCAGAAACCTTCAAGCATAACATTTTTATTTTATTTTATTTATTTATGGCTGCGTTGGGTCTTCCTGGCTGCGCACAGGCTTTCTCTAGTTGCGGTGAGCGGGGGCTACTCTTGGTTGCGGTGCACGGGCTTCTCCTTGCAGTGGCTTCTCTTGTTGCAGAGCAGGGGCTCCAGGCGTGCGGGCTTCAGTAGTCGCAGCACATAGGCTCAGTAGTCGTGGTACACGGGCTTAGTTGCTCTGCAGCATGTGGGATCTTCCCGGACCAGGGCTCGAACCCATGTCCCCTGCACTGGCAGGTGGATTCTTACCCACTATGCCACCAGGGAAGTCAGCATAACAGTTTTGAAGGGCAGACAGCCAGAAGCTCTCTGCCTTCAGCGCTAAAGTTCCATGCCTTACACGCCTAAGGAGGAGAATCATCTACTTATGCCTCTCCTTCATGAAAATCGATGGCTGTTCATCTTACAACAACATGATGAAATGGGCCATTAAAATGTCTTTTCTTCCCCCTGAACAAAGGCAGGGAGCTTTAATAATATATCTTCCTAGAAACAAGTACATATGTTACAACCTTTCAACAGCCTGATCTCATTCCTTCTTCCTATTTCCCTCTTACACACACTCACACCTTGCACCATTAAAATTCTTCACTGGAGGGACCTTCCTGGTGGTCCAGTGATTAAGACTCCGCACTTGCAATGCAGGGGGCGTGGGTTCGATCCCTGGTCGGGGAACTAAGATCCCGAGTGGCGTGGCCATAATTCTTCACTGGATTCCTTTCAAAATGATTACAGGGACATTAGTAAATTTAACAGAAACTTCATCTGATACAAACTAGGGCTACCCACTACCAAGGGCAAGCCTAGATGGTGCTGGGGCCTGAACTTCCCAGATACTGCCCTGATTTTACCAGAGCGGAAACCAATTGTGACTACCCTGGACAGAGCCCTTTTGTCACTGCCATGCACCTAATTCAACCTTAACTTGAACCTGAACGGGAAGTGACCACCTGGATTCAAACTTTAGGAGAAACGTGAGGCATTAAGGATTTTCCTTTATTTCAGAAGGATAAAGATCTCACATGTTAACTTGCCTTCAAATTCAATGAACACAAATGATGTAAGAGGTCATATTTCAGTGAAATATGATTTTTTTCACTCTTTTGATTTTTCTGGAAAAAATCCAAAATCTTACAACAGTTGATTTTTAAAAAAATGTTTCCAGGAGCAATTTTGCCTTCTCTTTTTCACTTAAAAAGCCAAGTTGGGGCTTCCCTGGTGGCGCAGTGGTTAAGAATCCACCTGCCAATGCAGGGGACACGGGTTCAAGCCCTGGTCCGAGAAGATCCCACATGCCGCGGAGCAACTAAGCCCGTGCACCACAACTACTGAGACCGCGCTCTAGAGCCCATGAGCCACAACTACTGAGCCTGCGCTCTAGAGCCCGCGAGCCACAACTACTGAGCCCATGTGCCACAACTACTGAAGCCCACATACCTAGAGCCCGTGCTCCGCAATGAGAAGCCTCCGCAATGAGAAGCCCGCGCACTGCAACAAAGAGTAGCCCCCGCTCACCACAACTAGAGAAAGCCTGCGTGCAGCAACAAAGACCCAATGCAGCCAAAAATAAATAAATAGAATAAATTTATTTTTTTTAAAAAAGCCAAGTTGGAATTGACTTTATGCACTATTTTTAAAATTGGGGGGATAAGGAAACTCTTAAATAAGGTATGGAAATGACAAAGAGCAAAAATCTCTAAGAAAGTTTTAAAAATGAGTGGTGAGGGGGAGACTAACTCCACAAACCATTAAGCATGTTATAAGGTTAAAGTAAACAAATCAGTGTGGCACTGATAAAAAATATCATTAATTAAATACTTTTAGCTACTATGGCCAATGATAACGTTATGTCAGGGACTCTCCACGCCCACCCGTCTGCCGCGACGCAGCCGTTAGTAACTTGAGGTTTCTGAGTCCCCTGAGTCAGCACCTGTGCTTTTAGCCAAGAGCAGAAGTTGAACGGCTGGTCCTGAGTCAGGTCTGCAGCTCAATCTCCATAGGCTGGTCATCCTGCCAGTCTACTGCCGCTGGTAGAGATTATCCTGCAGTTTTCCGGGGGAAATTCTCTTTTTGGAGGACCCCCTCTGGCCTCTCTAGCAGTCCCTCAGCTCTGTGGTCTCATGACTGATCTGTTTGCCTCTGCCTTACGTGTCCTAGAGACTCTTGCTGCCCTGGCCTTCTGATGAGGTTCTCCTGGATTTCCAGAGTTGCTATGTATTTTCTTTTTAAAATACAGACTGTCCTTTCAGTGGGATCTAGGATGAAGGAGAGGCTTTAAAATGTGGATTCAGTCCACTATTTTTTTTTAAGAGCTCTCTTATATTATGGAGTCAAATCAAACTGTTAATTGGAGAGTGGAAATGGGAGGAAATCAGAGGGGAGAGAAGAATTTCCCTGGAGAATAATCTCAAGCCCAGAGGCATCGTGAACTAAGGGATGCAGCAGCCTATAGAGATGGTTGGCAGAAGAAGGGCTGGGATCAGCTGACTCCAGCATTTGACTCCAGACTCAAACATAAAACCATAAGCACACATGTTCCCAAATTGAATATTACTACAAAACAATAGCTAACATGCATTGAAATCTTACTATACGTCAGGAACCATTTTAAGAGCTTTAAATGTACTGACATTTAATCCTCATAACAACTCTAGAAGGTAGGTACCACTCTTTTCACAATGTTAGAAAGAGGGAACCTAAGGCACAGAGCAGTTAGGTAAATTTTCCAAAGTCACACAGCTGTCCATGGCAGAGCCAGGATTTGTCCCCAGATGGTCTGGTATTAGAGCCCAGCCTTAACACCTGTGCTCTACTGCACAGCCTAGAAGACCATCTCCCCAGCCTGCAGCCTCTCTTCCACCTTTCTTACAACCACCAGCACTCTTGAAAGCAGAACTTTTATTCTAATAGTAAAAATGAAAAGTCTTGCTTCGAGGGGAAAAACCCATCCAAAACGTTTAGGTACTATGTTGTCTAAACATTCATCTAAAAGTATAATCTGAAAATGACTCATCAAATATATGAGAAAAACCTACAGCAGAGAAAGCATAAACTCCAACTAAAAGAAGGATTAACTCCCAAGAGTTAATATAGAAAATAAAATAAAATATTAAAATGCAGTATTATTAACTACCCTCTTTATTGCCCTAGTGCTCTGTCTGGTTCTTGGTATTTGTTCTTTCTATTTTTGGACTTTCAGTGGCTCTTGTCTCTGTGTTTTTTTCCATGTATATATTTCGGATTTCCTCAATCTAATCCATTCAAGCCCATTGATTTCTTTCTTCTGGGTGTGTCTTGCAATTTCAGGTCTGGTGGTGACTTTTCTTGCTTGCCAGTGCTGATATGACTATACTTACATTCTGTAAATTTAAGGGCTTTGGGATGGGTGTTTAGATAGACACTGAGTTCAGTCTCCCAGTTTATCTTCCTTGAGGCCATTTAAACTAATCAATGGCTGGGATAGTTTTAATCTCTTGCTTCAAGCCACAGTGTTATTGGCCTGCTCTGAAAATGACCTTTTTAATATATTTTAAACTGTATTTACATTTTAATTAACCAGTTAACATATGAATTTCTTGTTGTAAAAATCCAGCTAATACTAGCAATACAAAGTCCTTCTTGACCTCCCACTCCAATCCTGGAGATAATCACTATTATCGGCTTTCAGTGTTTGCTTGCAGAACTTTTTCTATATATTTGTAAAGCTATATAAGATCACATAGAAACACTCAGTTTTAAAACATAAGTGGCATCATAATGTTAATTTTGTTTTGCAATTGCTTTTTTAAAAAAAATAATGTCTTAGAGCTTTACCTATGATAAGTATATATATCTACCTTATTCCTTTTAATTGCTACATAGTTTGGACTATATTTAACCTTAAGTATTAGTTTTACTATTGTAACAGTGCTGCAACAAATATTCTTGGACACTTCTACTTGAACATATATGTGAGTATTTAACTGGTCAAGAATGGACATCGTGGGCTTCCCTGGCGGCGCAGTGGTTGAGAGTCTGCCTGCCGATGCAGGGGACACGGGTTCGTGCCCCGGTCCAGGAAGATCCCACATGCAGCGGAGCGGCTGAGCCCGTGAGCCATGGCCGCTGAGCCTGCGCGTCCGGAGCCTGTGCTCCGCAGCGGGAGGGGCCGCAAAAGTGAGAGGCCCGTGTACCGCAAAAAAAGAATGAACATCGCTGGTTATACGGGCACGCATATTGGGTAAAATGGGTGAGGTTTTTTTTAGTTTAATTGAATAATTTAGGAAAAAATAAAGAAATGTAAACTATAAAAACTAGAAAATATTAAATGATAGATGAAGCGGGAATGACAAGTGGTTGAACTAAGTGGTGCTGAGCTATAAAGACTAAATTTATTCTGAGCATCCAAGCATTTCATTACTTTCTCTATATTTAGTAAAAAATGATTTGGGATGTTAAAAAAAAAACATCCCCACACAGATTTTTAGATCTACAGGAGAAGTTTATCTTTGAAGGAGAAATAATTATAGTCTCATAGATGTAAAAGTCTTTCAGGAGGATACATAAATATGATACCATTTTAATTTAGTATAAAAATATATAAAATACTATGTATGTTTGGGGGGACCATATATAATATCGCATTCAAAAATAAGAACAATGGTCATCTCTGAGGGGGGAAAGAAGGGGATGGAATAAGGAGGGATTTATGGGAGCTATGATCTATGTTTATTTTCTCACGGTGGTGGGTAGGTTTGTGGGTTTTCTCTATACTTTTTGTCATCAAAATAAAACTAAACACAAGTAGGTTGATTAGATTTGTTCTACTTCATTCCAGTGTGGAAAGACTGGGGATCCCCATCAGCCTAGAAAATACCCAATGAGGGCGGAAGACTCAGGAGGAGATAAAAAGTTTGACAAAAACTGGAAACTTGTTACAGTATAGGCACCTTCATAAGTCACATAAGAAGTCAGTAGATGATCCCTATTGAGGGAGCTATGATATTTCCCAGAGAACACAGCATTGCCCTACGTTCTATTTGCCACGTGTAATTAATAACCCGCTGATGTCAAAGTCCATGATGTCCAACTTGTTACACTCTAAGAACAAAGGTGTCCTTACCACGAGACTGAATATTTTAGCTTTTCCTGGTAGCACTTTGGGTCCACAGACTCTTGAGTCAGCAATCGCTGTTTCTTCAACGTTATAGCCTTCAACCTACTAAACGAACGCCTACCACCCGCTGACTGCATTTCTTATTTTAACTTTTGGAAAGACCCATCCTGGTAGAAAAGGGTCTTTTGCTTAACAGACAAAAGCTCCACTTTCTGCCCAGTGGAGCTTATTCTACTAGTCAGTTCTTAAAAGAGGAACTGACTGGAACAGTAGTAGCACAAATGCCCCAGAGCTCAAAGGCCTCCCCAGCAGAGAGAAGGCTGACATCACTTCGGGATTGCCCTCTGGCTTCAATTTCACAGCCATGGGATACTTCAGGGAGTTTTACAGGATGCACAGGAGAACTGCATCCCTCAACATTTGACCTCAGAGGCTCATATTGTGACATATTATATACATTTTTCTAATATGTGTACTAGAAGTAAAAAAAAAATCTCAAAAAGGAAATGTGGGAACTTGCTGGTGTTACCCAAACAGAAAAACTGTGGTAGGTCCTGGTATGGAATTGAGTAATAAAGAAATTGCCTCTTCCAAGTTTCAGAGAAGTGATGGCATTTTTATGTGGGTGATTTTTAAGTACCAGCAAATCACTAACTTAGAAGACTGGACACCCAAATGCCCAATCTTAAGAATATATTAGGAGTATAATTTTAAGATTAAAATGTAAGTCCACAGATAGGTAGCTAAGAACACGAGCTTCTAAGGTGAGACAAGAGAAAAAAATGACTGAGGTTTGACTCAGCTAGCTATTCTTTCTGACAGGAGATTAAAGCCGCCTGTGAGATTTCTTTGACTGTGGCTCGCTTAATTCATTTCGACACTGCCAGCAGGGCAAGCTACAACAAAGCAGATCCATCTTAACAAGCTCAGTCCCGGCTGCTCTAATAAAGAAAAATAATTGAATTGCTGATTTTGATTTTTTTTAATGCACTCAGCATTTGCGTATTTGGCTTCACACACGAAATAAACAGAAATATTTATTACATCACCTGCTTCCCCATAGTGAACGGGGGGGGAATAAAACCCCACAGAATCAGTGCTAGGTACCTTTTAGGGCAGGGTAACACTGGGGGATCTTCCCTGTGTTTAGTTGATTAGAATTGCCCTTTTAAAATAACATCTTCGTGTCTTCTTTGGAGCCAGCCCCGGTTCAGAGCACACAGATCTACACGAATAAGTGAATACGCTGATGTTATCACATACGCAGTCCAAGGATTTCTCAAGAGGCAACTGCCGCAGCCAAGAGTGAGTCCCCATCAAAGTGGGCGGCGTGGGGAGCTGAGGCAGCAAACTGGCAGCCACAGACATGTTTTATTCAACCCAAACACTGTTTTTATTTTTGTTGTTGTTTTGTTTTTTAAATGAACCAACATTTTAAAAACAAGAGATTCCACATAAAAAAATCAGACTTGCAATTCCCTTGAAAATGTCTAAGAACTAGCGACAGGGAGCCGCATCCCAGGTCTGCGGGAGCTGAGTGGCTGCTGCCTCCTCCATCTGTCTCCACGCGTGGATTCACCAAGAGAGCCTCCTTTCAATTCCCTGCCCGATCCCTGTAACACTTGAGTAGGGGACCACTAATTCAGAGAGTGAAGCAGAAAATTTAGGATTAGAAGACATATACTCATCCCACAGTTGGCACCAAGACGATCTTTGTTTAGATAAACCGATTAGCTAGATCACACCCAAATCTACTGATAGGACAGGCTGTGTATCCTCCATTAAATGGCAGCTCTACACAGCTATGTCCAATGCTTAGTAAACTTGTTTAGGTAATGAATTATCCTTGACTACAGAGTGGATGGTCCCTGTATCTTGACCAGGCTGGAGTGGAGGGAGAAGGTTATCATTAAAGCTGTACCTATGACTTGGAACTTTAAATAGTATCTAATCTGAACCTCATAGTAAGGTCCGGAGGTAGATATTTTACAGATTAGGAAAGAAAAGTTGAGGGAACTAAAGCAACTGAATGTTAAACAATCGCTAAGTGGTAGTAATTCAAAGCCAAGTCTTTGTGACCAAAAAAAAAGCTCTATTTTATCAATGTCATCACATTTTCTTAAAGACATATCCCCCCCTCTCTACAAAATGAGAAAAAGATTATTACTCATTTGGCTCTCAGAGGTATGCACTAAACTAATGATATTTTTATAATCTTCGTGATTCTATGGGAGAATATTGGCTCATCATACAAATATTTCAGGCTTTAAAATGCAGAACTTTAAGCAGAGCGTTTTTTTTTTTTTTTTTTTTAACCAACCTCCCAGTGAGCAGTCATCCTGCCTGGTATTAGTTTGGCGACAGCTGTAGCACAGACCCAAATTAACAGTGGTTCAAACACATTAGAAATGTATTTCTCTTCACATAATAGTCTAGGAATAAGTCTACAGCTGGTGTTGTGGTCCAAGTGGTCAGGTCCCGGGCTCTTTTTATCTCGTCCCACTGCCCTCGAGTGATGCTTTCATCCCCATAGTGTAAGACGGTTTGCAGCCACTGCTACAATCCAGGCAGAGGAGGGGAAGGGAGGAAGGAAAACTTACCCTTCCCTTGAAGGCTATGATCCTAAAGTAGCACTCATGATTTTTCACTCATATCTCATTAAAAAGCACACCAAATAGGCACGCCTAGGTGTAAGGGAGTCTAGGGGGCCATGTGGCCAGCTAGATTGTTTTCAGGAAAGGAGGAGGAAACCTATACTGTGAGACGAATATGCATATCAGGCACCTCCGATGAAACCTACATAAGGTACCACCACACTGCATTTCTCCCTTCTGAGGTGGACATACCTCGGCTTCTTAGGCCCTGACTTTGCCTGTCCTTCCATTTTTGTTTCACTGTCAATGTCGTGGACCTATTGAAAAGTCCCCCCTAGGTTAGATCTTATGTCCACACTTACCCACATGAAATTTCTTACCATTCTCTTTTTCAGTGTTTCCCTCTCCCAACTCTGTATATTTTCCTATATTGCTCTCACTTGGGAATTACTATTCTTCCCCTACGGTCCACAAGTGTCAATCTTCCTCCAGATGAATCCAAAGTACAAATTTCTAATACACTTGTGTGGAGGTAGGCTAATAATCTTAGGCGCATTTTTTTTATATTCAGTGGTGTATACTTTTGACTGAAAAAAGGCAAGACGGTACAGGTTTACATTTCTTGGTTAGCATCAGATACATGGATATATTTTAAGCATTCAGTGACAGCAGTGATCTTCACACTTCAATAGAATCATTGGGCATCCGTTAGGCAGGCATCACCAACAATTAATACTCATTTTGCAGATTCATCTGTAGAATCAATGCAGTCCTGATCAAAATCTCAGCTGCCTTTTTGTAGACAGGGACAAGCTGATTGTAAAATTCCTGTGGAAATGCAAAGGACCCGTAATAGCCAAGACAAAATGAAAAAGAAGAGCCAAGTCGAAGGACAACAACTCCCTGATGTCAAGTCTCATTATCAAGCTACAGTAATCAAGACAGCATGGTGTCAAAAGAGACAAATGCAACCCTGGAACTGAATAGAGAATCCAGAAATAGACCCACACATATATGGACAACTGATTTTTGACAAAGGTGTAAAGGCAATTGAGTGGAGAAAGGATAGTCTTTTAATAAGTGGTGCTAAAACCTATTCAGGAAAGTGAACTTTGATCAATCCCTCACAGCATATAAAAAATTAACTCAAAATGGATTATAGACCTAAATGATCAAAAGCACCATTCATAAAAGGACAAATTGCCTAACTGAACTTCATCAAAATTAAAAATTTTCTGCTCTTCGAAAGACACTGTTAAAAGAATGAAGAGACAAGGCAGATTGAGAGAAAATATTTGCAAATTGTATATCTGGTAAAGCACTTACATCCAGAATGTATAAAGAATCCTCAAAACTCAATAACAACCCAATTTAAAAGGGCGGGGGGGAGGTTTAAAAAAGATTTGAACAGACGCCTCATCAACCAAGATGGTAAACTAGCAAGTGAAAAATTACTCAACACCATTAGATATTAGGGACATGCAAATTAAAAACATGATGTGATATCATCATAAACTGATGAGAATGGTGAGAATTTGAAAGACTGGCCATGCTAAGTCTTAGTGACGGTGTGGAGTAAGCACATTTTATGTAGGCATGTCAAATGGTGCAGCCACTTTGGCAATAGCTGGTCAATTTCTTTAAAAGTTAAACATACACCTCCCATATGATCCAGCCTTTCCGCTCTTCTTTTCCGAAAGAAGTAAAAGCATATATCCATAGGAAGTCTTATACATAAGTGTTCATAGCAGCTTTATTCATAATAACCCCAAACTGCAAACAACTCAAATGTCCTTCAACAGATGAGTAAACAAATCGTAGTATATCCATACAATGGAAAACTGCTCAGCAATAAAAAAGAATGAGCTATCGATACATGCAACAACTTTGATGAATTTCAAAATAATTATGCTGAGTTAAGGCAGCCAGACCAAAAGAGCACATATTATGAATCCATTTATATAAAACCCTAGAAAATGCAAACTCATTCATAGTGATAGAAATCAGGTCAGTGGCTGCCTGGGGTGGAGTCATGGGGAGGGGCTTCAGGCAGAAAAGACAGGGCCATGCCCAAGGATAGCGTCCTCATGCATAGGCATTAGGGAGAGGGCAAAGCCACCTCCTTGTTTTGCACTTAATGAGGCCATGACGCACAGAGGAATGGCATGTAAGGCAGAAACTTTGTAGCATGGAAGCAGGAAACTCTGACCATGAAAACCGTGGAGCATGCGCTTTGAGGTAGGAGATAAGACAGGCTTTGGGTTGACCCGCTGCAACTGGTTTCATGCTGACCCTCTGAAATAAACTACTATCAGGATGATGAGCCTTAATTGGGTGAAAGATGAAGCAACCCACCACAGTCCCCTCGTTTTTGTGGTCCAGAGGGTTTCCCACACATGCACAGAAGGGGTCTCAACTTGTCCTCTGACACATGCACAGAACAGGTCTCAACTTGTCCTCTAGTAACCTTGGCCGCATTGTAATATCATTATAATATCATTTGTATTGTGGTTTTGATTCTCCCCACCCCCTGTGGGTTTTGCTTAGGTGCTCACGGGAAAGATTCAAAATGGTACCTGGTGGAAGCTCAAATAAGGAATTGCAGGTGACATGATCATAGGGGAGGGAAAGGGGAGTCACCCTCATCTAAACTATGTAAGGTTAACCCCATAGTAACAACCTAAGCTGCCCCTGTTGTGCCCAACTCACTCTGCAAGGTTGCCCATGTGCTCTCCCACCTGTACTGTGCTTCTAATAAACGCTGTGCCTGTTTTAGTCTTGGTTTCTCTGTGGAATTCTTTTTTCAAAAAAGACAAGAACTGAGGTTCTGTCACTCGCTGAAAACAGGCTGACTACACAGGGACAATAAGACGAAATTTTTTGGAGTGGTGGAACCGTTCCGTATCTTGATCATTGTGGGGATATCACATACTGTATTTGTCAAAACTCACAGAACTGGATTGCCTCTATGATAGTACGGCTTACAATAAGTTTTCAATAAATGAATTGATAGCCCCTCTGTATATACCAGAAATGAAAATCAATTTTTAATGAAAAAAATCTAAAATATCAATTTTCCTCACTTTTTTTCAATGCTGGCCTATAACATGATACCAAAGTATAATTCAGGAGAGGTGAAATTCAGGAGTTAAAAAAGATGAGATTCAAGGATAATGATAATCCTACTTGTTCTAAAGAGAATTTCTAACACCTAAAATAATGAGTAGACTCCTTATCCCTAGCCAATTCCTCAACAAATACTATTTCTTACAACAATGCGTGTGATAAGCATTAAACAGCTGAGAGTTCAATGCAAGCATCTAGAAGGCAGATTGTATATATGACCTTATGCAAGGTAAGAAGCCTAACCAGGACACATCCAATCTCCAACAGAGTTTCCTCAGAACATAATGGTCTACACCAAAAAACAAATGGATGAGCAAGTTCTATCTTATAGAACAGTAGTTTTGAAACTCTTAGCAAATTCTCCTCATGATGGGCTTCCCTGGTGGTGCAGTGGTTGAGAGTCCGCCTTCCGATGCAGGAGACACGGGTTCGTGCCCCGGTCCGGGAGGATCCCACATGCCGCGGAGCAGCTGGGCCCGTGAGCCGTGGCTGCTGAGCCTGCGCGTCTGGAGCCTGTGCTCCGCAACGGGAGAGGCCACAGCAGTGAGAGGCCCGCGTACCGCAAAAAAAAAAAAAAAAATTATCCCCATGATGAAATATCAATAAACAAACAGATAAAAATGATGGATAGGTGCTTTGGTTAAGTTTAAATTGTCACATTTTAGTAGAATATGTATATTATTGCTTATATTTGAGTTACCATCTGGGCTCTAGGATTCAGAAAAAGCTGGAGAAAACATTCACTGAAAACAGCTTGTGTCAAGCATTATGATAAATTATAAAGTTACATCAGTGAGCAAGAGAGTTTCACACCTTCATGTGGTTTACCCGTAGCGTAGAGTTTCTGTCAAAAAGCAAGGCCACAGTGATTTTAGCCTTGAAAATTTTCAAGGCAAGAATAACCAATTAGCAGTCTTCATCTCTCTCTCACACACAATCTCTATTTACATATATATGTATAATACTTTGGGGTTAACAGATAAAATACAGGACTTCTACTGCAATTTAAATTTTAGATAAACGATGAATAAAATTTCAGTATAAGTATGTTTACTGCCTGGGACATACCGATACTAAAATTTTAATTTATTGTTTATCTGAAATTCAATTTTAACTGAATGTCTTGGTTGTTTTTGCTGCTTTGGGCTAACTCTGGCAATCCCAATGTATATATTAGGGTTACCAGATATATCTACATCTATAGCTAAGATGTATGTCATGTCTTTTTTTGAGCAATTTAACTTCTTGGAGAAATTTCCAAAATGAACCGTGTGTAAACTATTATCCTAGGTAATTAAACATAATGATCATCGATTTCAAGTTATTTTACTACTCACCTTTTTTTTTTTTTTTTTTTTTCCGGTACGCGGGCCTCTCACTGTTGTGGCCTCTCCCGTTGCGGAGCACAGGCTCCAGACGCGCAGGCCCAGCGGCCACGGCTCATGGGCCCAGCCGCTCCACGGCATGTGGGATCTTCCCGGACTGGGACACGAACCCGTGTCCCCTGCATCGGCAGGCGGACTCTCAACCACTGCGCCACCAGGGAAGCCCCTCAAGTTATTTTATATAAACCAATTAAGTGCTGTAGGCCAACTACCAAAAACGAGGAATTTCATTTCAAGTAGTTAAATTAAACCATTATGATTGGAAATGGTGGGCTATCAGATTGGTTTTCTCTGGGGCCACTGATAGTTCCAGAAAATAGAACGTCATTTGCATTTGTCACAGAGGGGTTCATACAAAAGTGGATAAAATCACTAAGCTACTGGGTAAAAAAGAGGAGGGATTAGCAGAGAAATATTTCTGTTTATCCTGCTATAATATATGTCTTTTATACCAAGAGAAGATTCTAGGAAATGATTACTGCTACCACTTCTCTACTCCCAAATCCAGCCTAGATGCCTATTTTGATCATGGGCTTAGACCAATGCAGAGTTGGATGTTAGCATGGCTTTGGGCCCTGAGGGCATCCAGGTGAGAGACCCTTCGTGAGGCGCTCCCTGGGTCTGGGCGACAGCGTCAGACCTGCATCAGACTGCCCTGGACTAGAATCAGAGCAGAAATTTTGGAAAGCTCTTGTTTCCCCAAATATGCCCCACATCAAGGTGTCAGATCCTGTCCCCTAAGTAAGCCAAGCAAGTGCTGAATGGGTGTGTTATGTCCTCCCACTCCCGAGGGTGCAGGTGAGGAAAGACTGGGAGCCAACCTGGAGACTGGCAACCCGCTGGCCGCTGCATCGCCAGCCTACGCAGGACGGCCACCACCCATCATCCACCACACCGCCATAACGCGGGCTGTCTGATCAACCAGCCCAGAAAAAGCCAGTGACGTAAAAACCCAGCGAGGACCTAGCAGCCAGAAAGAGGAAGATCAGGCAGGACAAATACACATTATTCCTTGTGAAACAGAACCGCTGTGAGAGAAAGACGACGGAAAGACATTCAAAAGAGTCAAAGGAAGCACACAGTCATCTGCACACACAAATTTTTCTGGAGCGAAAGCAAAAGCCACAATTTCCCTATGAAACAAGTCAGCACACGAACTGAAGAGGATGATCGTTAAAGAGGCCAGAAAGAACGGACCAGGAGGCAAAGAAACTACGAAGGATTCAGTAAAAGAAAAGCTAAAATGAATAAGCTAGAAAACAAAAACAAAAACCCAAATAAAGCAGAACGGATAAATAAATCCAAAAGTTAAAAATATTTACGATCAACAAAGCAGATCAACACTCTGTGGATTTGATTAGAGCAGAGCGTGCACGTGGCAAAGCACACACATAAGTGGAATCTGGGAAAAATGCACAGGATTAAAGACGAGGAGGCAAACCACAGTTACAGGAGTGATTAAAAGAATTGTAAGACATGACTGCTCGCAATCCTAGGGCTACAAATTTGAAAACGCGGAGGAAGTGAATGATTTCCTAACAAAATATAAATTACTTTAATTGCCAATCACTGTAGAAGATGTTGGGCTGGTGATTAAGAATCTATCATGAAAAAAGGCACAAAGACCAGATGGGTTTAATCTTTAAATACCAGATGACTCCAATGTTGTTTAAACATTTCCAGGCCAGGGAAAAAAGGAAAAAAAATTCTAATACTTTTTATGAAGCCAGATTAATTTTAATTCCGAAGCCTGATACTATATATATTTTTTAATGCCAGACTCATCTTACTTAAAATTGCAGATACAAACATTTTTAACGAACATATTAGCAAATAAAATGCAACTTGCTTCTGCCGTAGGTCAGGTTCCCTGGGTAGACTCTGAGGTGGAAATATGCATACCAAAGGTTTTGGGGGGAGAACACTCAGGAACAACATCTTTAAGAACATGAGAGGCGGGGATTGGGGCAGGGAGAGAGACTGAGCTGCAATTCAGTTACAACAGAGAGGTGAACCATCCATGGGAGGTGGGCTGCTCGCTGAGAAACTCAGCTGTAAGCCATCAGCCTCCACAACACGCAGTACAACTGGGGGAATAAGTACCACCTGCCGATGGCGGCATCAGAGAAGCACACCACCGCATCCATTAGACCCAAAGGGGTTCAAAGGGTACAATATGAACACAGAATTTATTCCTGATTGCAAGTGAGAGACCAAGATATCTATCTTTATAATTCTTTGCATCAACAAACTTTTAAAAAGTAAGAACGCATAGTTGTTGGATGCTAAAGAGGCATTCGGAAAAGTTGTTAATTTATCAGCCATTTCTGACACATCTTTAGTTTTACATATTGCGGGTGTATGGATATATCATTCTGATTTGTGTGCGTGTGTAGTCTTTTTTTTTTCCTGTCTTGGCTTTCCCTCTACCTCTCCACCCGTATCGACCCCAGTACAGTACACAGAAAAGAAATAACTATAATGTATAGGCTCTGATGGATAGAGATTGAAATGTGTCCCAGATTTGTTTCAGGAACAAGCATTCTGCACTACCAGGTTCCATAGACATGTGTTGGAGAATTTTTAGTTTAATTAAATACATCTATCTCCAGAGCCATTCTCTAGCTCTCCATCAAGCACACCACAAATATTCCCTGGAGATAATTAACACTGCCAGGATATAAATAAAAATAAGTAAAAGCTAGAAAAATCTTCAAACTGTGGCCATATGTCCAAACAGAAAGCACACATCTTAGTAGGAGAACTATAGGTGTAGAGATAAAGCATCACCTATTTGTCAGGGAATTGAATCAGATCCATTTAGAAATTGCCAGCCAGTCCACCTTAATTAATGGCAAACATTCCTCCAGCGAACATCCCCTCCCCTGCCATTAATAAGACACAAAAGTGTAAAATCTGAAATCTGAAAAACATGTATAGAATCTAGGTCTCTTGCAGATATACAACACACATCAGAAATTAATGGGGATCCCTACCTTTGCAGATTCAATCTGGTGGCTTCAGGGATGGAGAATCTCAGTCACTGGGAGGGCTTATAAGACTGAAAAGCCTCCAAGGTTGCTGAAAACATGGCTCATCATCCATAGGATTCACCAACAACTCTGGTGACTCACCCACTCCGGGGGCATCTCAGAGGCACAGCCTCCGAAAGAGACTGAACGGCCAGGGTAGAGTTCGGTATCTGGCTTCCTGAAACCTGTTTGCGCATGCCTGGCCCAGGTGTGGCTCTTTAGGACCACCGCTTGCAGGTAGAGAGTGGAATTGACTTCACCTTTTTTCCTACGTACAAGCCACGGCCAACCTCAAACCGAAAGAATTTCTAGAGGCTGCTCTCTCCCAGAGTAAGGTTTTAGATAGGACTCCGATTATAAGCGTTTTATGGTCTGTCCAAGGCAAAGTTACTTTCTCTTTGTAGGCAGAGCTTCATGAAAATCCAAATGATAATAAAAGTTTTTCTGATAAGTATTGAATCAGGAACCAATTGAACTTCAAGTCTAATGTCTGCAAGCTCTGTCATCCTGATACATTGATCTCAAAATAGATACGCGATGCTCAATGTGATCTGAATACTTTAGGTCTGGTGAACTAACGCTGCCTTTCCACTGGATGGTGGCTGAATGAGCACCGCTAAGATTATCATCTTTCACAATTTTCCTTTTTCAGTGCTTTTAATTCTAACTAATCCCCCTTTAAATCGGCCATTCTTTTTTTATACATGTAAAGCTAAATTAATACCTGTTGGGAAAATGTTAGTGCATTGCTGATTACTCGATCGTTTTCTTAGTATTGTTATTACGTGAAATAAGAAAAAAAAAAAAAACAGACTTAAAGCCGAGTCTGAAATATGTAACATTTGGGATAAACTTTTCTTCGAAGAAATTTTAAGAATCAAGATAAAAACAGATCTTCCTTTTTTGTTTGGTTGTCTGCTTTTACATAAAAGAAAGACCTAGCAAAAGTAGATGGTAACCACTGATTTCAAGCAGTTGGAGCAGCCATCTGATTGGACACAGAGGACTGGACCGGATGAGCTCTTTGGACACTTTCCCAGCTCTATACTACAAGGCTCACGTGACAAGATTCTTCTTTACATTGTTCTTCCACTGACAGTGAGAATATTTCTGAAAAAAAAAAAAGTAAATAACTCTGAAGTTCAACAGATCTCCAGTTCTTTATAAGAAACAGATTTTTTTGGCACTGAGATAATTAATTTCACATTTTCTATCCATTTGGTGCTACTTTCCAAAGCCTTTATTTCTTCTCATTTTCATTCTCCACAAATTCTTCTGCTGGAAAACTGCAATTACATTTAACTACAGAGAAGTAGTTAGCCAGTGCGTGCATAAATTTTATGTTTTAATGATTCTTTCATTCCTTTGTTAAATTAGAGTAATACATCTCTATTCAACTGGTCTAATAACTAAGGTCAATTTAGTTAAGTTGTAATGTTAAAACAACCCAAAGTACATTATATTTAGTACTTCTTGCTAGCAACATGACTGCCTTTTGTCTTTATTCCTTTAAAAAAAAAGGCCTCACATTGCCAATTAGAATCATGTTAAGTGGCACTGAATTAAGGGAGAAGAATCTACAGGGAGGTTTAGCAATAGGGATCTGCAAGCTTCTCAAATGCAATTTAGCACTAAAGAGAAGCATTAGTATCTGTACTGGCTTCACCTGCAGTCCTGCCCTGGAAGGGATTCTGTGGCTCTACCTGCAAAAACCACAGTGAACCAGGGACTGGGACCATTTTACCAGTCCTGGTCACTCCAAACTCACCACAGGTTGAGCTTTATTTCTTTGCCCCAATTGACTACTTTTCTTTACACTTGTGCAGACGTTTGTTCTTTTCACTGAACACACTGCTTTCACTTACCCTGTAAGTATTGAGGATTTTTTCTCCTCGGCAGCACTAGAATTTGTAAATAGGAGGAATTTACAGAAGTCTGCTTGGAACTGGGAGTGGGGCAAGGCAAGCACGCTGTTTGACTTAGTTGTATGTTAACTGGGGGTGGTTTTGTGGGAGTGCTTGAGATTATAGCGGAGGTGCTGAAATAAGAGAGGCCTTACCCAGACTAATAGATGAGCCAGAAGTCAAGATTCTTAGTAAGGAATCATGTCACACCTGAAGTGAGACAACCAGGGTAGAATAGAACTAAAGTCCAGGGTCATAACCAAGTAAAGGAAAAAGGAGCACATGGAGTGTTGTTGATGGGAACCACAGGCTTCCATTAAATACCTTTGAGAAAGGTGCATCCCTTTGGCAAATACTGATTGCCACTAATGCTACAGCTGAGTACCACACAGGGGCACTGTCATAAATAAGGAGTCCTACCCACACACCTACGGTCACCTAATGTATGACAAAGAAGGCAGGAATATACAGTGGAGAAAAGACAGTCTATTCAATAAGTGGTGCTGGGAAAACTGGACAGCTACATACATGTAAAAGAATGAAATTAGAACACTCCCTAACTCCATACACAAAAATAAACTCAAAGTGGATTAACAACCTAAATGTAAGGCCGGATACTATAAAACTCTTAGAGGAAAACATAGGCAGAACACTCTATGACATAAATCACAGCAAGATCTTTTTTGACCCACCTAGAGCAATGAAAATAAAAACAAAAATAAACAAATGGGGCCTAATTAAATTCAAAAGCTTTTGCACAGCAAAGGAAACCATAAACAAAACGAAAAGACAACACACAGAATGGGAGAAAATATTTGCAAACAATGTGACCGACAAGGGATTAATCTCCAAAATATACAAACAGCTCGTGCAGCTCAATAAACAAAAAAACAAACAACCCCATGAAAAAACGGGTGGTAGATCTAAATAGACATTTCTCCAAAGAAGACATTCAGATGGCCAGGAAGCACATGAAAAGATGCTCAACATCACTAATTATTAGAGAAACGCACATCAAAACTAAAATGAACTATCACCTCACACCAGTCAGAATGGCCATCATCAAAAAATCTACAAACAATAAATGCTAGAGAGGGTGTGGAGAAAAGGGAACCTTCCTACACTGTTGGTGGGAATGTAAACTGGTACAGGCACTATGGAGAACAATATGGAGGTTCCTTAAAAAACTAAAAATAAAGCTACCATATGACTCTGCAATCCCACTCCTGGGCATATATCCAGAGGAAAACATGGTCCAAAAGGATACATGCACCCCAGTGTTCATCACAGCACTGTTTACAATAGCCAAGACATGGAAGCAACCTAAATGTCCATACATATATACACACACACACACATATTTTATATATATATATAAAATGGACTATTACTCAGCCATAAAAAAAATGAAATAATGTCATTTGCAGCAACATGGATGGGTGGGCCTAGAGACTGTCATACTGAGTGAAGTAAATCAGACAGAGAAGGACAAATATTGTACGATATCACTTACATATAGAATCTAAAAAAATGTTACAAATGAACTTATTTACAAAACAGAAATAGAGTTACAGATGTAGAAAACAATCTTACAGTTACCAGAGGGGAAGGGTGGGGAGGGATAAATTGGGAGATTGGGATTGACACGTACACACAACCATATATAAAATAGATATCTAATAAGGACCTACAGTACAGCACAGGGAACTCTACTCAATACACTGTAATGACCTATAAGGGGAAAGAATCTAAAAAAGAGTGGATATACGTATATGTATAACTGATTCACTTTTCTGTACAGCAGAAAGTAATACAACATTGTAAATCAAGTGTACTCCAATAAAAATTTTTAAAAATATTCATAAATAAATAAATAAATGAGTCTTAAGTCTCAATAGTGAGAAATATACCCACCTTAGTTTCTCTGTAACATAATCCAGAGGATCTGTTATGAAACTAATGTTTTATAGGGTCCTTCCCCCATTTCTAGTTATGACATACTTTGTATGGTTTCTAACGTGCCTTCTCCCAGGTCAAGTCACTTAATTGGCAATACGATAGAAAGCTTCCAATGGAAGAGAGAAACGAAGCTAAAACATGCCCTTCTGTGTCCCTTTTTTATATGGTTTTCCTTCAAGATGATGACTCCACTATTAAGATGCTTCCCTTTACTTTGCTGGAAGATTTCTCTTGCAATGTGTTCACAGCCGTGTCCTGGAAAGTGTGTTATGTTTTCCTACCTGCCTTTCCCTGCCTTTTATGGGGCAACATAATATAGGGGACCACGTCCATGGACTGAAAATCAGAACTAATTACTAGTCCTAGTTCTATTATTTTTTTAAATGTGTAACTTCAAACAAGTTTACCACTCTAAGTTCCATGTATAAAATGCAAGTGTTACTAATTCTCTGGTTTTCCACTTTTTTAGTACTAGAATCCTTATTTGCAAGTAGAATTTTATTCAAAAGCCCCAACATATAAAACAGATAAAAGCGGTATCCTTTAATTTGAAGTGGGGAAACAGCGGGTGGAGGTGGAGCCTCATCCATTTGATTTCACCTGAGTTACTTCACTCAGGAGACTGAGAAGTCATCTTAAAAAGCCCAAATCTAGATGAGCCTTTCCAGATGTAAATCTATGATTTAATAAATTACCTCATTCTTCTCCACTCGGATGCAGAATGTTGGCTGAATTTCAATTTGTGTGTAGAATGTCAGAGAAAGGGAAAGTCAAGAAGTGAAAACCTTGCAAAATACAAAAAAAGAAAGACTTTTTTTCCTAACAGACAGCAGAAAATAGACTTCAAATCTCCATAGGAAGTTTTGTTAAATAGCCTTCATTTCCACTGTGACATCTGCTGGTTTCACTTTCCAGGTCTGGCTTCCTGAGGCTAGCTTTATGGACTGTTGGATCTCCCTCAATGCTGATGACAAGGATGACCTCAATCCCCAAGCCCTCCTCAATGGAGGAGGCACCCAGACCCATAAACATAGCCTCACCCCGACCTGCCACTCCATCATGCAGCACCAGGAACTGTCACCCAAGAATCCAGTGACCCAGCCAACTCTGCAGCGCCCCTACATCTCCATAGGTCCTCTCGATGGCCAAATAAAGGGCCAGGAGGAGTATAAGAAAGATCTGGTGCAAAGAATATAATTTAAAAAATAATAATTCACAGGGAGCTCTACCTAACGCACTGTGGTAACCTAAACGGGAGGGAAGTCCAAAAGGGAGGGGATCCCCATATGTGTATGGCTGATTCATCTAACACAACATTGTAAAGCAACCATACTCCAATAAAAATTAACAATCAAAGAAAAATTATGAACTGACTCCAAAAAATAATAATTATAATTACTCTCATTCTGTGAGTATTAACTATACGCCGGGTATTATGCTAAGAGCTATTACTATGCATATAGAGGCAACAATCCTGCAAGGCAGGTTTTACTATTCCCTCCTCACAGGGGAAGAAACTGAGACTCAGAGTTTTTCAAGACATAAAGACAATACCTGGCACACCAGCCACGAGCCCAAGTACCTGCAGAGTCTCCTTTCCCGGCTTCCAATGGAGTATACTTAGCTAGGACCCAGAGATCCTGACAGACCCTTGCAGCCCTGGATGACTGGTCTTCTGATCGCTTCCTTTGGTGCAGCTGACGAATTGGTCACAGGGAGACCATCAACCAAATACAAGCCATTTAAAATACCGCTAGATGTTTAGAAAATATTTTAAATCACTGACTATGGTGGAAAGTAATTTACATTATGGAAGCAATCATTTAATCACTGCAATTAGCCAAATTATTACCTATTTAGCTAATTATCTTTTAATTACGTAATTAAAAAATTAAACATTACATTATTCTGGCCAATGCCAAATTCTTTTTCCATAATTTCCCCGTGAAAAGTGTAATTTACTATACAGTGCAACATAATTTTCTACAGAAATTAAGTTTCATTTTATTCCTAATTACAGGATAACTCTTCCCACAACTACCATGACCTGTACATAACCAATGAGAGAACTTGGCCTTTTAGGAAAATGTAGTTGTAGAGGCTAGAACAAAGGCAGTCAGTTAGGTTTTTTTCAGAAATGTTAAGTGCTGATTTTCCATACAAAAAGATGATGCCATCAACACAGCAGCGGTTCTCAACTAGCTACATATTAGAATTCCTGTGGAGCTTAAAAAAAGAAAAACCTCATGTGGAGTGGTCACCCCCTAGGGATTCTGATTTAATTGGTTTGAGGTGGGAACCATCATGCTTTTACAATCTCTCCAGGTGACTATATTTCCTATGCTGTACAATATATCCTTGTAACTTATTTATTTTATACCTCTTCATCCTCTACCTCTATCTTGCCCCTCCCCCCTTCCCTCTTCCCTCTGGTAAACACTAGTTTGCTCTCTATATCCGTGAGTCTGTTTCTTTTTTGTTATAGTCACTAGTTTGTTGTATTTTTTAGGTTCCACATATAAGTGCTCTCACACTCTAAAAGGAGTATAATTTTTAAAAATTGTGAATCACTATGTTGTACACCTGAAACATATAGTATTGTACATCAATTATACCTGAATAAAAAAAATTTTTTTTTTAAAGTAGGAGAGGGTGGGGTAGGAGGAATCTTCAAATTTGTCAATTAAAGGGAATACCCTGGTGGTCCAATGGTTAGGACTCCACGCCTTCACTGCTGGGGGCCTGGGTTTGATCCCTTGTTGGGAAACTAAGATCCCACAAGCCCGCATGGCATGGTCAAAAAATAATAATAATGAAATAAAATAAAATAGAGGTGATACAAAGATCATGCCTCATTTAAAAAATTTCATCAATTTAAGGTATCTCTCTCTCTTAAAAAAGTCTCTTCAGATGATCCTGATGGGCAACCAGAGTTAAGGACCACTGAGAAGGTAATTTTAGTCTGTTCTGCCTTTAGTCGTGTTTTGTTTGTTTTGGTAGGAGTTACTGGTGGACAGAGTCAAAAACCATCATGCTGGGGCTGTGGGAGCAGTGATGCAGGGTTACAAAGATTGATGCGAAAGATCCAGACAACCAACCTGACCATAGGTTCATAACCTAGGGAGTTAGGAGTTTGCAGTTATAGGAAGGTGGGACAGACTGTAGACCAAGATTCTAGATTGTCATGCTCAGTTGCCAAATACTCCAGTATCATTGTCAAGGACTTGCAAAAAGTCAGGAATTTGAGTAGATAATTTATCTGCTATGGGACTGTGCCCCTTGGATCCAAAAGCAAAAGTTACCTGAGTTAACAAGCTTCTTATAAAATTCTGGGCCAAAGTATACCTAGGAGTAGATGCAATAACCATAGTTAAGAACACCGTGATTCCACACAGTTCCTTTCAGTTTTCAAATACATACTTGACACCAGGCCCAGGGTAAGATGCTTCGATGATGCCAAACTTGAATGACAGGTGGTTTCTGCCCCCGAATTTATTCTCATGGAGCAGCCTTGGCTGTACTGGCTCCTGAGTGAGAGAGCAAGCATGGTTGGGAGGCTGTCTTCAGCCCCTGAAGATGTTTCCGTGAGGGACGCTCACTGATCACGGTTTTTCCACATGCTGATCAGAGAACAAACCCCAGCAGCCCCCAAAGCGTGTGTGTATAAAACCTGGGCACGGAGATCAAAGGAGGCATACATGAGTTTGTTCTTTTTTTAAAACAATTTTACTGAGGCGTGATTTGGTTGACTCACATATCTGAAGTGTACAATTTGATAAGTTTGATACTCTTGTGAAACCATCACCACATTCAAGATAATGAACATATCCATCATCCTCCCCCCAATTTTTTCCTGTGCCTTTGTAATCCCTCCCCCTCCCCCTCCCCCTCTCCATTCTGAAACAATCACTTATCTGCTTTTTATCACTATAGATTAGTTTGTACTTTTTAGAATTTCATGTAAATGGAATCATACAGTATATACACCTTTTTTGTCTGGGATTTTCAGTTAGCATAATTATTTTGAGATTTACCAACCTTGATGGGTGGATCAGTAGTTCCTTTTTATTGCTGAATAGTAGTTCATTGTCTACATAGACCATGATTTGTTTATCCATTCATCTACTGATGGATACTTTGGATATTATAAATAAATCTACTATGAACATTCATGTACACATCTTTGTACGGACATATGCTTTCTTTTATCTTGGATAAGTAAGAGAAAAATGACTAGATCAGTGGGAGGTATGAGTTTAACTTTTCAAGGAACTGCTAAACTGTTTTCCGAAGTGGTTATACGTTTTGCATTCCCATCTGTAGTCTATGAGAGTTCCAGTTTCTCTACACTGGATATGATCAGTCTTTTTAGCTTTAGCCATCTTAATAGGTGTGTAGTATTTCACTGTG
This sequence comes from Delphinapterus leucas, assembly GCF_059928025.1. Classification (NCBI taxonomy): domain Eukaryota; kingdom Metazoa; phylum Chordata; class Mammalia; order Artiodactyla; family Monodontidae; genus Delphinapterus; species Delphinapterus leucas. Next base: position 20,821,865 of record NC_143140.1, on the reverse strand, counting down.
GTTTTAATGAGCATTTCCCTAATGACTAATGATGTTGAGTATTTTTTCAAGCCCTTAGTAGCCATCACCTATCTTCTTCGATGGAATGTCTATTCAAATCTTTCACCCATTTTTTATTACGTTGTTGTTTGCTTATTATTGAGTTTTGAGAGTTCTACATATATAATCTGGACACAAGTCCTTTATCAGGAATATGATTTACAAAGATTTTCTCCCAGCTTGTGGATTATCTTCTCATTTTCTTCATGGTGTATTTTGAAGAGCAAGAGTTTTTTACTTTGATGAAGCCTAATTTAACAATTTTTTATTTCAATGGATCATTATTTTGGTGTCCCATCACAGTTTTGATTATGTGGCTTTAGAATAAGTTGTAATCAGGTAGTATTAATCCTCCACCTTTGCTCTTTTTAAAAAAAAACACTGTTTTGGCAATTCTAGATCCTTAACATTGATTTGAGACCTTTCTTCTTTTTAACATAGATGTTTAGTTCTATAAATTTTCCCCTTACATATTGCTTTAAAGGCATCCCACAGATTTTGACGTGTTGTGTTTTCATTTTCAATCAGTTCAAAATAGTTTCTCCTGTCCCTTTTGATTTCTTCAACCGATGGATGATTGATGTCAGGCAAATGTCTACAGATATTTCACACATCTTCCTGTTGATTTCTAATTTAATTCCATTGTGGTCAGACAGCATCCTTTATGTCAGGGGTCCCCCAACGGCCTGTACCGGACCACGGCCTGTTAGGAACCGGGCCGCACAGCAGGAGGTGAGCTACGGGCGAGCGAGTGAAGCTTCACCTGCCGCTGCCCATCGCTCGCATCACCGCCTGAGCCATCTGCCCTCCCCCAACTCCCCAGTCCATGGAAAAACTGTCTTCCATGAAACCAGTCCTCGCTGCTTTACGTGACCTGAATACTTTAAAATTTGAGACATTTTTATTACCCAGAATATGGTCTACCATGGTAAATGTTCTGTGTGCAACTTAAAAACAATATGTATTCTGCTTTTGTTGGATGCAGTGATCTAAAAATTTCCCTGCGTAAGGTTTTTTTCCTTTTTTTTGGTTTTTTTTTGCGCCACCAGGGAAGCCCAATCTATAGCGTTTTTAAAGAGAGGCAGCCAGAACAAACTCAGGACATTAGGTGTGGTCTGAGCAGGACAGAGGAGAGTTAGTCTAGACCCATGTTCTCAACTCAGGTGGAGCTGGGTGGTACATTAGAACTCCAACCCCAAAGGCTTATCAGAACCTTAGGAAGAAGAGGGTCTGTCACATGTATTTTGAAAAAAACACCACCCCCAGGTGATTCTAATGTCTCCTGCTCCCAGGTAAAAACCATTATTCTATTTTCTGTTCTCAAGTCTATCCACTTGTTCTCAAATTTGGCTTGCCTTTGGAATCCCCTGGGGAGTTTTAAAAAAAATACTGACGCCTACACCCCGCCCCCTCCCAGAGATTCTGATTTAATTGGTACCTAGTGTAGCTTGAGCTCAAGGCGTTGTAAAGGTTCCCCAGCTGACTCTCATGGGTACTAAAGTTTGAGAACCACTGTTTTAGACGCTATGCTCCAATTCCATTGGTCGGACTCATCTTACCTCTTCTTGACAGTTACTTCATGCTCTTGATTCATACTGAGTTAATTATCAACTAGTTCCTATAAGTTTTTTCTTTCTACAATCAATTGCTAAGTCACATTTTCCCATCCTGTACTTTGCTACTGAACCTTTAATCCTTTTGAAATTTTATTTTATTAGATGGGGCCTGTGGTTCTAGTCAGTCAAGATTTTCTCACATCCTAATTCTTTTATCGAATATATATTTTATTCCCTCGGCTTACCATAGTCTAGACATTTAAGGAGGTGTCTTCTGTCTAAGACGTTGATTGAAATGCTGACTCTAATAGTCTCGCTTCTCTGTACTAAGGTCCTCTATCTAGGCTGACATTGGGCATGAATCAGTGCATTGAGACATAGTTTCAATTTGCCTGATTTTACTGTTATACAGAGCATATTTATCCATTTTTCGTAAGTTATTTATGGAAAATGAGCCCCCTTCCTGACTTTCAACAGTTCCTTCTTGGTCTCTTGTATAGGTTACTCCTGCTCTGCTTGTCACTCAAAAACAGATTTCTTGATGATTCCACTTGGATCCATGCTTTTCTAATCTACCTGCTCTTCTACTATATTTTAAGCCACTACGTGAACACTGATGGCTGGCTGGCCCCATCTTCCCTCTAAGTTTCAGGATCACATATACAACTGCTTGCTGCAAATCTCCAAATAGATAACTTTCAAGTTCATCACATCAACGTGTTCAGAGCCAAACTCATCATCTCTCACATGCCCAGACCTGATTCTCCATCTGATTCCCCATATCAGCTACCATCATTTATCTAGGCACCATGCTGGAAATCTATGAGTTAGTCTTGATTTATCACACTCTTCCTTTACCAAATTAAATGCCCTACATTATGCCTGTCTTACATCCTATATTTCTCAAATCTGTTCCTGCTTTCAACCCACACCATCACTACCCTAGTCCAGTCACTAACCTCTTCTTGATTTGTTTCTATCAATAACACCTAAGCCAGGCTCCGGGATTCCTGCTTTGACTCACATCATTGCCAAAGGGGCTCATCTAATTTGCAAATCTGACAGTTTTCCTCCAGCAATGAAAACACTTCAGTCGTGTTTTGTTTGCTGCTATAATAAAGTTGAAGTTCATCAACTTGGCAAAACATTTCTTCTCTGAACCTGGTCTCATCCTGCATCTCCTGCCATTTGCCACTTTGCACTTTCTAACAATATCACACTGAGTTTTATTCGCCCACTAAACATGCTACCCCATGCCCTGCACAACTGCTGAAGCAGATGTCTCTGTTTGGAATACCCTGCTTCATCAAGGGCCCAATTCCAGCTCATTCTTCCATACTCAACTTTCACCTTATCTTCTTCAGGTGGGTAAACTCCCCCTCAGAACTCTCTCACCATTCTGGACATATTCCTCTCATAGCAGGTACTACTCTATTTAAAATTGTCCCTTTCTGTATGTGTCTCCTCTACCAGACAATTATCCATCTTCACATTCCTAGTGATTGGTTGGCATATAGTAAATACTTTAGAAATGATGGTCGAATTTTTAGTGAAGACCGTGGGCTCAGTGTGAATAACATTTCCCTGACCTATGTATCTATTAAACCTGACATATACATACATAAAATATATGTATCTATATAATATATATGTATCTATATACATAGGTGTATGTGTGTGTGTGTGTGTGTGTGTGTGTGTGTATTGTTTCATTGGATGTACCTGTTCTTAGCAAACTCAAGTCCTAGTTCCCAATGCTTCTTTCTTAGAACAGGGGTCAGCATAGTAAATACGGTTTTACACTTAGTAAATTTTACACTTAGTAAAAGTAGGCTTTTGCAGGCCATATGGTCTCTGTTGCAACTTCTCCAAAATGCTGCCATATCACAAAAGCAGTCATAAACAAATGGGCATGGCTACATTGCAATAAAACTTTATTTACAAAAATAAGCAACAGGCCAGATTTGACCCATGGATCACAGTTTGTCTGCTCCTGACCTAGAGGCTTCCAAACAAACTCTTTAAAAATACAACATCTGTCTTCCAGAGGAGGCCTACATACCACCACCATATCCCTAGTGATCCCCGAGAAGTTCCAGCTCGTTTTGTGAGTTCTCAACACCAACACTCTTGGGCTGCAGAAAACAGCCTTTGCCATCACTGCCAGGAAGGCGGTGGGGCAACAGTATACTCACTTGGTGCTGAGGAAAATAAACATTGACTCCCAAAGAGAGGTCCCTGAGGATGAAGTGGAACTTGTGATCACCATCATGCAAAATCCAGGCCAACACAAGATCACAGACTGGTTCTGGAACAGACAGAAGGACGTGAAGGATGGGAATCACATCCAGGTTCTGGCCAGTGATCTGGATGACAAGCTCCATAAAGAGTAGGAAAACCCAAGAAGGATTCAGGTGCTACTTCTGGTGCCTTTATTCCAAGGCCACACCGTGGGTGTGACCAAGAAGAAACAAGTCTACAGGCCTGTTTATACACCTAAATAGTTTATACACATGAAACGAATCTAACCTCAAGCCACTGGTCTTTATTATGTAAAATTTCCCTTCTCACACTTTGTGAAACTAGGGGCAGTACTTACCCGTCTCTGGCAAACTGGCACTTCCACCATTCTGTATAATTCTACTTCTTTATAAACTGGATCTGCCATATGAGTTGCACCTTTTTCATAGCACGTTGGGATGCCATTTATTAGAGCTGGGAGACTGTTCACAGTAACTGGGTCCTCCCACCTTGGGCTTCTCTTTCTCTTGCTGGCGTGCCTCTCCTCCCCTCCCCTCCTTACTCTCCTCCGGAAGAAGACAGAAGTAAACTTGAGCTTCAATCGCATCCTCTTTCCTAACTAGATCACAGCCAACTCGACTCTACCCAATGGGCCTGCTGCTTCTTTGTTCCTCTTTTTAAGTCACACTTTAGAAGTTGTGTTTATTGTCCCCTGTGTATTTGCCAACCTAACTCCTTTTGACCTCCGGATTTATGCTGCTTCTATGTACTTGCTCGTGGACAGGTGCCCTTTCTTCATATAACACTTTTATCTTATAAGAGGAGGGTTCACTGCAGTGGGACAGCAGACTGTAGAGAACTGGGGGCTGGAAAAGGATGTTCAGGTATAGGGAAAGTATTCAGCTGTGGCAGATGAGGCAGGAACCCAGTTGAGCAGGCTTTGATATCTATTAGAATACTCCATGAAGACAGGGTTTGTTGTTTTGTTTTGTTTTCTATTTTGTTCACTATTATATTTCCAGGTCCTAGAAGAATGCCTGGCACTCAATAAATATTTGTTGAACGGATGAACATGGTTATCAATGGACAGTGCAGCATTCAGGTGAAAGATCAGCCAAGCAGAGTATTCAGAACCATATAACCAGGGATCCTAATCGGTAGGTAGACCCTGATTACAGATGATCCAGGACAGGTGACTTGAGCAAAAAGCACCAGGCAAGTCTGCTGGCCGGTAGCAGAGCTTCAGCACTGCCAAGGCATTAGGGAGAGAAACACAGACTGGGAAAGAAACATCCTACAAAGTAAGGGAGGGCTCTTGTCTTACAAGCACACTGCACCCAGCATTTTATTCACCATGGGCTTCAGGCCCACGGGCAGTGGCAAACTTAAGTTTTATATATGAGCCACATCACTGGGAATAGCAGCAAAGCTGTCTTGATGCTGATTTCCAGTTAGGGCTTCTTAAATTCCCCCTGTCTAACCTAGCTCCTGATTCTAACCTAAAAATTTGAAATAAGATCTCCTAAAAATCTATTAGTCAGATTTTTTGTTTAGAATCAAAAGCAGAAGTAAAGGCTCTTTGAGAATGTGCCCTGTAATCCCCCTGGCACCCAAAGAGAGCACCCATACTGTAGGGTGCCAAACTGGATTCAAAGATGGAGCTAGCAGCTATGGTATCTATCCCTGTGGAGTGACCCACAGCCAGTGATATTTTAGAAGCTTGGGGAGCAGGCAAGTTGGGACTTGATGATTCTTGAGAGTGAAATTCTAACTTATCTATATTTCTTAAGTTTTACATTTGCTAAGTGAATTTCTTTTAAGTGAGGATGTATAAAATATAAATATAAAAAACAAAGAAGGAGTTTTACAGGTAAAATAACTAGGCAGGTGTCATTTTTTTTTTTTTTTTTTTTTGCAATTGGCCAGGACCGTGTCTAGGCTATGTCTCTAGTTCCTAACTCAATGTCTGCTGGGAGCCAATAAAAATTTGTTGAATAAACGAATATGTGAATAAAGGAATGAAAATAGCCAACTGATTAAAATCATTTCACCTTATTTTGTTTATTTCAATGTATTTGTGTCAGGATTGACAATTTTGATGTAATTCCAGGTCTTAATTGAGCAGTGTCTCAGTGCTCATTCGAGTCAAGGGGACATAAATTAGGGCTCCCTGCCTAAGGCACATCAGGATGTGTTAAAAGAGCAGGTAAAAGTGTGATGTACTACCAACTTACAAAGGCATTTTTCTCTATTTTTTAAAGGCTTTGAGCAAGATTCTTGAAAAAAGCTCTTAAAAAATACTGTATCATGTACCAAGCACATGATACTTGAGGCAGTTTCAGTGTAGAAAAATAATGAAAAGACAAAAATAACACAAATCTATAAATTATAAAATACTTTGAAGTCTGTAATTTTTCAATAAAAACACATATAGATATTTGTAAAAAAGTAATTACACATATTTAAGAGACATACTTACATCATGATTAAGACCATACATAAACTTTGAGATTAAATGGCCTGGATTTGAGTATATTTATCCACTTGCTAGCTTTGTGATCTTGAGCAATTTTTTCCCTCTCTCTGAGGCTGAGTTTCCTCACCTGTAACATGGGGGTGATCATTAAACCTACCTCATAGCATTTTTGTGAGAATTAAATGAGATACTGTATGCAATGGGCACACTGCAAGATATATAGCACAATAACAATATTATTTATTCAGCTTACAGACATACTTGATGTAGATATTGAGTCACACATTCTCGCAGTAATTCAATGGCTTCTCAGAAATATGAAGGCAACAGGTTGGAGACTAAGAGTAAGCAGGAACTTCCCACCAAGAAAGCTAAAGGCCAGAAACTTGATGAGGATTCAAGTCAATTTAGAGGTTTGATCTAGAATCTGGTCCTTTCATCATTCATCTACAGTGGATACCAGAGTTTCCTTTCCAAATGCTCAGTAAAAATAGTAATGTTGCTGTTGCTCATTTTTATTCCTTTTATGTGCATCCATGGCATCCCTTTAATTATAATTGCACCTTAGCAATAACTAATGAGAACATACTAAGTGATGTTAAATAATATAAATTTTTTTCCCAAGACTGGTAACAAGATATCCCAATTCAAATCCCACTTCTGCCACCATATAGCTTTTCTCTGAGGCTCAGTTTTGTCATCTGAAAATGAGGCAGTAGAGCAGAGGTTTTCAAGGCCATTTCTAGCTCTAACACTCTGACTACACCATGCTATGAAAAGATCACAGGTGTGGAAGCCGGGGCTAGCCCTCCCTGTTTTTCCTTTTATGACTTTGGAATCTCTTCTCTTTCATCTCATTGTGTTTCCTCCATGACATATTTTAACTAACAGTGCCCATCACCAGAGGTCTGATTAAAGTGCCTTGGGCAGTTCACAATTCATGATAGTTTCTTATTTTAAAAACTACGCTGTAGGGCTTCCTTGGTGGCGCAGTGGTTGAGAGTCCACCTGCCGATGCAATGGACACGGGTTCGTGCCCCGGTCCAGGAAGATCCCACATGCCGCGGAGCGGCTGGGCCCGTGAGCCATGGCCACTGAGCCTGCGCGTCCAGAGCCTGTGCTCCGCAACGAGAGAGGCCACAACAGTGAGAGGTCCGCGTACCGCAAAAAAAAATAAAATAAAATAAAAATAAAAACTGTGCTATAAAATTTCAGCTTCTTAGATATGTCCCCTCTAAATGATAAAAAAAAAAAGCTTTAAACAGGTTACTCAGTTAATCTATACCATTAAAATTAGTGTGTCTCCTAGACATTAAAATAGTAGACTGACCTTCCTAATATGTAAATAACATAAAATTTGAAATAGAACTAAAATATACAAAACTGTACAAACATTAAATGAAAGCACCAAGAGTCAATATTCTCATCAATTCCTCCATGAAGCACAAGGGATCACCAAAAGCCTATGTGGAATTTTTGACAGTTAATTTTTCCGACCTCCAAACATGGCAGTTTCACATGGTCCAACCTGATACAAAATGGAAATATGAGCAGCAGGTGAATGATTTCAACTAGCTGCTCAGAGTACATTTTTCCAGTTGGAAGAGAATCATCATAGGATTGGACACAGCTTCTAGATGCATGAGTTTTTCAGTTTATGACCAAAAGAGAAAAAAAAATAGAGTTTGAAAGAAATGATGGTTTGAGGATCCCCTGGGATGGGCAGAAGAAGGATCAGCTAAGTGATGAGAGCTGAGCCGGAACAGCTGGCCACTCTGATGTGGACAGTAATCCTAGGATACAGTTTTCAGGAGAAGGAGGGATAGACCCTAAAAGCAGTGTTCAGGTAAATCATGACGGCCAATGGTCGAAAGCTTTTCAAAATCATAAGCAAGAGAAATGAAAGGTCTTCCTAAGGCTATAAAATCAAAGCAAAGTGATAATAGTTGAGATTAGTAAAATTGCTACTTAACTTACACCTCACTTTTGTCAGTACTTCAAATCTTAAGCCCAAATAATAAGTTATTAAACGATTTTTGTAGGAATTAAATGAAATCGTGTGTATAAAGGACTTTGCACCTGATAACTGCTGGAGAGTGTCAGTTCACTTGGCCTCTCTCCTGGCTTCTCAGGGTTTGATCACGGATCTTGCTAATGAGGGGAAAGTCTTGAAATAGAGCCTAGAATGATTACCCGAATAGCCGCTGGCAAGTGTGTGTCAGAGGGCGCTACGTCAACGCAAAGGTTGCTACATTTTTCTTTATAATACCAGGAAAATACTTATGTTTGCTCTCCCTCCTTCCTCAGCCTGAATGGCTTCTCAGCGATGGCAACTTGGCTTCCTCGGGCACTGTTCTAAGCTGATTTGATGAATGTCAACAATGGCCCCCTTGGTTCCAGTTCAACACAGACTCTGAGTGCCGTGCTGCACTGGATACTTATTGATGCTTTCTCTTCCCTCCCTGCCTATGGCTTCTCTTTCCTGGTTTACCTCTACTTCCTTGCATCTATTCTTCTCTGGTTCCCTTTTTAAGTGTCAGTGCTCTATGCAGCTCTTCACTCATTTTCAAGTGTTTCTCCACGACTTTCTCCAAACCCATGACTTCCTCTACCACCTATATAGGCTCCTATACCTGTATCACCATTCACATTGTCTGCTCCAGTCTCTGGCCTGTAAATCCAACTACCAAACGCATAGATCCACTTGAGTGTCCCCAGAACATCTCAGATTAAACACAACTCTAAACTCCCCAAGCCTCTGATCTCTCATGATTTTTTGCTGACGATTTATACTAGCATGTATCACACTATACAGCTGGGGGTTTAAATATATATTATCATTTTTTTTTGAAGACAGGGATTGTTTCCTATTCAACTTAGAATTGGACAATTCTGGCAAAGCACCGGCACACAGTAGGCATCCACTAAATATGAGTGAGAAAGTAAGTACAAGTCTTGTGACGCTGCTGACTTGAATCTGACACAGAGCATCTCTGCTCTGCCTAAGGGTTTCCTTCTTCCCTTAGTATGTCTGGGTTATGTTTTGGTTACGGGGTTGCTTTGTTTTCAACTTTTTGATTGTTACTGGGTGATTCCCTTGCAACTCTCTCCTTGCTATGCTTCAAAGACTCTGAGATTTCCATTTGTAGTTAAATGGTCACATTTTTATCAGTCTCTGGAATGGAACAGGGTCTCGGAGAAGTTCAATTGCAACCACATTCATATTTGTGGACTGTAACAGGCAGGGAAGGAATTTGGCAGGAGTCTCCTTATCTCTTCCCAGAGTCATCCCTCGTGTCTTATTCATCGTCTGCTTCCTCCAAAAGGACCTTGTTTTCTCACTATTCCACACTCCAGTTTGAATGTTTATTCTATTGGTAATGGATCTACAAACCTTAAAAATGAGGGGGTTTATTACCCTTGAAATAAAAATGAGAGGGTTGAAGATTATTTTTCTTTTAGCTCTTGTGGGATGTCTTTTTGTTATTGTTTTCCTTTCAAACTTTAAAACAGATACTCTAAATGCAGTAAGAGAATGATAATATATTTGCAATTCCCATGCTATGTTATTAGGTCAAAATTTGGCCTTTCTTTTCTTTATTCCATGTCTGTGTCTGCCTGAATGTAGAATGACCAAATAAAAATTAAAAAGTAAAAATAAGAAAATAAATTATAAACACTAAAAAAAAATTCCAGATACTCTATAACTGTTTTTTTATTAATGGAAGTCTTCTACTAAAATCAGGATTTGGGAGAGAAATACAAATTATTTGCCTTTTACAACCACGTTATAATAAACTTCCTTTATCTAGAAATGTTGGGAACTGAGACATTCTGATTAATTGAACATTCTAGTTAATCAATCCAAAAATATTTCTTAAATGCTTTCTGAACACTGTCCTTGACATTGAGAATAAATCAGAATAATTTTACTGTACAACTGAGGGTAAGGAGAAGTTTAAGACACATGCAAAAATGTATGAACAACTTAAGACCATAGTAGCAAACCGGATAAATCCTTAAATAGGCCCCTGAAACTGACAAAAATCCTCCTATAGCCCTCTGGTCAATTTATTCTCCCATCCTCCAAAATGAGTAGTCAAGCCTTCTCCACTCTCCTCAAGCTTCTGATTCAATATGGTGGCTGCCACGGCCACAACCACTGACTTCAGGTATACTCCTGGCACCTCTCCCACTCTGTGTGACCTTGACTCCTACCTCATAAGACAGAAGAACACATAGAAGCCCTCAGGAACTTCCTCATCCTCCTGATGCCGAATGTATTAACCCACCCCCATCCCTTTCACTCCACTCTGATATAATAAAAGATCTACCCCTTCTATGTAAGACCAATCCTTCCATGGTATGATGGGCTCCTCCCACACCCTTCCTTCTCAGAATTCTTAAATAGAGATGCTTATTCTTTCTCACTTCTTTCACCTTTTTATCACTCCCTCCATTCAGAATCTCCCATCAGAATAAAAAGATGTTTTTAAACAATTAAAAGTTTTAAACATTTAAAAACTTCTCTCAATGCAAATCAAAACTACAATGAGGTATCACCTCACACCAGTCAGAATGATCATTAAAACGTCTACAAATTACAAATGCTGGAAAGGGTGTAGAGCAAAGGGAACCCTCCTACACTGTTGGTGGGAATGCAAACTGGTGCAGCCACTATGGAGAACAGTATGGAGGTTCCTTAAAAAACTAAAAATAGACTTGCCATACGATCCTGCAATCCCACTTCTGGGCATATATCCAGACAAAACTATAATTCAGAAAGGTACATGCACCCCTCTGTTCATAGCAGCACTATATACAATAGGCAAGACATGGAAGCAACCTACGTGTCTGTCGACAGATGAATGGATAAAGAAGATGTGGTATGTATTTCAATGGAATATTATTCAGCCATAAAATAGAATGAAATAATGCCATCTGCAGAAACATGGATGGACCTAGAGATTATCATTCTAAGTGAAATAAGTCAGAAAGAGAAAGATGAATACCATATGGTATCACTTATATGTGGAACCTACGAAACAGAAACAGACTCACAGACATACAGAACAGACTTGTGGTTGCCAAGGGGGAGGGGGGTGCGGGAGGGATGAAGTGGAAGTTTGGGGTTAGCAGATGCAAACTATTATGTATAGAATGGATAAACAGCAAGGTCCTACTGTACAGCACAGGGAGGATTCAATGTTCTATGATAAACTATAATGGAAAAGAATATGAAAAAGAACGTATGTATATGTATAACTGAATCACTGTGCTGTATAGCAGAAACTAACACAACATTGTAAATCAACTATACTTCAATAAAATTAATGTTTTTGAAAAACTACTTCTCTCAACTCCCACTGCCCCCCGCGGAGACCGTGCTGTCCTCTCCCCCTTCACCGGCACGTTTTGTAAAAGAGTAGTCTACACCTGCAGTCTCTACTTCCTCGACTCTCATTCACTCATCAACCCAATTTGGCTTCTGCTCCATCATTCCTCCAGAAGAGCTCTTGCAAATGTGACCAATGTGCTCCGTGTTGATAAATTCGATGGGTGTTTTCAGAGAGCTTCAATGATCACTTACATGATACTAATTCATAGACCTATCTGTGAGAGGTGACCCCAACCCTGAGGCCAAATCATAGCTCTGCCATTTAATGCTTCTATACCCCAGAGAAGTTACTGAACCTCTTGATGCCATGATTTCCTCATATAAAAAATGTAGCTAAGTAATAACTAAACTCAAAGGCCCGTAGGAATTAAATGCATTAATCCTCTCACACACATATATAAACTAGTCAGATTAGAGCCTAGAAATCATCTTTCTTCTGAACCCTGGACTCACATATTGAACTGCATCCTGGACATTTCCACTCGGATGTCTCAAAGGTACTACATCAGTCTTCTATTTTTGCTGTAATAAAGTACCACAAACAGTGGTTTAAAACAAATTTATTATCCTATACTTCTGAAGGTTAGAAGTTTGACATGGGTCTCTATAGGCTAAAATCAAGGTGAAGGTAGGGCTTCCTTTCTGGAAGCTCAAGAGGGGATTCTGTCTCCTGCCTTTTCCATCTTCTAGAGGCCACCTGCATTTCTCGGGTCAAGGTCTCCTCTCCATCTGCAAAGCCAGCAACATTGTATCTCTTTCTCTGACTCTCTTCTGCCTCCCTCTTCACTTTAAAAAAAAATTGAGATGTTACTCACACACCATAAAATTCACTATTTTAAAGTATAAAATTCAGTGGTTGTTAGTATATTTACAAAGTTGTATAAGTATCACCACTAATTCCTGAATTTCTCCATCACCCCAAAAAGACATCCTACACCTCTTAGCAGTGACTCCACATTCCTCTCCTCCCCAACCGCTGACAACCACTAATCTACTTTGTGTCTCTATGGGTTGCCTATTATAAATGCTTTGTATGCATGGAAAAATGTCAATACAATACATGGCTTTTTGTTTCTGGCTTCCTTCACTTAGTTCATCCATGCGGTGGCACGTATCAGTACTTTATCTTTTTATGGCTGAAAATACTCCATTGTAGAGGTATACCACATATTGTTTACCCATTCATTAGTTGATGGATATTTGGGTCGTTTCTACCTTTTGGCTTTATGAATAATGCTGTTATGAACACGCATGTACAAGTTTTTGTGTGAACATGTGTTTTCAATTGTCTTGGGTATAGATCTAGGAGTAGAATCATATTGTAACACTATATTTAACCTTTACGGGAACTGCCAAACTGTTTTCCAAAGTGGCCGAGCCACTTCACATTCCCATCAGCAGTGTACAAGGAGTCCGATTTCTCCAAATCCTCACTAACGCTTGTTATTTTTTTTCCTTTTCTTTTCTTTTTTTAAAAAAAAATGTCTATAGCCATCCTATTGACTATGAAATGGTATCTCATTGTGGTTTTGATTTGCATTTTCCTAATGACTAATGATGTTGAATATCTTTGTATATGCTTATTGGCCATTTATGTATCTTCTTTGGAGAAATGTCTAATGAAATCTTTTGCCTCTTTCTAATTGAGTTTTCATCTTTCTATCATTGAGTTGTAAAAGTTCTTTCTATAATCTGGATACCAGACTCTTCTTCTCAGATATATGATATGAAACAACTTTCTCCCATGCTGTGGGTTGTCTCCTCACTTTTTTGATACTATGCTCTGATGCATGGAAGTTTTTAATTTTGATGAAGTCCAATATATTTATTTTTTCTTTGGTTGCGTGTGCTTTTGGTATTATATCTAAGAAGACATTGCCTAGTCAAATGTAATGAAGATTTACACCTATGTTTTCTTCTGTTTTACAGTTTTAGCTCTTACATTTAGGTCTTTGATCCATTTTGTTAATTTTTGTATATCATGTGAGGAAAAGATCCAAATTCTTTCTTTTGCATGTGGATATCAAATTGTCCTGGCACTGTATGTTGAAAAGACTACTTTTCCCCCCCATTGAATGGTCTTGGCACGCTTTCAAAAATCGACTGACCATAAATATACGAGTTAATTTCTGGACTCCGATTTGTATTCCACTAATTTATATATTTATGCTTATGCCAGTGCCACGCATCTTTGACTACTGTTTCTTTGAAGTAGGGTAATTTAAGAACAGAAAGTGTGAGTCCTCTAACTTTGTTCTTTTTCAAGATTGTTTTGACTATTTGGGGTGCCTTGTAATTCTAAATGAATTTTAGGATCAGCTTGTCCATTTCTGTTAAAAAGGCATTTGGAATTTTGATAGGGATTACATTGTATCTGTAGATTAATTTGGGTGTTATTGACATCTTAATAGTAAGTCTTCCAATTCAAGAACACAGAATGTCTCTCCATTTATACAGGCATTCTTTAATTTCTTTCAGCAATGTCTTGTATTTTTCAGTGTATAAGTCATATGCCTCCTTGGTTAAATTTATTCCTATTTTGCATATTAATCTTGTATCCTGCAAATTTGCTGAACTAATTAATCATAATAGCTTTTTCATGGATTTTTTAGGGGTTTCCCTATATAAGATCATGTCATCTGGAAATAGAGATAGTTTTACTTTTTCCTCTTCAATCTGGATTCCCCCCCCCACCCCCGTTGAATAGAAGTGGTAAAAACTGACATCATTTGCTTGTTCCTGATCTTAGGGGAAAATCTTTAAGTCTTTTACGATTAAGTATAATATTAGCTGTGGCTTTTTCATAGATGCCTTTTACTAGTTTGAGGAAATTCCTTTCTGCCCCTAGTTTGTTTTGTATTTTTTCCATGAAAAAGTATTTTGGTCAAATGGGGTGTTTTTGGGCTTCTATTGAAATGATAATGTGGAAGTTTTGTTCTTTTCTTCTATGTACATTTCATTGATTCATTTTTGTACATTGAAACAACCTTGGATTCCTGGAATAAACCCCCCTGGGTCATGGTATATATTCCTTTGTATATGTTGTTGGCTTGGTTTACTAGTATTTTGTTGAAGATTCATAAGGAATATTGGTCTGTAATTTTCTTATGATGTTCTTATTTGGCTTTGGTATCAAGGTAATATTGGTCTCATAGAATGAGTTAGAAAGTGTTCCTCTCTCTTCTGTTTTTGGGAAAGATTTGTGAAGGATTGGCGCTAATTATTCTTAAATACTTGGTAGAATTCACTAGTGAAGCCATCTGGTCCTGGGCTTTTCTTTGATGGAAGCTTTACTGATTCAATCTCCTTACTTGTTATAAATCAATACATATTTTCTATTTCTTATTGAGTCATTTTTGGTAATTTGCGCCTTCATTTGTGTCTTCATTTCACACAATGAAATGTATCCATTTCATCTAGGTAATCAAATTTGTGTCATATTGTTATTTATAGTATTTCATCATAAGTCTTTTTATTTCTATAAGGTTGGTAGTAATGTCCCCTTTTTCATTCCTGATGTTAGTAATTGAATCTTCTTTCTTTTTATCATGGTCAACCTATACTTAAAAGTCTGTCAATTTTTTTTTTTAACGTCTTTATTGGAGTGTAATTGCTTTACAATGGTGTGTTAGTTTCTGCTTTATAACAAAGTGAGTCAGCTATACATATACATATATCCCCATATCTCCTCCCTCTTGCGTCTTCCTCCCACCCTCCCTAGGTGGTCACAAAGCACCGAGCTGATCTCCCTGTGATATGCCGCTGCTTGCCATCCCACTAGCTATCTATTTTACATTTGGTAGTATCTATAAGTCCATGCCACTCTCTCAAAAATTCTGTCAATTTTGTTGATCTCTTCAAAGAACCAATTTTTGGTCTGTTTCATTTCCTGTATTATTTTTCTATTCTCTATTTTGTTTATTTCAGCTGTAAGCTTTATTACTTCCACCCTTCTGATTGCTTTGGGTTTAGTTTGCTCTTTTTTTTATTTTCTTTTATATCTCAAAGTAGAAGTTTAGGTTATTGATTTGAGATATTCCTTCTTTTGTCAATGTAGATACTTACAGCTATAAATTTCCCTCTGATCGCTACGTTTTTCTGTATCCCATAAGTTTTGGTATGTTGTGTTTTCACTTTTATTCATCTCAAAGTATTTTCTAATTTCCTTTGTGCTTTCTTCTTTGAATCATTGGTTCTTCAGATGTGTGTTGTTTAATTCCCTGATATGTGTGAATTTTCAAATTTTCCTTTTGTTTTTTATTTCCTTCCATTGTGGTGGAAATGACATATTTTATATGACTTCAGTCCTTTTAAATTTATTGAGACTTGTCTAATGGCTTAACATATGGTCTCTCCTGGTGAACATTTCGTGAGTACTTGAGAAGAATGTGTATTCTGCTGTTTTCGGGTGGAGTGCTCCACAACTGTCTCTTAGGTCTAACTGGTTTATAGTGTCATTGAAATCTATTTCCTTGCTGACCTTCTGCCTACTTACCTATTCATTACGGCAAGTGGGACACTAAAGTCTTATTATTAAAGTGTTATTAAATTATGAAAGTATTATTGTGTTGGCTATTTCTCTGTTAAACCTTGTCAGCTTTTGCTTCATAGGTACTGGGTTTCTGTTAGGTACATATATGTCTATATTTACTGTATCTTCCTGGTTGATTGACTTCTTATCACTGTAAGATATCCATCTTTGTATCTAGTAATAATTTTTGTCTTTGAGTCTATTTTGTCTAGTATTAGTCTCTGTTGGTTACTGTTTGCAGGTATCTCTTGTCTACCCTTTTACTTTCGACCTATTTGAGTCTTTGGATCTAAACATTGTTGCATCATGTCTTTTAAAAATTTATCTACCAACCTCTGTCTTTTAACTAAAGTATTTAATTCATTTATATTAATGTAAGTATTGATAAGATAGAATTTATCTGTAGATATCTATTATTCTATACATAGTAAAATCTATTCTCTTCTGCTATTTTGTTATTTGTTTTCTATATGTCTTATGTCTTTTGTGTTCCTCAGTTCCTCCATTACTGCCTTCTTTTGTATTAAATAGATATTTTCTAGTGTAGCATTTCAACTCCCTTGTAGTATTTATCTTTTACTATATATTTCTGAGTTATTTGCTTAGTGGTTTCCCTGGGGATTACCATTACTATCTCAAGGTCAACTAATTAACAACCTTAATTCTACCTGTAACCTTAATTCCTCTTTGCCATGTAATATAATTTACTCACAGGTTCCAGAGATTTGGATGTGGAAATTTTGAGAGGACCATTATTCTGTCTACCACAAGTACCTAAAAGTCAGTATGTCCAAGACCTTTTCATTAAATGTGTGCCCACAAACACACACATTAATAGACTCCACAAAATAAACAAGCAGATGACAAATTCCTGGTGCTCTGCCAGTACTTCCCAGTCTCAGCAGCTAGCTGAATCATCTATGCTGTTGTGTATACTAGACCTAGGAGTAATCTCTAAAACCTTCTCCCCCTCTCTCTCTCTAAATCCCATTTATCATTAAATGCTAGTGATTTACCTCCCCCAAAATTTCTGTATTTCTACTTCCATCACCCTAATCTAAACCACTTTTATTAACCTTTTTTTTTCATTATTATGCCCCCAGGAAGACCTTTTAGACATTTTTTCCTAATTGCCCCACCCATGAAATATAAATACCACAAATATACTTGAGAGCTGTGATTTACATATAAGAAGAGTAATTATAAAGCTTACTCTTTTTGTTCAATAGAGGATTAAGAATGGCTAAGTAAAATTTCCAAGTTAAAAGGTCAGAATGGCCACCATCAAAAAGTCAATAAATCAAAAATCTACAAATAATAAATGCTGAAGAAGGTGTGAAGAAAAGGGAACCCTCCTATGCTACTGGTGGGAATGTAAACTAGTACAGCTACTATGGAGAAAAGTATAAGGTTCCTTAAAAAACTAAAAATAGGGTTACCATATGATCCTGCAACCCCACTCTTGGGCATATATCTGGAAAAGATGAAAACTTTAATTTGAAAAGATACATGCACCCCAGTGTTCATAGTAGCACTATTTACAATAGCCAAGACACGGAAGCAACCTAAATATCCATCGACAGATGAATGGATAAAGAAGATGTGGTACATATATACACTGGAATATTACTCAGCCATAAAAAAGAATGAAATAATGCCATTTGCAGCAACATGGACAGACCTAGAGATTATCATACTAAGTGAAGTCAGACAGAGAAAGACAAAATATCCTATGATATCACTTATATGTGGAATCTAAAAAAGTGAGACAAAATGAACTTATTTACAAAACAGAAATAAACTCACAGACACAGAAAACAAACTTATGGTTGCCAAAGGGGAAAGGGATAAATTGGGAATTTTGGATTAACAGATACACACTACTATATATAAAACAGGTAAACAACAAGGACCTATTGCATAGCACAGGGAACTATAGTCAATATCTTGTAATAACCTATAATGTAATAAACTATATATATATATATATATACATAAAACAGAATCACTTGGCTGTACACTTGAAACATTGTAAATCAACTATACTTCAATAAAATAAAAAACAAAAAAAAGTTTTAAAACGCTGTTAGAAAGCTATCAACACTTAACTTTAAAACTCTGTACGCTGAGTAACTTTTAATGTAATTTCTAGGCTTATATAAATTGTAATGTATCAAAAATATGCATATAAGCAAATGAGCAATTTATATAAATACATAATAATAGCCATGGAATCAAGTTCTTAAAATCATTAAATTGTAATTTCCAGCAAAAGTAAAATTATTAAAGAACTAATTTCTTAAAAATTATTTTTAGTGAACTTAACTTTTGACTTTTGCTTGATATGAGAAAATAATTTTTTTGTGTGTGTGTGCGGTATGCAGGCCTCTCACTGTCGTGGCCTCTCCCGTTGCGGAGCACAGGCTCCAGACGCACAGGCCCAGTGGCCGCGGCTCACGGTCCCAGCTGCTCCGCGGCATGCGAGATCCTCCCGGACCGGGGCACGAACCCGTGTCCCCTGCATCGGCAGGTGGACTCTCAACCACTGCGCCACCAGGGAAGCCATAGAAAATAAATTTTAACTTAATTAGCTGCTAGATAGCCATTCAGATATTGCTGCCATTTTTTCTCTTTAGCATTTGATAAATGAATGATCAGTCCATTAACTTGTCAAATTAAATATCAGTAAATATAAACTATATTCATTTAATTCTCAAAGCTCAACTCACACACAAAAGCATGATCAAACATAGACAACATCTACAAGGTGGCCAATAGCAGCCCATACCCATCCTCAGGCCATCTCTTGCAATATGAATTCAAGATTGAATAATCACGCAAGAGAATGTCCTTCGTCACAGCTACGGATTTCCCATAGTTGCGGAGCACTGATCTCGTGTACATTTTGTGTATCTTCCATGAATTCAACACCAGTGCTGCTCATGCGATACCTCAACACAACACCAAAACTCAATAAGAGAAATTAAATACTAAGGAATAAGATTTTATCTGCTAGGCTTGGGCTTTGGAAGTTAACAAACCATTGTAATAGCTAAGAATTTTTGCTCTCAATGTACCAATTTTGTCCTGTTGAGGAAGATATCACCCCTGTTGAGAGTTCATGGTCTAAGCAATCATCACATAATATTTGTATTCCTAAACTAATTTCCTAGTAGACCTCAATTCAGTAGTCCCTTATTTGGGATTTCACTTTCTATGTTTTTAGTTACCCACAGTCTGAAAATTTTAAATGGAAAATTCTAGAAATAAACAATTCATAAGTTTTAAATTGCTCATCATTCTGAGTAGCGTGATGAAATTTCATGCCATCCTGCTCTGTCCAGTCCAGGCCATGAATCATCCCACCGTATCTCTCCCATTAGTCCCTTAGTAATCCTCTCGGTTATTGGCTGTCCCTGGTGTTGCAGTGCTTGTGTTCAAGTCAAACTTATTTTACTTAATACCAAAGCACAAGAGTAGTGATGCTGACAATTCAGATACACCAAAGAGAAGCAATAAACTGCTTCCTCTAAGTGAAAAGGTGAAAGTTCTCAACGTATTAAGAAAAAAATTGTATGCTGAGGTTGCTAAGATCTACCATAATAAGAACGAATCTTCTACCCATAAAATTGTGAAGAAAAAGAAATGCGTGCTAGTTTTGCTGTGGTACCTCCAACTGCAAAAGTTATAGCCACAGTGTGTGGTAAGTGCTTAGCTAAGATAGAAAAGGCATCAAATTTGTACAGTAAGACATTCTGAGAGAGACAGACCACATTCACATAACTTTTACTACAGTATATTGTTATAATTGTTCTATTTTAATATTAGTTATTGATCATCTCTTACTGTGCCTAATTTATAAATTAAACTTTATCATAGGTATGTATGTATAGGGAAAAACTTAGTATATATAGGGCTCAGTACTATCTGAGATTTCAGGCATCCACTGGGGGTCTTGGAAGGTAGTCCCCATTCATAAGGGGGGGGTGTCTACCTCCTTCTTGCCTCTCTGATCTGTTCCTCACAATGCTGTCAGAATGATTTTCTAAAACATAAATCTTGATCACCCCACCTCGTTCAATGCTTTCAACAGCCCTCAGAATAAAGCCCAAATGCCTAACACTGTCTACAAATCATTCATGACCTGGTCCTAGTTGCCATCACCTCAAATAACAACTTTCAACTCTGTCTGCACTTCAGCAATACTGGCCTTCATGTCACTGACCCACCCTCTCATCACAGGGACTTTGCACATGCCGTTCTGCCTGGAAGCCTCTTCTCTGCCTCTTTGCTTGTTTAAATGCTATTTCTTCAGACTTTTGTTTAGTCATTCCTTCCTCAAAGAATCCTTTTCTGTTATCCCCAATTTCATTACATCTGCCTTTACTAAACTGTGATCTCACCATACCCTCCCTTCAATGGCACTCATCACAGTGGTAATTTTATATTTATTTGTGCTATAAGTTCTATAGTCTCTAAGCTTTATGTCTATTTTTTCACCAGTGTCTCCCAAGTACCTAGTATAAATCTGGCCCATAGTAAGCGCTCAATGAACATATTAAATGAATGCATAATTGATGAATTAATTATTTTAAAGAACTCAAAAGATAGAGTAGTTCAAAGAAGTAAAAAAAAAAAATCAGTGAGAGCCATACCATAATAGTGGGCAAAGGCTTGATGAGGCAAAATTATAAGACTCCTATAACAAGTATAAACTATAAAAACAATCATTATGACTCAAGACCTTGAGTTTTCTATTAAATTGTATTCCAGTGATCTTATTATAAAGTCCAATTAAACAACGGTGTTTGCTTCAGAGTTGCCATATTGTGGCTTTAGAGTGCTATCATGTGTAGTAAGTGCCACAACTGTTCCAACTATAGTAACACTTCGGTACTATGCATTGCATCCTAGGGACCTGCAGTGCCTTGGGGACATCATTGCGAACCACAATCATCACAGCACAACTCAGCGATCACGGACATGAGCTTGCTTTCAGGGATCTGTGAAAAACGTTGCAGCAGTATTTTGCCTCCCAGCCTTCTGCTGTGTCTGGGCTGACGACAGAGCCCTGTCGTACAAGCAGGCATGCAGAAGTAGCTCTCACAAGCCTTAGGGGGTGAAGGCAGCCACTAACCTCCACCCACATAAAACGGCTTTCGCGGCACTTACAGCACAAGCGTTTAACGCTGTCCACTCTGAGGTCAGCACTAATGTCATGAAAAGCATGACAGGTTTTAGTCAGAAGTTTGAGACTTCATCGTGTCTCTGTCATTAACCAGTTGCATGACCTTGGAAAATGAATTTGACCTCTTTAGACCTCTGTAGAATGTTAAACGAGATAAGTAGTTGAACAATTTTCACTACTAAGCTCTCCTGCTAATAATTTTTAACCATGGACCTTGTGCTCCAAAATATTCTGTCTAGAAAAATCATTTAGTGAGCAATAATTAAGCATTTCATTGTTTTGTTTTTTTAAACATTCCGACAAACCTCTAAAGGGGATTAGAAACTGTGGTAACACAAATGCATGAAGGAGTGGAAGGCAGAGGGCAAGGTAGGTGATTGGGCTAGAAGGACACATCAGTTTCATCAGATAGTTAAGCGACAATTTGATGCCCTGTTTTCATGGAACAAAGACCTATAAAACTGTGTACATTAGCAGGAAAAAAGCCCAGCAAGAGTATGATTTCGTCCAGGTAGTTTGAAGTATTGAAAATAGCTCATGACACCCATAACTACTTTTCTAATTATTTAAAAATCCCAGGCTGGACCTCACTGCACAGGGTGATCTCTGAAGTCCCTAGGAAAAGTGTGCTTCAAAATGAATTTTTACTAAATGAGATTTGGGATCGCTGACTTCTGTAATCAACTTAGGGAAATTTTTTTTAGAGGGGGACATTTATCCCTTGTACATATACTATTACATATAAGAAGTCAAAATATTTTAAATCATACAGTTCAAGGGGAAGTATGTCTTTCTTGCAAATATTCATTTTATAAATATTTTCTATCAGCGGTGTAAATTCGTTTACATTATGCATTCTCAGTGGGAGCACTATTGCACCAAACAGGACAAAACTCGTTCCTTGGGGAATATTAAAAAAAAATCTTAATATTAAAATGGCATGTGGCCCTCCAAAGCTCAGTCCTACCTAACAAAACCTTATTCTTAGTATTTAATTCCTCTTGTTGCGTTTTTGGTTTTTAGGAGTATCACATAAGCAGCATTGACATTGAACTCATGGAAGGTATACAAAATGTATGATGGATCAGTGCTACAAAACTATGGCTAACAGAAGGCTGTGAATGGAGGACTTTCTCTTGTTCCGCTGTTCAGTCTCACATTATGAGAGGCGGTCTCTGCATGACCATGGGCTGCTGATGGCATGGTGAATGTCATTTACGTTTGTTCCTCATGGTTTTGTATGCGAGTTGGACTTTGAGAATTAAATAAAAATAGTCTCTCTTTTATTATTTAACTTGACAAAAATTATATGATACACTTTTAGTTATGTCAAGTGCTAGAAAGAAAAATATGAACAATATTGGATGAATATCTAACAGCTAAAATTAAAAGTTATATTCTCTTATCAATCGTCTGAAGTTAATTTTACACAGCACAAGAAAGATAGCCAGTATTTTATAATAACTTTGAATGGAGTATAATCTATAAAAATGTTGGATCACTATGTTATACACCTGAAATTAATACAATATTGTAAATCAACTATACTACCATTTAAAAAACCTTAAATATAAAAAAATATAAAGTTTACTAGATAAGAAATTAATTTTTTCCATAGTTTTACCTCTGCTGGAAAATAACACTTTTGAGTGATTTTTTAAAATATTCAGCTACATTGTTATTATTATATATATAATATATTATGTATATATATTTATTTATATACTTAAGTAAAATTTTTATATTTATTTATCTATTTATATACATATTTAGGATTTGCCCCCTCTCTGGAATTTAGTTCCTTTAGACGTCTTTGCACTCAGCAACCATTTGTCTTTTTAAAATGATTTTCTTGGCTTATCTAATTTTTTTCTATTTAAAGATGGAAGTGATTGTCACAACTTTCTACATCCTCTCTGGAGCAGAATGCCATTTATTTTAATTTTGCCATTTTGATAAAGGGAAAGAACCAATAGTATCCAGGGATTTTATGTTCGCTTTAAACCTTTAAGGCAGGAGGGGCATGCCAGCATCTGACATGACGATTACTTCTCCAGCCTAAAGATGGAGACACACTAGTCAGGTTACTCTGAAGGGGGTCTCAGGACATGGAAGTAGCCAAAATAAATGCTTAGAAATGGGTCACAACACTGGGGACAATGCTAGTGCTCAGACTGTGGACCAAAAGCTCTTCAAATCCTTCTTATGTAAAGTCACTTGATCCTCACCTTCTAACTAAAATTTCTCATGGTTTCCTTTAAGGGTCAAAAGCAGATGTGAAGCCTCTTTAGAGCCTTTTCTCTTTGGTCTAGCAAGAGATGTTAATCAAAATAGTATAAAATGCCACACTAGATTAAAGATCTAGAAAGGGGTTTCTAATGTCCTTGTAGGGAGGCCCCGTGTAGAGCACAGGTAATAAAGGCCCAGATTTAGAGGAGTTATCTTTCTGAAGTTGTGGGTTCTGATATGTGATCATTTACCTGAAGTGAGGAGTTCTTGTACAAGTAAAGAAAGTGACAAGTTAGCCAAAAACTGAGTTAAAAAAATCTGAATAGAAAAAAATATGTAATAATTTTGCCATATAAATAAGATTTGATTTATTTATAACCTCATTCATCCTAACTCTTTAAAATACTTCTTTGGAAACCACTGATCATTGCTCAAAGCTTCCCTTCAAGTACAAAAGCATAAGTAAATCTCTCTAAGCTCCTTTCCCTTGTCTTTTGGGAAACAGAAGCCAAATGAAACACAATTTGTTCAGGGTCTGAAATACAAAAAGTGTTTCTGAACTTAACCAAAATGTTCAAGGCTTTCCCCATCATTAAGAGAAGCCTAAAAGCTTGTTTTACTGTATCTAGTATTATATGGTTGGACCTGAGATTAAGGAACTGTCCTGGCATCTTGTCCCCCGACAGCCAAAGTGATGTATTGTGTGTGACAGCTGGCCATGGTGAAGGTCACTCTGGCTCTGGTACCTCAGTTTTGCAGAACTTTGTAAATTAGGATGCACACTATCCAGTTTTCATGAGGTAGACAGTTAAAGCAAAACCCATTGGGGTCTTTGGGAAGCTGCCAGGCATAGCCCAACACCTCTATGTTTCAATTTGCCCATTAATTAATAATCTCAAGGCTTAACGAATACTCTTAAGGCTTAATAATTATATCTAGACAACATCTGGCTATTGTTAATTGCCAATGGAATTAACTGAAAGTAAATAAATGGGAAGCCTACCAAGCATTTGGGAGAAGTATGTTGTCAAAGAAACTGCAAACTGTTTAATCTCCAAAGCAATCCTTGGGCACTCCAACCCATACCAGGAAGAAGCGGGATATCAAAGTTTAGCAGCTTCCAAACAGTATGAACTCTTCAGTGCCACTTCATACTGGCCCTGGAGGACGTAGCACAAGGAAGACCATTCCAGAGGGCAGAGTACGGGAGTAGCTGGGGAAAGTGGGCATGGGAGATCGTTCTGGAGGAGACCCTGCTATCCAGGCTGCCAGATGAGCCCATCAAGGAACTTAGTGCTAGAGAATGAGTCTTGTCTACACAGTCTCAGTATATCAGGTTTTTGGGGAGCAGGTAACTTGGCTACATCAGGACCTGATGGAGAGGACTGAATAGCTCCTGGAGGTCCTGGACTTTCAGCTGGACAATGTAAATGGAAGAGGTGGATGGGATTTGAGAAGTTTCTCCCTTGGCCAGAAGGTGAATCTGTTCTATGTATGAAAAAAAAGATTGGGCATGGATATTTGGGTGGCCAAAGGAGGGCACTGTGGCTGAGAAGCCAGTGTATTAGCTTTCTTTTTTTATTAATTTTTATTGGAATATAGTTGCTTTACAATATTGTGTTAGTTTCTGCTGTACAGCAAAGTGAATCAGTTACATGTATACATATATCTACTCTTTTTTAGATTTCCTTCCCATTTGGGTCACCACAGATCATTGAGTAGAGTTCCCTGTGTTATACAGTAGTTTCTCATTAGTTATCTATTTTATACATAGTAGTGTATATATGTCAATCCCAATCTACCAATTCGTCCCACCCTGCCCCCCTCCCCCCCTACTACCCTTGGTAACCATACGTTTGTTTTCTACATCTGTGACTCAATTTCTGGTTTGCCAATAAGTTCATCTGTACCATTTTTCTAGATTCCACGTATAAACAACATTATATATTTGTTTTTCTCCTTCTGACTTACTTCACTCTGTATGACAATCTCTAGGTCCATCCGCATCTCTGCAAATGGCACTATTTCGTTCCTTTTTATGGCTGCTGTAACAAATTACCATAAGTTTGGGGGCTTAAGACAACAGGAAATTATGATCTTATATTTCTACAGGTCAGAAGTTGAACATGTCTCGCTACTGGGCTAAGGTGTTCCTTTCTGGAGGCTCTGGGGGAGAATCTGTCCCCTTGCCTTTTCCAGTTTCTAGAAGCCAACTGCATTCCTTGGTTCATGGTACCCTTCTTCTTCAAAGCCAGAAGTGGTGGGTTGAGTCTTTTTTTATATGGAATCCCTCTGACCTGCCTTCTGACCACAGCCAGGAAAAGTCCTCTGCTTTTAAGAGTCAATGTGATTAGATTGGGCCCACTTGGATACTCCAGGAGAATCTCCCCAACTCAAGGTTCTTACTGCAAAGTCTTTTTTCCATGAAGAATAACATATGCACAGGAAGACTCAGAGTTAGGACGTGCATATGTCTGGGGGACAATTATCCTGCCTGCCTCAGTATCTGTCTTCCACTTCTTCAGAAGCAGGACCTCCATGTTATTTACTGAAAGCAGGGGACACCAGTGGCCAGAATGAAGACCACGCCGCCCAGTTTCCTCTGATATGTTTGATGTGACTGAATCTACCATGGGATGGAAGTGGAAGTGGTATATGTTGCTTCCTGCAGTTGTCATAAAGAAAGAGGGCATGTCTTTCCCTTTCTCTTTTTCCTTCCTGCTGGGCAAAATGCACACATGAGGAGTGAAGCTGGATCAGGTATCTTGAAACGTGACAGAGAAGCTGCATAATGAGGATGACAGAGTCATGGGGTAGGAGACTGTGTCCCCAGGGGTCATAAGCTACCATATCAACCCTGTGCTATTAATGCAAGGGGGAAATTAACTTCTATCTTCTTAGCTTCTGTTATCAGGGGGTTTGGATGCTGGGTCAAGCCTGCTCCTAACAAATAAACAGTGTGTAAAGACATTGCCAATCCAAAGTATAGAAAACAAGATAAATGGATAGGAAATGAGAAGAAGGGGTTTGAAATTTCTCCAGGTTCTGGCCAGCTAAAGAAGAAGTCATGAGTATGACAAAAACAAAGCAAAACAAAACCTCAAGAAAAAAGTGTAACTAAAGGAACACAACAGAAGTACAGGGTTCAAATGCAGCTACACTGTGGGAGTCTCTGATCAGTGTCTTTCTCTGCAAACTTTGAAAGAGTTAAATTTTAGCTTTAAAAGTTAAAACCTTACCAGTTTTCACT
Source organism: Delphinapterus leucas (assembly GCF_059928025.1). NCBI lineage: Eukaryota > Metazoa > Chordata > Mammalia > Artiodactyla > Monodontidae > Delphinapterus > Delphinapterus leucas. The sequence continues at coordinate 20,794,957 of NC_143140.1, read as the reverse complement.
GGGGGATAAAAGGACCCCCAAATCTCAATGGTTTAAAACAACAAAGGCTTATTTCTCACTCACTGTACATGTTCAATGTGGGACAGCAGGAAGCACCACTCATTTTAATAATTCAGGGACTCAGGCTGAGAGAGACTCATCTTAACATGTGCTTCTTTGCTTGTGGCAGCAGGAAAAAGGGAGTATGGTGAACCATATACTGGTTCTTAAAAATGGTGCTCAGCAAAGCAGCACTATTCACGGTAGCCAGGAGGTGGAAGCAACCTGAATGTCCATTGATGGATGAATGAATAACAAAATGTAGGATACTCAGAGGGTGGAATACTCTTCAGCCTCTTAAAGGAAGGCTATCCTATTACATGCTACAACGTGGATGAACCTTGAGGACATTATGCTAAGTAAAAGAGGCAGTCACAAAAGACAGATACTGTAGGCTGGATTCCACTTCCATGAGTTAGCTAGAGAAGTCAAATTTATAGAGACAGAAAGTAGAATGGTGGTTGCCAGGGGTTGGGGGGAGGGGAGGATGAGGGGTTGCTGTTTAATGTGTAGAGTTTCAGTTCCGCAAGATGAAAAAGTTCTGGAGACCTGTTTCACAGACACATTCATGTGAATATGCTTAACTCTATAGAATTAATTGTACACTTAAAAATGGCTACAATGGGGCTTCCCTGGTGGCACTGTGGTTGAGAGTCCGCCTGCCGATGCAGGGGACGCGGGTTCGTGTCCCGGTCCGGGAAGATCCCACATGCCGCAGACCAGCTGGGCCCGTGAGCCATGGCCGCTGAGCCTGCGCATCCGGAGCCTGTGCTCCGCAACGGGAGAGGCAACAATGGTGAGAGGCCCATGTACGGCAAAAAAAAAAAAAGAAAAAATGGCTACAGTGGTAAATTGTATGCTATGTGGGTTTTGCCACAATTAAAACAATGGTGCTTAGGAAAGATAAATGTCACTTCTGTTCACATTTAATTAGCAAAGTAAGTTACAGTAGCTCAGCCTGACTTTAAAAGTGTGGGGAGGGGAGGTATAATCCTTGCATGGGTCCATTAGCAGTAAAGCAAATCTGTTTGGTGAACAGTATTAAGTATTATCACAATCTCTTCCCCCTGGCCATGAAATATTTCTTTCACCCTCCTTCCTGCATATAAAATGCATTCATTCATTCCCTTTCCAGGAAAGACAACTCAGAAGTCCCAGAGATAGCATCAAGCTCAAAGCCCAGGATCCCTGGGGGCTGCACGGTAGTCTTTATATCAGAAGGGAACGTGCAAGCGGCCTCTCCCACAGGTCCAAGTGCACTTCCTCTTGATCCAGAGACCCACCCCTCCTCCAACACACACACACACGCACGCACACTGTCCAGTGGTAGAGCAGCATCAGGATAACTTAAATAAATGCTCACATTAAAAATAAGAATGGGAAACACAAGGTAGTCACTGGCCTATTACAATTCTGTTATTAGCCTAGGCTGAAGGTTTAGGCCCCCCCACCCCAAGGGTGAGGAATTTTCCCTGAAGAGGCTCCATCTGGGTTTCCTAGGAGGGGGGTCTCCATGGGCCTTGGATTTTCCCTTTAGGAGACTCCTTTTCCGTTATTATCCTTCTTGGCCTTGTCTGAAGTAGGCACTGAAAAATACAGAGTCAGCCTTCCGTATCTGTGGCTTCCACATCCGTGGATATGGACAACCATAGGTCCTACACCATTTAATACAAGGGACTTGAGCATCCGTGGAGTTCGATGCCTGTGGAGGTCCTGGAACCAATCACCCAGTGGATACCCAGGAAAGATCTTACCTGCCTTAGAGGTTGAGCCACCTTCTCAGCTTATTTCTTGCTCATCTCTGGTAGGGAATCCAAGGGTCATTTTAAGTCTCAAATAGCCAGGATCACATTTAATCCAAGTTGGTGCCTCTTTTAACCGTAAAACAGTTTTTAAACTTAAACTTGTTTGACTTCTTACCTACACCCATGTTTCCTTTCTAGACATATTTCTCTGCCATATTTCTCTGCTCTGTTGCCCCAGTGCCTGTCTCTCTCTCTCTTTCCCTGCCCCCCTCCCTAATTGTAGTTTCCTTGATCCTAGCAGTGAGAGCAACGTCTCTTCACCTGAATGGTGTTTAAGTCATTTTGAGCCATTTGGTCCAATTGAAGGGAATTTCAGGCCACCACACCCTAATCCATGTTCAGTGATCTGATCTTCACTGCAAAGCTGGGTTTTTAATAGGCTTCGTTGCTCAAAGTATCGATTTTATCTTTTTTTATTTTTTAAATTTTTGGCTGCATTGGGTCTTCGTTGCTGTGCGCAGGCTTTCTCTAGTTGTGGCGGGCGGGGGCTACTCTTCATTGTGGAGCACAGGCTCTAGGCACACGGGCGTCAGTAGTTGTGGCTCACAGGCTCTAGAGCTGCCAGGCTCAGTAGTTGTGGCACATGTGCTTAGCTGCTCCACGGCATGTGGGATCTTCCTGGACCAGGGCTCAAACCCATGTCCCCTGCATTGGCAGGTGGATTCTTAACCACTGCGCCACCAGGGAAGTCCCCAAAGTATCAGTTTTATCTTTTATTGTTTGGGTTGAGAAGCAGTTGCCTTTCCAACCTTGTAAGTCCCTGAATTTGTAAACTTTCTCATCTCTTTTACTCATCCTTACCAACTGAGCAATCTTCTCCCAACATATCTCTTTCTTGTAATATCTTGCCAAATAGCAACCAAGTAAACAGTAATAATAATAATTTGTTTTCAATCTCTTCCCTAAAGTTAGGTGTGCCTCTTACCTTCCAGCTTACTGTCAGCAACACTTTCAAATGTTTCCCCACTAGAAAACATGGATTTCCAGTCCTCCCATCTTCAGGAATAGTTTCCTTGACTCCCTCTGACCAGCTGTTAAGCCAGTGCCACATATTTTGGGGTTTATTTTATTATTAAAGCAGCGGCTCACGCTTAGGGTCCAAGTTCTGTGTCATTTCAGGATAAGATAGATAATCTTGTGGTGACAAAATTTCCCCCAAATATCAACAGCTTGAATAAGAGGTTTCTTTTCTCTTGTACCCCGTGTCCATTGGAAGGGTCTTCAGATGACTTTGTTAACAGTGCTAACTCTGGGACACACATGGCCAGTCTCTGTCTCAACATCTGTTGCCATAAGCAGAGCTCCAGGGGGAAGAGAAGGTGCCTCTCAGAGCTGGAAATATTTGGTTAGAAGCAAGAATAGAAGCTCTATAGCTCTGAGTTCAAATGCAAGGAACAGAGCCCACTGATCTAATTTAAGGAGAAAGAGAGAGATTCAATGATTCAATGGCTCATGGATAGTCGGGAGGACTAAAGAAATAGACTGTAGGTTGAACTTCCAGAAAACCCTCCCAAAGTCTCACCCCAGAACCGGCTCATCAAAGGAGCTGTGCTTCTCCTGCAATCAGGGATCCACTAGCGTTAGGACCCCTGGAGAATGAAAACTCTCTCTCAATCAGGAAGCCACCACTGCCACCAGTTCCAGACCAGGCTACACCTGCCACAGTCTATGTCCACAGGATGGATGCAGGGAAGCCTGCCCCTCAAAACCCACAAAGCTGGTGCCTGGCATCTCTGCTGATATTGTCACAGGAAAACGAAAAGCAGCAGACATGACAGACAGAGCTAAGTGTGGCCTTCTCCTAGTCTCCACTTTCTAAATCTCTTGCTAGTGCATCTGATTGGCCAAATCCAAATCCCACCCGGAACCCAGGCTGCAGTGGGCTCTAGGTATGGTTTTCAGACTCTAGCATCTACAGTCCAGGGAGCCACACCACAGCAAAGACGAAGCTGAGCAACAAGACAACACATCCATCCCTTAACACACGGCAGCAAGCCACAGTGTAGGGTGGCACATGCCACACCAACAATAAAACTTGTTTATAATTTTTACCCCTGCCTACTTTAAAGTTATGTTAAGAGGTTTACACTAAACATCCAAAATCAGGCCCCTAGGGATTCAGGAAAAGTTAAATTTTTTCTGTGCTCTCCTTTACAATCCATGGGGGAAGATATATACTTTCAACAAACAAAATATGTTAAGGACTGTGCTTCAGGCTTTTGTGCATCCCCATAGTTCATTGTCTCCAGTTCTCACACCAATTCTTTCAGGTCGTGTATCAGTGAGGGACTGTATCCAGCTTCATGTCACAGACACCCAGCTCCAGTGGCTTGAACAAGCAAGGTGCTTATTTTCCATATGTAATAAGCAGTCTGGGAGGGAGCAATCCAGGGCCAGGACAGGGACCTGGATGTCTGTCTCTCTGCTCTTCTGTCCTAAACTTGTGGCCTTCAACCTCACAGACATAAGATAGCTGTCTTACTTCCAGACATTACCAGCAACTTCCAGAATGGAAAGGGGAGGAACGAAGGCAGAAGGCAGCTGCGGGGCTGGGTCCACCCTGTTATAGGTGAAGTTTACACTACAACCTCATGACTCCCGCACACATCTCGTTTCCAAAACAGTGTCACGTGGCTACCTCTCCCTCTGCCAGGGAACTGGAGGATGAAAGGTTCTGTTTTGTTTTGGCCAGAGCTATTACCACAATCAGAATTCTGTTAATAGGGAAGAAAACCAGAGTGAATATTAGGCAGGTAACTAGCAGCGTCTGCCTCAGATAAACATTATTCTCTTCGTTGTACAACAAGGAAACCAGGGTTCAAAGAGGCTGAGTAATGTGATCATAGCTTGGGATTTGAATTCAGGCCTTATGATTGCAAAATCAGGGCTTTTTGATAAGAATTTATTTATGGGGGGCAGGAATTTTTTATGGGAGCACAGTTGATTTACAATATTGTGTTAGTTTCAAGTGTACAGCAAAGTGATTCAGTTATACATATGTATATATATGTACACACACACTTTTTCAGGTTCTTTTCCATTATAGGTTATTACAAGATATTGAGTATAGTTCCCTGCGCTATTCAGTAGGTCCTTGTTGGTTTTCTATTCTATATATAATACTATGTATCTATTAATACCAAACTCCTGACTTATCTCTCCCCTCCCCCATCTCCCCTTTTGTAACCATAAGTTTGTTTTCTGTGTCTGTGAAAGAATTTATTTTTAAACTAGTTAAAACAACAAAAAATTTTGACCTCTTACCTTTATTCAGAAAACAAACAAACAAACAGAAACCATTTGCTAAAGATTCTGGACAGCAGAAGTGGGAGTAGGAATCAGAAGGGGGGAAAGGACGAGATTTTCTGTGGGAACAGCACAATCTCATGCTTAAACAATGACAAAAAAAACCCCTCCATGCTTGAAAGCAGTCTTAAAGGTTATGGAACATTTTCAGGCTAGTTTCCCACTGCTGGGTAAAAATTCATTGCCTTGTGGTTAGAATTCATTCTGACCTGGCAAAGTCATTTTATTGCTTCTATTAACTCTTACCTAGTGCTTGAGAATTAAAGCAGCTCTTAACAAACCTAATCTGAAAATCATCTCCAATTGCTATATGGTGTTTTCCAGAATGATTCATTTGATTCTCATTTCCCTAAACCTGGCTAGTTTTGCTGTTGTTGTTGTTGTTTGGTGTTTTTTTGCTATCATTGAGAAAAGGAAATGGTTTGATCTGCCCTGAAAGGCAGGTCCCCTGTGAATAGTGACAGGGATGGGGCTATGGGATATTTCCTACCAGCTCCCAGGGATTCTGAGGTTTGAAGGAAATGCAGAAGACATCAGACATGGGTGCCAAGATCCCAGCTGAGAGGGGAGGGGTGGGCCTGCTTGACAGTGCATCGCCCTGGCCGTAGTGTGCAAGAACGTACAACCCCAACTGGTCTTGGGAACCTGACAGCCTGTGGCTTTTCCCTTAAGGGGATGGGGTGTGTCCTTACTTTGCTGTGTCCTTGCCTTGAACCTTGGGGATTCCCCTCCCTTAACTTTCACCACCTTGAACCTAGTTGGCTCTTGGTGCTGGACATGCGGACAATCTGGCCAAAAAGCATGGCCGAACAAATGTAGCCCAATCCCTGGTTCTAGCTACTGAGCATGGCTAATTCCCGCCCAAATAGTCATCTGGCAACTACAAAGAGCAAATTAATTACACTCCTGTGAGTTTAAGCAGCAGCAACAAGAAGAAGGTGAAGTAAATAACACAGAGATTGGGTCTGAAAAGGACCAGGGGTGGGAAAACTGTGTAAAACACACTTGGGGTAAAGAATCTGCACACAGATTAGATGTGATTGAAGGCTGGGAAAAACAAAAAGGGGGTTCCTGTTGGAAGATCACAGAACGCCCTGGCCCTCCTTGCTAATGCAGTTACAAGGTGTGCTTGTCCAATCACTGAAATAATAGAGCCTTCAAAGGATGTGGCTTGTGGGGTTTTGCTCAGCTTGGGTTCCCTTTGAGGATGGGGGGGCCAGGGAATTCTTGCCAAGGGCTGAGGAGCTGTCTAGCGCTGCCTGGGAAGCTGGGAGGAGGTGCTTTTCTAAGGATCTTGGGGTGGGACGTTTTTAATCTTGCAACTAGTGAAGAAGGTGGGTAGTGCCTGGCAAAACTGGAATTGGGGAAAGAAGGAGCCCAAGCAAATTCTAGTATAAAAATCACATGAGAAGCTTGTTTGAAACGCAGATTCCCAAGGCCAGCCATAAAAGATTCTGATTCAGTAAGTTGGGGTTAGGATCTGGGAATCACAGGCAGTGTCTATGATTTGGGACCAGCGGCTCTCTGTCCCAGTTACTTTGCAAAAACTAAATGTGGTCTCTTCAAAAGTTAGCACTCAATCCAATTAGAGACTTGACTGATAAAAATACAAAAAAAAAAAAAAGACTATTCTTTTGCCACCTCTCGTTCATTCACCTTTGGAGTTCTTTGGCCTGTTCACTGAAGAATAGTAACTTACCAGGAATTACAGAACTATCAGAGGCAACAAAATATAATTCTAGTATCGATTTCTCCACAACTGCCATTACTTAGAGCAAAAGCCTGCCTTTGCCTGCCTGAAAGAGGGAAGGAGGGACAGATCAAGAAGGAGGTGATCCCTTCCTTTCAAGATTTCCTTTCGAGATCTGAAGACTAAACACCTTTCTTCCAGAGGAAGAAAGTGCTGGGACCCCCAGAGACCCACAAGATTCATTAGGGCTGTGCAGTAGCTTTAAGGTTTTTTCACCAAGACCCATCCTAAAAATACTTTTCAAGACACAACCTACGACACACACACACACTCCACATACATGTACCTATGTGTGGTATGTGTTTACGTGGACACGTATGGGAAATGGAAACGCTTTATAAAACACGACTTGCCTTTACCGTGTGAAATGCACTCATATTTTCTATGCTCTGCCCTTTTTCCTTTTCCCTTCTCCCTCCCCCATCTTCCTTAATGATAGTCATGGTACCATAAAATGGTTTCATCTTGCTGTTTGAAAAGTGCTGGGGTCAGTGTAAGATTCCAACTGTTCTGAGTAGGAAAGAAGGGGAGAGGAGCTGGAATTGGAAAAGAGGTTTGTTTACTCACTTTTTCCTTCTTCCTTCTTCAGGAAGTAACTCTCTTCATTTATCCATTGTCTAAATTGGCTAAGACAGCATCCACATCCTGCAGAGAAGACTTTACAGTTTTAGAGGTTGGTACATCAAAACAAGAGAAACGCTCCTCAGAATTTACTGATAAACAAAGAAGTCTTTTGGAGCAATATGAGTATCAAAAAAAGTAATAATGGCAATAGATTGAAGCATGCCAAATATATAAACATCCGTGAGTTCCTAAAGATATTACAAAAAAGAAAGTCATTGACCACTTCTGGAGTTTTCTAGGATACTAATTCATTACTCTGAAAATTAATAAAGAAAAATGTCAAGCATTAAAATTAATTACCTGATAATGTTATTTAATACCTATTTGTAGCCTCTGCGTGACCAAAGTGGATTTGGCCATATTTGTAGCATAAGGTTTCATTAGTGTTTTCCTATAATGTGAACTTTTGCCTTCTAATATGATTATAAAACTAACATGCCTAATTTTGCTTTTTTAAAAAAATAATTTCATATGAGTGGAATTATTCAGTATGGTCTTTTGTATTTGCCTTCTTTCACATAGCATTTTGTTTTTGACATTCATCCATTCAGGAATATTTTATTCCTCTTTATTAAGCTGAGTAGTATTCTACTGTATGTAGTTACCATAATTTGCTTAACCATTCACTAGTGCTTTTCCTGTATCTATTGAACTGATGGGTTTTTTTTTTCCCTTTATTCCAGCAATACGGTGATTTACATCGACAGATTTTCAGGTTAAACCAATTTTGCATTCCCAGGATAAACTTAACTGGTCATTCTCTTAAATGTTGTTGGATTTGATTTACTAAAAAGAACTTTTTTAATTGAAGTATACCTGATGTACAATATTATATAGATTCCAGGTATACAACATAGAGGAGATTCACAATTTTTAAAAGTTATATTTCATTTATAGCTACTTGATTTACTAAAATTTTGTTCAAGGTTTTTGTGTCTATGTTTATGAGGGATATTGGTCTGTAGCTCTCTTTACTTTTGTGGTTTTTCACTGGTTTTGGTATCAGGGTAAGCATGATTTCATAAATTCAGAAGTGTTTGCAATGCCTGTTAAATGCCTTGCAGAACTTTGAGAAACATTAAATTATGCATATTTAAATTGTCATTTAAATATGTTTCAAAAATAAAATAATCTGTTCTGACCTTCTTCAGTCTTCTCTAATTTCCATAACAAATATGGAAGGTGAACTCTGTTCACCTTCAAGCCTGGTTTGAAGGTGGCTGAATTAGTGAGTGATTTGTAATCAGATTTCAGGAAACTATTCCTAAGTAATTTTAGGGATTATTGTCACTAGAAACCTAGAAGGGGAAACCGAGACCCTTAAAGGTTGACAGACTCTTCCAGATCAGAGTACCTTCCCACTTTCACAGCGCTCCATCACACAGCATTCATTACAAGCTTTTACAGGAAACTATATAAAGTGCCTGCTGTGTATACATTTACCTTATAAAATTAATGTGTCCATCCTTACTCTTTTTCTTCCTTATGAAGGCCTACACTTCCTACTGACACAATCCAAAAAGGGAGCGGCAAAACAATGAAACTACAGGATCCTGTGGCTTGGGGGTTACTAGTTGAACTGGGCATGCTCAGTCGCCAGGCAGATTTTTTTTTTTTTTTTCGGTGAAGTGGAAACTACAACAGAGCGTACCGTGCGCACGGAGGTGGGCGTGCCCTCGTGGAGTTTAGAACGTTGCCGCAGCCAATGGGGCCTCGCGGCCGGCTGCCGGGGCTCCTCATTGGAGGAGCGGGGAGGCAAGCGAGTAGAGGGCCCCTGGAGGGAGCCGCGGAGGTTCAGGTCCCGGAGGCCGGGCTACGCCGAGGCTTGCGCGTGAACAGCTGCGGCGGGGGCAGCCTCCAGCGGCGGTGCCAGCATCCAGCGGCGGTGCCAGCAGTTCCAGCCCGTTGCTTTACTTTTTAGCTCCACCAACGTCATTATGCCGAAGAGAAAGGTAAGTCTTACCAAAAAACATTTCAAAGGCCTTCAAATTGTGGTAACAGCAAATCTTGTCATTGCAATGGATGGCGTGCAGTGCACTCGGTAGTAACTCGGGGGTTGCGAGTCTCTTTGCTTCTTCAGTGCTTGTTTTCAGTTGCCTGTTGCAGACATTGCGCCCTCCCTCTGTCCCCATCGATCTCTGAATGTTACTTTCTTTCCGGCGACCCGGCTTCCCTTCTTTTTGAACTCATTCTAGCCGGAATGGTTTCCACCTCGAACAAGAAGCAAAAGCGCTTTTCACCCCCGCTTCCAGGAGGGGAGTTTCCTCTTTACAAACTGCTAGGTTGCGGTTACTGTGGAGGAAAAGCAGCACGGGGTGGGGAACAAGTCCACGCATAGGGAGATAGAAAATGAATCCAATAAGTCGGGCAGATGTCGGGGTTATTCCCATGTGGGCCGTGCCCACGCCGGTGCGCAGCGATGGCTCTGAGGCTACAGGAGAGGGAAAGCCATGTTTAAAATAGCGCTCACTCCCCTGCTCGCCTGCGCTGCAGACCCGTATGTACCAACTCCAGTGTCAGGCAGGGCTGGGGACGGCGCAGGCGGGGCCGGGGTGGCTGGACTTGCCCGCAGTTGGCGGCGGCAGCCGCGGAGTTGGCCACACGCAGGACGGGACGCCGCCGGGGGCGCGCGCACCGTGGCTGCAAAGGGCAGGGGCCACCGGGTCCGATGCGAGGACCCAAACTCACACTCGGTCCCGGAAGGCGGGGTCCGCGTGCTCCCGGGCCCCTGGGTGTGTAGGGGGCACTGGGGTCACTCCTGGCGGACTATTATGTCCCCTTCCGCACAGGCCCCGGACACCAAGTAACTCGCATGGGGACGCACGTTTCCCTCGGAGTCCGGCTGCGACTTGTCATTGTCCCAGGGAGGAAGGGAAGGCTTTCCTCCCACCCCGAGGCAAAACCGCTGTGTAGCGGCTGTGTCTAAGAAAATGCCTTGCTCTCGTGTTTCCAACGCTGTTAACCAGTGAGGGTGTTAAATCTGAAGCAAAAGGGCAAATAATATTCTGCTTTATCCGTTAAAGATGGTGGAATGATTTGTGTGTGTGTAAATGACTGAATTATTTTTAAAATATTGAAGCTTTAAAAATACAGAAGCTTTTGCCATTTTATCTGTCTTTACTAAGAATTTGGTGGAAACTTGTCTCCTCCATTTTTAAAAAAACATTATTATTAAAAGTTTAAAAAAAATCTTAGAGTTTATTGTGCGCATACTATGTGCCTCATAGTGTGGGCAGAGTTTGATTTAACATCTAGTTTAATCCTCTCGTTTAACCTTGACAGGGGTATTCCATGGAACTGGGGCTTAGAGACAGGAATTACCCAAGGGTCTCAACAACCAATGGCTAGTACCAGAGATTTAATTAGATGCTGCAGGTCTAGAGGCTTTATTTTCAGACATTATTTACTCATTCTCTTCATTTAGTGGTGGGTGTGTCAAGAGGAGTTTGAAATGCAAAGAGACTCCCAGCCTAAGAAGATGGATGGCATATTGAGTACTAATAAATTAGGTTCATTATTTAAACTGAATTTTTATGAAAGTATTGTTTTTGCATTACTAGAACGAGGATATTAGAATGAGACCACAATTTTCAGCATTTTATCTTTGGTTTAATGACGAGGCTGGGAATTCTAGTAGAGTCACCAAGAAATGGGTTGCTGAGTGAGTTGATGCCATCTCCTTTCTTGGGGATTATTAACAAATTTAGACAAATAGTAGGTTAGAGGTGCACAAATTCTTTATTATAGTGGACCCTGATGTGCCGGAATCCTTGTTGTCCAAGGGTCAGAGTTGGTGAAACCATTACTCTTACTTTTCCTCATTGCCCACCTCTCTTAGGGAAATAGAAGGGAAGAAAAGAAGAGCAGTAGAGGAACTGGCGTTTTAACTATTGTTTTATTTCCCTAGAAGGCAGGGAAGAAGCTAGCCATAAAGAAGCTAGCCAGGCATCCTGGGACTAGGGGAAGACCTGTGTGCAGGCACCTGTGTGGCATCCTAGGGACATCAGAGTGTTTTCAGAGGTGGGAAAGCTCTCCTTGATTAATAGAAATGCTCTTCATTTATACCCATGGCCAAAAGACCTGGACTGGTACCTGGACAGGAGCAGCCACACATTAAACATGGCTTCCATGGCCATCCCATCTACAAGGCAAACCTTGGAGCTGCCTCACGGAACCCTGGAGTTCACGGAAACTTACATAGGAACCAATAGTCATTAGGTAAAGGCTGCCTAGACGCAAAGAAGAGAACTGGAGACAATCTGTGTGTTGCTCTGCAGGATCTGTGAAGCTGGGGTATCATGTACATATTGCTCCACGATATTTTTCTTGGCTGCAGCACTGCCTGTTGTACATTATAAGTTTCGAAAGTGTCCCCACAATGTTTTTTTTCTTTTTTTAACCGTCTTGGCCCCTTGTTTTCAACTTTTCCCAGAAATCAAGAAAGGTTATTTAATGAGCACTGTTGAGGCTGCAGAGTAAGAAACAGCACTAATAAAGTCAGTAGAAACATCTGGAATCCTAGCACTGCTTGCGTGCCATAGGGATATAAAGTTTACCCTCATGGAGCTTCTGTTTAATTCAATGAGGTGATACGGGTAGTGGCCACAAAACAGTTGAATAATATTAAGCCTGTATATATGTCCCAGAATACATAGTATAGATTCTATAAGCTGTAAGATAGATAAAGAAAGAAGGTTGAACTGGGGCCAGTCTTGAAAGTGTGTGTTGGCGGGGGGCGGTTTCAAATATACAAAGAGAAAAGCAGGCATTTTCTATTTTCAGGCATTTAGATGCCTCTTCTGATTGTATCTCAACATGACCAGGCCTCAGGTATATACTGTACCTCGAAGGCCACAGTATCCACGTTAATATAAAACATTCTTATGAAATTTCTTTTCTTTAAATATATATATATATATATATATTTTTTTTTTTTTCCGGTACGCAGGCCTCTCACTGTTGTGGCCTCCCCCATTGCGGAGCACAGGCTCCGGACGCGCAGGCTCAGCGGCCATGGCTCACGGACCCAGTCGCTCCGTGGCACGTGGGACCTTCCCGGACCGGGGCACAAACCCATGTCCCTTGCATAGGCAGGCAGACTCAACCACTGCGCCACCAGGGAAGCCCTATACAATTTTTAAAGGTTACTTTCCATTTACAGTTATTACAAAAAAAAATTGGCTATATTCTCCATGTTGTACAATACATCCTTGAGTCTGTCTTACCTTTGTGAGTTTTATCTATATCTTCGTGTGTGATAGTCATAACTACACGAAACCAAATGGTTTTTATAACTGCGGGAGTATTTTTTGAAGCAGTATAGCCCTCAGTGGTGACGAGTTCTTCAGTTAGCGTTCCATCCTTTCCCAAGTTGGTGAGATTTAAATAAAGTTGAGTTTCCTCTATTCATTACCTAATGGGTGGTGGGTCACCACCCACTAATTCCTAGACTCAGGTGGTGGTGGGACAGTGAATGACTGAGTTCTAGACTGTTCTGGTCAGACATCCACGAATGCTTAACAGTGATCACGCTGTTATGTGATGACCTGATGGTCTACACAGAGACCTCAGCCAGCAAGTCCTAGAGCCATGGTCCTGGCATGAGTAGCAAACACATTTTCACATCCTTCTTTTTATTTTTCCAGTTCTTCATCACTGGAACTATTGGAAATGTCTAGTGTATCACATCAGAAATTTTCTCTAATGAGGCAGTTTTCCAGGAATTTGCGATGTAAACACTAGTCTCTCTTTACAGTTAAAATAAAGGTTTAGGGAAGAAAAGTCTGTCTGCCTCTAGCTTTGAGATTTGAAATTACGTTTTATCTCTTTTCATAAAGTAGAAAGGCCCTGGGCTTGGCACGTGGGATGCTTAACTAACAATACTTAAGGTTTCTGATTAATCTTTCAAAGGAGTATCACATATTATAACACCAGAGACAGATTCTGTAAATGAAAATAGAGATAACTTTGACTACATAAAAATGAATATGTCAGTATGGCAAAGAAAAGAAAACTCTGTTAACAAAATTTTAAAATTTATGAACAACTGGGGAAAAAGTATTTGTACCACGTATCACTGAAAAAAGTGTGCTATTTTAGAAAGATAAGGAGGCTCACATGTCCTTATGGAAAAGATGTATATCCTTATAAGAAAATAACAGACTCAATAGATGAAAATGTTTAGTTTTACTAAAAGTCAGAGAATAGTATATTATTAAGAATAATGAGATGTGAGTTTTTAAAACCAGTCTGGTTTAAAGAAAAGATTGGAAGTGTTACTGCCCAGTGCTTAGTGACACTGACACTTCAGCAACTCTCAAGCAATGTGGATGGGGGTATAATTTCGTTAAAAAAAAAAAAAAGCTTTATTGAGGTGTGATGTACTTACCATAAAATCTGTTCATCTATTCAAAGTATACAAATCAGTGATTTTTAATAAATTTATAGAGTTGTGTATCATTACTATAATCCAGTTTTAAACCACTTCTATCACTCCAGAAAGGTCTCTCCCATTGTTGGCAGACAGTCCCTACTCCTACCCCAGTCCTAGACAACCACTAACCTACTGTCTCTATAGATTTGCTTTTTCTGGAAATTTTATGTAAAAGGAATCACACGGTATGTAGTCCGTTACGTCTGGTTTCTTTCACTCAGCGTAGTGTTTTTGAGGTCCACTCATGGGGTAGCATGTATCTGTACCTCATTCCTTTATAGTGCCCAATAATAGTCCACTGTGTGGGTATTCGACTTTTTGTTTATCCTTTCACAAGTTGGTGGACATTTGGATTGTTTCAATTTGGGGTTATTATAAATAATGCTGTTGTGAATATTTGTATGTAAGTCTTTGCACGGACATATTTTCATTCCTCTTGGGAAGTTTCCTAAGGGTGGAACTGGTGGGTGGTATGAAAGTCTGTCTTTAAGAAACTTCCAAACTGTTTTCCAAAGTAATTGTATCATCAGTGAATGAGGGTTCCAGTTTTTCCACATCTGTGCTCATAGCTGGTGTTGTCAGGGTTTTTTGCTTATAGCCTTCTAATTAGTCTAATTTACCATAATAAGTAATGATGATGAGCATCTTTTCATGTGTTTACTAGCATAATGGATATCCTAGGTGAAACATCTATTCAAATATTTTGCCCATTTTGAAATTGGATTGTTCATCTTATTATTGAGTTGTAAGTGTTCTTTATATATTCTGGACACAAGTCCTTTATCAGATATATGATTTATAGATCTTTTCCTTCAGTCTGTGGCTTTTAAAGAAATTTTGTCTTAATGTCTTGCAAAGAACAGAAGCTTTTTAATTTTGATGGAATCCATGTAGTGTCCTGTCTAATACATCTTTGCCTAATCTAAGGCCACAGATACTTACTTTTAGAAGTTTTATAATTTTAGCTCTTATATTTAGGCTTATGATCCATTTTGAATTAAATTTGTGTATAGTATGAGATAAGGGTTTCAATTCTTTTGTGTGTGTGTGTGTGCACGTGCGTGCGCAATGTGGATACCTACCTGTCTCAGCACCAACTGTTAAAAAGACCATCTTTTTTCCACTGAATTGCCTAGGCACCTTCGTTGAAAATCAATTCATCATAATGTAAGTCGATTTCTATCCTCTGAGTTGTGTTGCATTATCTATAGATTTGTCCATATGTCAATACCACATTATCTTGATTACTGTGGTTTTATAGTAAGATTTGGTACTGGTAATGTCAGTTCCTCACTTTGTTCTTCCTTTTCAAAATTGTTTTGGCTATTACATCCTTTGCACTTCCATATAAATTTTCAAATCAACTTGTAAATTTCTACAATATGCCTGCCATGATTTTGATAGGGATCGGATTGAATCTGTAAGTCAGTTTGGAGGGAACTGCCTTCTTAGCCATATTGAGTTACCCAGTCTGAATGTGAAAGGGCCTGATATGTAGTATGCCATCCATAAATACTTGCTGAATTTAATTGCGCCAATATTGATATGAAACCTGTATTTGAGTAAAGGCTCCAAAATGCCAGGGTTATACATCTTATTCATTCCTTCACTCACTTCATGTTAAATAAACATTTATCAAGCATCACCTTTATGCAAAGTACCATCACCTTGGGAAAGTAAGCGAATTATTGTTTTTTTCCAACCCTTTTGGAAGTGAATGAGTAAAGGCCCTTATTTTTAAGGATCTTTCAGTCTTACAGGGTACGTAATATACATATGTCAGTGTTCATAATTCAGGGCAAGAAGTGATAATGAGCCACAAGAAAAACTATGAGCTCTGAGCATTCAAAAGTTTGGTCAGACTCTGTGTCCAAAGAAAAAACACTGGCAGAAAGTTGTTTGGTTAAAAGGGTTGGGGAGGGCTTCCCTGGCGGCGCAGTGGTTGAGAGTCCGCCTGCCGATGCAGGGGACACGGGTTCGTGCCCCGGTCCGGGAAGATCCCACATACCGCGGAGCAGCTGGGCCCCTGAGCCATGGCCGCTGGGCCTGCGCATCTGGAGCCTGTGCTCCACAACGGGAGAGGCCACAACAGTGAGAGGCCCGCGTACCGCAAAAAAAAAAAGGGTTGGAGATTATACCTTCTTTTTTTAAAATCACAAGAGGATCAGCGCTAGTTTGTTAATAAAGGTGATCTCTGAAGTCTTGCTTTCTTTGAAGTAGAAGGAAGTTAAATTCAAGGCCGGTTACAACATTTGGGGTTAGATTGTGTACGGTAGCTACCCTCACTCATTAGTAAAGATTCAATGATTTCTTGGTCCCTATGCTTTTCTGTAACCAACCTCTTATGTTTAAAAGGTGGTTGTCTGGGACCATGTTTCTAAGTTGACACATGTTATTTGATTGATTACCTAATTTTGAATTAACTTTGTAATCCTTCTAATTCCACTTGACCACGAAGTCTTGGGTGGCTCTGGTCTTTTTTTAATCCCCCTACATCTCCTCGCACAGGTACTGTAACTGTTTGCTGAACGAGTGCATGAATGAATTGTTTTCAAGGGAAGAAGGTAGTAACTTTAATTATTTCATATCCTTGTTGGGGAGATAGTCCAATATAGCCTGGCTTTACTGTTTACTAGCTGTGTAATTTAGGGCAGGTTACTTAACTCCTCCCTAAGCTTCTGAGTTCCTAATTTTCTGAGACTCGGTTTTCTCATCTGCAAAACTGGGCTAAAAATATGTTCTACCTCGTTGGGTCGTTGGAGGCATTAAATGAGATGGTGAATGCACAGTTCTTAGCACAGGGCCTGGTGTGTGTGAGACGGTCAATGGATGCTCATTATTGTGGTGCTGATATATTTTTAATTATTAAGAGAACTACAGTGAAATGACAGGCTTCTGATAAGCCAAGCTTCCATTTTGTAGGACCAGTGGTGCACAGATCTCACCCTGTATGGCCAGTTAACTGCAATTATAGGAGTAGGTAGTGTTTTTGAAAGAACGTAAGCTTTCATCTGGTGCATTTTTACATGGTTGATTTTTCTCAGAGAAAAAATTATGCTTAAGAATATTGCCACATAACATTAAAATTCCCTTGGCAAATCAGTTATCAAGTGATCCTCTTTTCCTATATTTTTTCCCCTAAAGCACTGCCTTTGTTTACACCAAAGTTAAATAGATTCCACTTTCCTGCAGGGTACAATTTGGAAATGGCGACTGAAGTAAACACCGTTTAATCTGTCTGCTTTCACAGTACCTAGTATGTTGAAATACGATGTTAGTCTCCTGAGTAATTTAAAAATCAGTGTTGATGATAACGAACCAAATCAAAATGTTGAATATTTTCTCCCACTGGCTGCTTATTTATTGTACATTTAACTGCATTCTTGGAAGAGTTCAGCGGAATCATGTGTGGGTTCCTGGTCAAGGTATTTATTGAGTCCAGTATTTTTACATCTTGTGAGCATGTCCAGAAACAGGGCCATTTATATATGCCCAAGGCAAATGCATGTTCAGTCCCAGTAAGTAAATGATATGCATAATCAGAAGTAGGGAGATATAGAAAAAGGTTTTAAATCTCAAAATTGGTTCCAAAATTTAATATTTTAAGAAGAACTTATATCCGTAACAATATATACACATATTTATTCCCATTAAAATTTAAATAGCTACCACTTATTGAATACCTGGCTGTACCGGACGTGAGCTTTGTGCTTTATAGTCGTTAGAATAAAATAAAAATATGTGAAGTTGTTAGAAATAAACCTGTGTGGCAAGTATTATGGTGCAATTTCATATTATTTCATTCTATTCTCCCCGCAGTCCTGCGAGGCTGTTGTCATCTCACAGTAAATAACATGTAGGTGGCTTTCTGTGACTCAGTCACTGTCCCCAACACTTTGCGTTAATGAGCTGAATCGTCCAACCACCCGGTCAGGTGTGTGCTCTCCACACTGACATCTTCAG
The DNA here is from genome assembly GCF_059928025.1 of Delphinapterus leucas. Lineage (NCBI taxonomy): Eukaryota > Metazoa > Chordata > Mammalia > Artiodactyla > Monodontidae > Delphinapterus > Delphinapterus leucas. Next base: position 20,777,037 of record NC_143140.1, on the reverse strand, counting down.
AGGTAGCGGGTGGCCGAGCCGGGAGTGCAGTCCTGGCTGTCTGGCTCCAGAGCCTGTGCTCTGAGCCACCGAGCCCTGTGGCCGGTCCCATCCACATCCACAGTGAGAAGACTGGGATTTAGTGCAATGAAGGCATTTCCCCTGGGTCACACAGCTGGGAAGGGACAGAGCCAGGAATTCTACCCCAGCCCTCTTTTACTCAAGCTTTTTCTCCTAACCATGACACCACAGTACTTCCCGTAAATATTTGTTTCTATTGGCCTCGTGTATTTTTATTTAAATCAAGGTGCCCAACGAATGAAACAGGGAAGATTCAGGAGTTATGTAAATATGTGAGTGTCCATCTGTTTAAAATGTTGTCTTTATTAAGATATAGGCTGATGCCGTTGTTTCTAGGTACCAGTCATAGGAAGGTACCCCACAAGTCATTATTATCTGTGATCATGCCCTAAGGCTGCGCTCAGGGTCCAGGCCTCTGGCTTCTGAAAGATGTACATTATCATGAAGCCTTCTGGGTGTTTCAGGATCCAATGGACTGTAGGGTCATATACAAGGTATATATATGATGTTTCCTCATCCAAGCCTTGGTATCTGAGTATTGAGGGTCTAAAACTTCATATTTTCTCAAATTCTACCATGAAACTGCTGGATTTACTATTTCTAAGATGTATTGTCTTCGTTAATTTGTTATATTTCAAATAATAGGGATATTCCCCTGTGACCAGAAACATGTAAATACACTTGCATATTATACAATATATTGAGAGGTTATAATGTAAATGTTAAGCCACCATTGCTTACGCACTGGATTTTAAAAATGAGCAGGTGTTTTGTTTTAGCAGGTGCTAAAAGCCTCATAGTTTAGCAAAGCTTTTGGACCTAGAACTGGATGGATTTTTATTTCACAGTCCTGGATTACCAAATGATCATGTTTAATTACAAAAGTTATTTTTAAAAGATATAAAGTGATATTATTTCAAAATTATATCTTTATTATTCTGACCCCATACAAAGGTAAATACAAAGTTTACCCCAAGAGATTTTATTTTTTTCTTTCTTTCTCTCTCTTTGTTTTTTCTTAATTGGGTACAAGCTATGGCTTTTTACAGTACAGTACTGGACAGAATTTGTTAAATTCTACTTCGCGGGAAGTTGTGAGTCTTGGGCCTGGTGTATGTAGGAGGTAAACATACCAAAGGCTTGAGGTGATCAACGTGTGAAGCTTTGAAGACTTCTTCTGAAGTTACATATATATGCCACATGATACAGTTTTTAACTGTATCTTTTCTATCCACTTCTCATTGCTTTCCTTTATCGCTTCTCTTAATTAAAATTTTTAATTTTACTGTTCCCCCTTTGAGTGGTCATATGTCCATCACATCAGAGCTAGCTGATTCATTTTGCAAAAATATAAGAAACATCATAACTGTGTTTATCATTTAGTAGAAATAAACTCATGTCTGAGCAAATAGGAAAATAAAGTAACTATCTGATAACATCCCTTTAAAATCCCTGGTGTAAAAGTTGGAAGACTGGGGTCTAGTGTGGTCTCCACAACTCTTTATTGGGGGAAAGTCACTTGACCTCTTCGAGTCTCTATTCTTCATCTGTAAAATGGGAATATTAAGACAGTCCCTGTGTATCTCAGTGCTACTGAGAGGATCAAATACAGCAACAAGGTGAAAGTATACAGAGAAATGTAAAGTACTGTTAAAAATGATAGAACTGATTTGGTGTGTTGCCTTTACTTTTTTTTTTTTCTGTGGTACGCGGGCCTCTCACTGTTGCGGCCTCTCCCGTTGCGCCGCTTCGCGGCATGTGGGATCTTCCCGGACCGGGGCACGAACCCGTGTCCCCCGCATCGGCAGGTGGACTCTCCACCACTGCGCCACCAGGGAAGCCCCTGCCTTTACTTTTAATAGATAAAAATACTTGTGTCTGTGTGTGTGACCATTTAAAAACCCAGAACAGTACATTTATGTGCATCTCAACATGTAATTTTTTTCCTTTTTTTGTCAACATGCAATATTATTTATTTTATTTTTTAACTTTTTTTAGAATTATCTGACAAAAATTTATTTTTCTAAGTTTAATCTTTTCTTATTTTTATTTTATATTGGAGTATAGCTGATTTACAATGTTGTGTTAGTTTCAGGTATGTACAGCAAGGTGATTCAGTTATACATATATCTATTCTTTTTCAGATTCTTTTCCCATATAGGTTATTACAGAATATTGAGTAGAGTTCCCTATTCTGTACCGTAGGTCCTTGTGGATTATCTGTTTTATACATAGTAATGTGTATATGGTAATCCCAAGCTCCTAATTTATCTACCCCCTCACCTTCCCCCTTTGGTAACTGTAAGTTTGTTTTCTAAGTTTATGAGTCTGTTTCTGTTTTGTAAATAAGTTCATATGTATCATTTTTTTAGATTCTGTATTATAAGTGATATCATATGATATTTGTCTTTCTCTGACTTACTTCACTTAGTATGATAATCTCTAGGTCCATCCATGTTGCTGCAAGTAGCATTATTTCATTCTTTTTTATAGCTGAGTAATATTCCATTGTATATATGTACCACATCTTCTTTATCCATTCATCTGTCGATGGACATTTAGTTCCTTAAGAAACTAAAAGTAGACCTACCATATGATCCAGCAATCCCACTCCTGGGCATATACCCAGAGAAAATCATAATTCAAAAAGATACATGCACCCCACTGTTCATTGCAGCACTATTTACAATAGCCAGGACATGGAAGCAATCAACATGTAATATTTTTAATGGGAAATTGTGTCTTGCTATTCCAAGAGGCTCACAAATGAGGGGGAGTAGGAAACACTCCATTACATATTATGTGTTGCTTGGCTGGGTCTACAGGTTAAGATATTTCCCACCCTGGAAGCACTTTGCTCTCCTAGCATCCCAGATCTGCACACAGTTTTGAAATTGGGAAAGCCAGCAGAAACGACTTAGAGTGGTGTAGTGGATGAGTCGTGAACCTGAGCCAGCCTCCCTGGCTCTGAAGCACAGCTCTCCCACTGACCAGCAAGATTACCAGCTGGGTCATCTTGGGCAAGATGCTAGGTTAGCTTGCAAGATGCAAGATTACCTAACCTCTCTGGCTTCAATTCCGCATTTATACAATAGACATGATACTGTTTACCAACCTCACAGGATTGTAATGAGGAGATTAACTCATTCAGATCATTGCCTTGCACATGAATGCAGTACAGAATCCATGTTTACTGAGATTATGGTTGTTCCTTTGGGTCTGTTCTCGTGTCCTTTTCTAAGACTCCCATACCTGGCATCTCTGTCCTAGACACTTACATAATGTGATTAGTATGTACACGAGCATCTCACAAAGTCAGGCAAGTGAGAGCTTCGGGTCTATCCTCTTCGTTCTCCTCATGAAGAAACTCAGGCCCAGGGACATAAGATACAAGCCAGACTGGGGTCAGGCTTCGGACCTCAGCTGGGACCTTCGCCCACGATGCCATTCACACAACAGGGAGGAAGAGATAGCTCTCATGAAAGAGGCAGCTCAGACCAAAGAGACGTGTGAAATATTTTAAATTATTTCATATTAATGATATAATTCCATTATTAAATTATGTGTATTTATACTAAGAAAAGTTCACTGAACATACTTGAAGAGGGCTTTTTCTTTGCTTCCAGTTATCTTTTGTAATGGAGTACAGTGTGAGATAGTTTCCCTAAAAGTATCTCTCAGAAAAGAAGAGTTGCTGTTTACATCGGTTCAGCCAAAGTCTTCTAAAGCAGAGTTCTTACTCAACTACTTTTATCTTGAACAACAAAATTTTATTTGGGGAAGACATACTAGCCTCATGGCCTTAATAAGCTCTTTGGGTTTATAAAAGTTGATGAAATTAATAGGCATAAGCAAGGAAGGAGGTAAGAATGAAATTTGACATCAGTTTGATTATTAATCCTTTGCATGTGATCTCTCAATCCTAAATGCTGGATTTTTAAGGGTTATTTTAAAGAAAGCAAGGCAGTATTGGAGGGTCCCAAACATATACTTACAGCATGAATGAAAAGCAGCCATGCTGATGTTAAACAATGGTCCTTGTGGCTTTGAATAAAATTTTCAGTGTCTGTTTCATATGTCAAATTCAAATATGTGAATATTTGAGTTTAAGGGAAGTACCTGTTATTTGGAAAACTTCATAAGAATTTCCTGGACAGTGCCCCCATTTGTGGAGGGGAATTAATCAAGTAGTTGTGTTTATGTGTTAACTTTAGCAGAAAAGTAAAGAGTTAGTTATGGACACATTTCAGTCTTTCTCGGGGTGGGTTGTTTGGATTTTCGTCCTAGAATGGTTTCTCCTCGTCTAACCAGCTTACTAGTGGACTGCCTTCTTTTCTCCAGCCTTAGGTTTATAACAGAAAATGTAAATTGATTTTAAAAGAAAATGTAAAGAAAAATAATAATAATTTAAACATATTGACCAGCAAGTTAGAGAAAAGTCCCCTCAAAGTAATACATTCCCCAGGTGAAAAGAAGTGGTTGTTGGTTGTTTTGCAGGGTTACGTCTGCTCCCAGCTTTCGTGCATCAGCATGGATAACCCAGGAGTTGAGACTGGATTTGTTCTATGGCTGCTGGTAGATGGTTACTTGAATTTCATAGATACTCTAGGCTCTCAACAAATTCACTTAAGGTATAAGCAGTAGCCCTTGTCACTTAAAATCTTAGAAGGAAAACTCTGAGAGCCTACACTTCAGTAAAGACTATTTGGAACTTTAATACAAGGTCCAGTACTCTTTGCTGAGAACCCTGAGCCCTCCTCTTTCTCCTGTGGCTGAGAAATATGGCACCAGGAGGTACTAGCCTTTTGTTCCTAGCTTCCTGCCACACCCTCAATGTTTTTCTCTGTAGTGACAAATTTGGAGGCTAAGGCCATGTAGTGCTTGCTGTTCCCAAGCAACTGTTGAAGGCTATAAGGATTTTCTCATCTTCTCTGATACCTTCCTGAGTTTGGAGCGAGAAAACTGGGTTCACGACCCCCACAAGAGCCCCTGTGTAAGGTGGTAACCACTGTTACCAGGGGAAGGAGAAGCAGGAGAAGCTCAACCGTTGGCAATTTGTCCTGTTGGTTCCTGTGGATGGTCTACAGAATGAAAATTCCAATTTTCTTTTCTTGGTTGCCTGAGAAGGGCTGCTGCTACAGTTATCTTAAGGAAACACCGTTGTGTCCCCTTCAGTGCATTTTCGTGTCTTCGGATGCAGGACCCAGGCATCTTTGTGCGATGGGAGAATGGAGACGGTGCAGTTGGTCAGCTGCTGAAGGAAGCCGGGCTCCCTCTGCCCGGCTCTCATCCTACACTCAGCCAAGAGGGACAGTTCTGAATTCGCGTTTGTAATGCTCTTGGCTTCCTGTTTTACCCAGCTCCAGATTCCTTCATATCAGCACAAATGAAATGACTATGAATTGTATGTCTTGAACAGAAAAGGAAGAGGCAGTGTGTGGGCCAGACTTACAAGCCATTTAAGAAATACAGAAAACACTGGGACTCTCTGGCGGTCCAGTGGTTAAGGCTCCACACTTCCATTGCAGAGGGCATGGATTTGATCCCTGGTTGGGGAACTAAGATCCTGCATGCCGCATGGCTTAGCCAAAAAATATAATAAAAATAAAAATAAATAAAATAACTGTTTTAAAAAAAAGGAATACAGAAAGCACTAATAGTCATGGAATTTGTGTTGGGAGTAGATGTGGCACTGCCGACTGGGCTTTGCTTCCACTCCCCTACCCCCTTAATATTGGTAATCTTTTTAGGGGGTTTTAAGTACAGAAAAATTCAGGAAATAATATAACATACCTATTGACCCATCACTCAGAATTCACACATTTGAACCTTTTTTATCCTATTTGCTTCAGATCTTTCTAAAAATAAAATGTTACAGATAAAGTTCAAGTTCGGAACACCCCCTTGGTTCCCTTCCCTTGTCAGCCTCCCTGGAGAGAAGCATGATCATGAATTTGGTGTGTATCCTTCCAGTCCATGATTTTATACGTTTATGATGTATATGTCACATATAAATCCATAATATTGATTGGTTTTAAAATTTGTAAAAGTGGAATCATATACCTGTATTGTTCTATGTCTTCTGTTACTTGACATTATAATGAATTCATACAATTTCTTTAGGTATATTATGATAACTAATATATTTGGACTTTTTTAATGACTTATTTTGTGGTTTCTATTTATTATGTGTTTCCCTTTGGTTTGCTCTTTTCTCCCCTGCCTTTGATTGTAAAATTTGCCTTATTCCACTTCTCCTGATTTTTAAGTTTATAGATCTTCTTTATTTTCTTAAAATGTTTAATGCCTGTCTTTAAATTTTGTTTTAACAGAGTCTAAAATGACTCTGTGTCAGTATCATTCTCCAGAACAAAAGCAGGGCCCTCCCACGCTGGGGGTGAGGATGATCTGTTCCCCCTCCTCTCATCTTTTGCAGTTGTTATTGTCTAGAATTGTGCCATCCAATATGGCAGCCATTAACTGCATGAGTCTATTAGCCAATGAGAAAGAATGAGCTGAATTTTTAAAATTTTAGTTTTAATCAATTTAAATTTAAGAACTGGTATTAGATTCAGTTATGGAAAATTTTAAATATGTTTGCAACAACCTGGATATGTGAAACTACTATAAACTTTATGATCTCTAACATATTTAGAGGGTCAGGTACTCCTGGTGAAAACTTAACATTTGAATGGAGGTGTGCTGTAAGTGTAAAATACATGCCAGGTTTTGAAGATTTAGTGCCAAGAAGATTTGTGAAATATCTCATTAATAATTTGGATATTGATAACATGTTGAAATGATAAAACTTTAGATATGTTCAGTCAAATAAAATATATTATTACAATTAATTTCACCCATGCCTTTTAACTTTCTTCATGTGGCTGTTAGAAAATCTAAAATTACGTGTTATAATTCTATAGGGCAGCACTAATCTAGGATTTCTACTGAAATATTTTTAAACACACAAAAAATACATATTAGTATCTACAGGTAATAATTAGATTTGCCAATATCTTTTATACATTTTTTCTTACATATTTTCCTTCCATCTTAATTCACTTTTCTTATCGCTGAATTTGATTATTTAGTTCTGGATCCTTGTTGAAAGAAAGGCTCTGTTGGTAGTAAACTCTCTTAGTATTTGTATTCTGACATGTCTTGATTTTGCCTTCACTCTAGAATGATAGCTGGGTGCAGGATTCTAGGCTGACAGTTTTCCTCAACTCCTTGAACATTGCTCCTCAACTCCTTGAACATTGCTTTGTAGTTTCTTATAATTTATAGATGCTTGAGAAGTAATTCTTTGAAACTAATTCATCTTTTAATTCTGATAACTTTTAAAGATTTTTCTCATTTTCCTTGACCTTCTGTAGTTTTATTATGTCTCATTGTATTTGTTTGCTTTGTTTTGTTTCCAGTTTGTTCCTTGGTGTGAGTTTTCCATCTGGAGACTCATGACTTCAGTTTAGGAAAGCTCTCACCCATTATGCCTTTGTTAGTATCTCTGCTCTCTGCTTCTGAATGTCTATGAGATACGGGTGGAACCTCGCAGTTAGCCACCATGTCTCCTGACCTCTCTTTCATATTATCTCTTTATTGCTCTTTCTTACATTCTGGGCTAATTCCTCAGCAGTCCGTGACAATTCATTATGTCTTCTACTGTCCCTGGTCTAGAGTTTATGTTTTGAGGTTTTTTATTTCAATGAGCCTACTTTAATTTTCAGAACTTGTTATTTTAAAAAGTTCAACTACCTGTTGATTTTGGCCAAATTTCATGCTCTTGGCTGATTTGGGGTCTCCACTGGGTCACCAGGTGTTCAGTGATCCACCTGCCTGCCAACTTGCCCTCATATCATCTCTCAGTGGTGCTTCTGACTCCCCCAGAATCCCTGCTCTGCCTTCCATCAGGCCACCACGTGTGTCCCCCACCCCTTGCTGGCTCTCAGCTCGGTCCCCATCTACTTGGGTGCTGAAGGAGCCTCAGATATGTGAATGAGATCTTTTTGTTAGACCATGGTTCTCTGCCCTTTTGACCATTGTGGGTTCCAACTGGATTAGCATAAGCCTACCCTGTCTGGGGGAGTGGGGCAAGACCCCTCTGCCTTGGAATTCCCCACATCCCGTCTAACTCACTTACCTTCCCGTCAGCCCACAAGGTGGTTGAAGTACATCTGAGATCATCTATGTACACCCCCAAGCCTCATTTCTCCCTTTTCTTTGTTTTTATTCCTCAAGATCCCTTGGGACAAAACCTTCGGGCTTCTCTTTTAATCCCTTCATACCATGATCTCCTGCTCTCTCCAGCCTCATGGCTAAGTGTTAACGGTGGACAGAGTGTGTGATAAGACAGCCGGAAACGGTAGGTCTTTCCGAAATCGTGTACCTGTTACTTTGTGTAACAAAAACAGACGACAAGGTTGCAGGGACTCTGGTTGTAAGGAAATGTGCTCAACCTCAAGGCCCTGTTCAATATGATATATCATATTTGATAATTCAGGAGACTTATATATTTTGTTGTATAACATCTGTATAGAGATTCAGTCTGAAATGCTCTCCCCAACATCTGGCTTGAACGTAAACATGACCCTCTGAGTTAGATGTCATTATCATCTATCAGATGAAGAGACTGAGCCACAGTGATGAACTCACTGCCCCAGATCACACATCTCCTAGGTAGAGAGCCACGACTGAAGCCAGTGTCTTGACCTGCATGTGTGCCACAGTACCCCACTGATCCCAGGGTGAAGGTCACTTGGGTCGTTCCTGACTTGCAATTTTCTATGTGCCTGTTCATAGAATGCTCTTATGGAGAGGTTGAGCTTTGCTGGAGTTGTATCTCTTCCCCTCTCCAGTCTTAGGTTCATTCGTTCATGCATCTGAAAGTATTAACATTTTCAGTTACACCTGCTTTTTTGGTGGGGTCTTTCCAAGTTTCTCTTTCTCAATAATTTGCATCCAATACAAACACTGTTAGGTCAGTGTTTAGAGAGTGATCTTTCAGTCATATTGCTGTCACAAATCCACTGCCTAGAAGAATATTGAACATAATGTCACTAGCATCAGTTTAAGCAAATTTTTAATGTCATGTAACATCAGTAGTAGCTGTGCGGTGCTTCTTTAAAAGCCTATCAGTTACAGCTGGAGGGTACCCCAGATTGAATCTACTGAGTGGCCTGATAAGTGAGAATGAGAGCCCAGCACTTTAGACAACAGAGGATCTGGTTTGTGGCCAGAAGGGTCAAGTTTGTAACCGTGGAAATGAGCAAAGCCAAATGGCTCACCTAGGGATTCGATTTTCTAAGATTTTTCTGTCTCTAACTCAGCTGGCTGATATAGCATGAGATCTGTGAGCCAGACATTCTTTGCAAGAGAGTGGGGACAGAAAAGAGAAGTTCTGGGACTCCACCCCGTGCCCCCCCCCCACACCCCACACCAGTCCAGTGGTTAAGACTCTGAGCTTCCACTGCAGGGGGCATGGGTTTGATCTCTGGCTGGGGAACTAGGATCCTGCATGCCACGCAGCATGGCCAAAAAATAATAAATAAATAAATAGAAATTTGCACCAAGAATTTAACACAATTAAAAAAAAAAAAGAAAGAAAAGAGAAGCTTTGTTTTCCTTGATTATAGAGAAGATTCCATGGATGAAGGAAAAATAATTGGTTGATTTGGGAAACAGGAGAGAGCTCCATGGATCTGGGAGGTTCTGAAGAGAGATGAATCGGTAGACGGTGGGTAACAGTGGGTAACAGGCAGCCCCAGGGAAGGAGAGAAGGTTTACTTTGTCTTGAAGAAAAGCTTTTGTCTTTCTCAAAGTCTTTATCTACTTCTGACCTATGTTTTACATATTACTTTATAATCTAAGTGTTTATTTTCTTTGGCTGTGCTGTGTGACTTGTGGGATCTTAGTTCCCTGACCAGGGATCGAACCCGGGCCCTTGGCAGTGAAAGCACAGAGTCCTAACCACTGGACCACCAGGGATTTACCTATAATCTAAGTGTTTAAATTTAACCTTAACTTTATGTGGACTTTCCATGTATTCACATAGCCTAACTATTTTTAATCGCATTGCGTTAGTAATTACATCATTTATTTAAATATTTCTCTGTTATTTACTGATCATGTGAGTTGTTTCTAGTTATTTCATATTAGAAACAGTACAAACAAAACCGTATTTTTACGAAGTCTCTTTCTTTGAGTCTTCGTGCCAAAATTGGAATTACTGGGTCATTATATGATTAGTCCTAAGTGTCTTTTTCATATTGCCAGGATGTTCTCTGAAAATATTATATTAATTTACAGTGTCACCAACCCCAGCAAACAGTGGGTTTTAGGAGCTTTGAATGTTTCTCTCATTTTATCAGATGAGGCGTTACAGCATAGCTGCTTTATTTTCCTAAGCCAAACATTTGTGCCAAATGTCATTTGCTCTTTGTATGTTTTCACCCTGGGAACTCCGTTCCTATCTTGTGTTAAATAGTTTTAATTTTCTAATTAGTTGAATAGTTTTTATGTTATTTATTGTCTTTATCCAATAAAAATATATTGGGATAATTGATATGTCTCATAAATGTAAGTGTATTTCCCCCGTTGGGAGTCAGGTTTGAGCTGTCGCGAGAGTGGGAGGGTGCCTTCCCGCCCCCCCCCCCCCCCGCCCCCCGCCCGGGGCGGGGATGGATCAAAATCAGGAAAGAAATCGGCTGGCGTGGCCGGGCGCTGGGCCATCCTACCAAGGCTGGGAGTGTGGGAGAGAGCCTGGAGCTGACGATGGAAAAATAGGAACTCACGATAAATGTATCAAGTCGTATCAAGAAATGGACTAGAAATCAAAGCTAGGCGAGTATGGGGTGAAAGTACGCTTTTGCGCTTGGCTTAGGTTTTCCCTGCTCTCACCTTAGGGAAACAAAGTGACTGGAACATGTGTTGGGTCCCAGGCACCCCTGCTGCCGACTACTGGGTCGCTGTTCTTTACCGGGCAGCAAGAGATCAATGAAAATTCCTTAGAGTGAATGTGCATTGAGAACAGGGGCTCAGATCAGTTCTTGCAATACTTCCTGGTATAATCTTAGAGCAGTTATGCAGATAAATGCAGTGTGTGTGTGTGTGTGTGTGTGTGAAACATATCCTCTTACAAACTTATTTTTCCCTGCAGAATATCATTGGCTTATGTGGTCTTTTAATATGCATTTTCCAATTTAAATACAATTCACCGAAATTCTTTCTTTCTAGTCTCCAGAAAATCCAGAGGGCAAGGATGGTTCCAAAGTAACTAAACAGGAGGTAAGTGTATCTTTGACATCCTGTATTTAATTATTAACTGGAATTTTTAATATCGTTATGATGGTCTACATCTGAATGAATACCCTTCGAAACCAGATTGTTGAGACGACATAAACCGGAGATAAAAGTGTGGCTGTGTAGCCTCCCTTAGCCTGGATAGATTTCAGTTAGGGGCACTCATGAGGCATTTTCCACTTGCTATGTTGTTTATGTTTCTACCTGTTGGCGCTGCTGTCTGTTAAAAGGGATACTGAGAATTCCTTCTGGGCAAGGAGCGAGATAATAGGTAAATTCATCAAGGAGAACAAAGTCGGCCTTTCACAGCAAGGAAATGAAAGACTTGATTTAGTAAATTCTCTGCTCCGGTGAGTGAACTATAGATTACTTTTTGGGTTCTGAATATTTGCCTAAAAGGAGTCATCTCTAAAGTCAAAAATTATGAAGGATACATAAAATGTCAAAATATTAAATTTTTTTTTTTAATCAGGAAAATTCTTAGGGTTTGGGATAGTTAGACAATAAGTCAAAGAAGCTCTGTATAAAATACAGAAATCTCCAGAAAGCTAGGAAGAGATGCTTGCATTTGACCTTCCGTGGTCCTATCATGAACTTCTAAAAGGAGATGAGCTAAAAAAGCAGCCAGTGAGATGGTAACTGTGATGACAGCCATTCCCTTTTGCACAGAGCTTTACAGTGTGTGGAATCCTTGAACTTATAACCTAAAAGAGGTCATGGGAGAGACAAAAACAATATCTAGTTACGGATTCTTTGATTGGGTGACTCATACTGTGTTAATAATTCAGAGGTTGTCATGATAACAAAACCCCTACACACTATTTGTACAAGGAAGTTCGTTCTGCCGAATGGAAAATCTTTAACGGAATCTGTAAAGAAATCATTTAAAAGCAAAACAAACAGAACTGCTGATAGCCAAGTCCCCACCATCCATTTACCCAGTATTCAGTGTCTAACATAGAGTTTGGGAGGTGAAGTTGGTGATCCAAAGTCAGGTCACTAAACAAATGCTTAGAACCAACTGAAAAATGTTATCATACCAAAGTTCAAGTGCTTGAACTTTCTTGAAAATGGCAAAATACAATTTGTAGGACAGTTGGCTAAGTGTAATACCCCCTTAATGTTTTTAGATTTGGGCACAGAATGCATTTGGGTTTCTCCTCGGGGACCGCTATTTAAGTTGATTTGACAGTCAGAAAACCTAGAAACCATTACACACAGCAGGTCTTGGGTAGTGAAAACAGCCTTTCCCTCCCTTCCACACTAAAAACCATCAAGCTGGTTGGAATATATGTAAAAGATTTTTGCTTACACACCTGTCTTATGCATATTCTTTTACCCCAGAATTTTTATTACTTATATTTTTACATTATTACTTCTAATATTTTATCTGATTCCATGTATTACCTTATTGCTAACAAAAGTCTTTCCTAGAAAAGACTCTTTTCCTGTCCGTTAAGCCAACACCAGATTAAAACTTGTGATTTGCCTTCAGGACACCAAGGCAAATTTGTTTGAAAAGGGAAGAGGTCAGTTAGTTGGTGGTGCTTTGGGGTAAGAACTGTCTGACCGTATATTGATTGATTTTTTTCCCCCCAGTGAATTGACTGAATTTTCTAGTTATGTCATGAGTGTGCACAGCCTAGGCTACAGCCAATAGATAGCAGTTACAAAGGGGGATCCCCTTTTGAAAATCATCTTCCACTCCATGATATTTGAAGGGCATAGTGCAGAGTATAATATCCAGACGATAAATGACCAAAACAGTATGCTACAGTCATTACGCTGGGCAGCTTTCAAAGCCCTTTCACCTCCATTGTTTGATCTGATCCTTAAAATCACCCTGGAATGAGGGCAGAGAGCCTTTCAGCATTTTCAGAGAGACATTCCAACCAAAGCAAACAAAAAATGCAGGGAGCGCTTGAATGCACCTGGCTGCACAGATTCCACAGTGAGCAAAAGGAGCAAAAATCTCTGCCTTCATGGAGCTTCCATTGTAGTAGGGGGAAAGAGACAGTAAATAAAAAGTAACTGAAAATTTGCTATGAAGGAAAAGAAAGCAATGAGAGGGAGTAATTTATGTCAGAGAAGCGCTGTTTTGGTCAACACATGGGAGTTATTATCCCCATTTGAAGAGAGCAAACAAGGTACGCAGAGAAATACGTGATTTTCCCCAGGTGTCACAACTTGTAAATTGCAGAATCAGGAAAGACGTCTGCGTCTTCTGACTCAAAATCCCCTATCCTCAAGCCCCTTTTGGGGTCATCATAAAAAGCTGGTCATGGGACTTCCCTGGCGTTCCAGTGGTTAAGACTCCGCACTCCCGATGCAGGGGGCATGAGTTCAATCCCTGGTCGGGGAAGTAAGATCCCGCGTGCCGCGGGACACAGCCAAAAAAAAAAAAAAAAAAAAAATCTGATCATCCAGTGCCTTTTCTCTGTCTTCATTCTCCAGCCAAGGCCCTGATACACATCTTGCCTCACTTCCCAGTTTTGCAAAGAAGGGAAATTCTAATTAGCTCTTCATTTGTTTTTGAAAGTTAAAAGCAACTTGACTTGTGGGCTTTGCTTGGTACATGGTGAAGATCAGAAGCATTAAGAAATCTCATAAAAATAAATATGCTTCTGAATTCCAGTGGAATGGCCCATATGTTTCAAGCAGTATTCAGCAAAGTCCAGTGACTCTACTTGGATCTAGCTCTCCCAGGGAATTTTGTCTTATTGAGATTAGACTTCTATGTTGCTTTTGCAACCAGGACATTAAAGTGAAAGACTTCACGTCTTTCATAGTAGCCTTCACTGTACTTTTCTCCAACCCGGGGAATTACCAGGTAATCAATAAATGCTTACTGAATAATACCATAGTGCCCAGCACCTGTGTACCACAGTGACAAACCCTCACATTGTTTCTGTAACTTTTAGTGATCTGTCATTCTAAAAACCTTCCTCTTTTCCCTTAGAACTGCTCTTTTGGCCACTTTTCCTGAGGACTCACAGTCAACAGATGGAGAGAAATTCTCTCTTTTTTTTTAAAAAATTGAAGCATAGTTGATTTACAGTATTGTGTTAGTTTCAGGTGCATACAAAGTGATTCGGTTATACACATATATGTATATATCTGTATTCTTTTTTGAAATTCATTTCCATTGTAGTTTATTACAAAATATTGAATATAGTTCCCTGTGCGCTACAGTAAATCCTTGTTGTTTCTCAGGAGAAATTCTTCTTATCTTTTTTTTCATAGTAGTTCTGCCCCACAGCCTGAGTCTTAAATGAATACTTTGAATTCTAGTGTTTGAAAGAGGGAAAGAGAGCAGTCTGGTCTGTTTTATATCTGGTATATATGGGCCAATCATTTATAGAATTGAAGGCTTGTGAAAGCTGATGAAATGTCCCAGGAAGGTGTATACACTTGGTGCATAATCAGTACTGCTGACTGTGAGTGAAGGTTCGTTTCAGCCTCCTGTGTCTGCAGTGAAAAAGAAAATCTCTTAGGATGGTTCCCGAAAAGGAACGTTTAAGAGAAGTCTCTTTTTTTTTAGCATAGAAAGAAGAGCTGGTAAATTTTAGCAGGAAGTCATAAAATCATTTTACAGTAAAACGTGGTTTTTAGAGACCGCTTGGTTTAGACAGCCTAGAAAGGCAAACTCTGTTTTTGCATTAATTTCCTAGACTTTTTATTTTGAAACTCTTGTACTCGACCTGAATTATGAAAAGGTAGCGAGTCTTTTGGATCGGAACAGCTTGCAGGCCCTGCAGAGCAGGGCTTGGTTGGAAGTCTCTCTGGAAATCCCCGGGAGGGGAGGGGGAGGATGGGGGATGGAGACCGGGGTTGGGGGCGGGAGATTTTTCAGAGGATTTGGCTTCGCTTCAATGAGATCTTATTCAGGACAGCTCGTTGGTGGATAGGGAAGCCCTTGTAAGTAATGGTTAACCTGTTGGCCGCTTTTTCGGCTCCAAACTGGATGGTAAGTGAGGAGTGGTCTTGGCATTGCACCCTACAGGCTCACACTTGCATGTCTGGCGTGTCTTACCACTCCATTCACCTCCACGTTTTACTGAGGGCTCCCGCTACAGAAGTGCAAGAGAAGGGGGTTCTGTGCAGATGGGGTACAGACAGGAGACAGGGGAGGGAAGGCCAACCGGGCACACACAGCGCGACACCAAGTGGGGGCGGGGGGATTCAGACAAGACCTGTTGAACCCCCTTTAGCAGAGAGGCCGCCGATTTTCCTCTCAGAGGGCATCTTTCTGAGCCCTCCTCTGCCGGCTGCACTTTCCTCTTGAGGCAGTGTGGGCGGTTCTTGAAGCCACACAGAAGCGTTAAGCTGAGCTCTGGTTGGTAATTGGAGGATGCTCTCCAGCATGCCCGGAAAGCATACTGAAGAAGCACAGGTTACCCACTTGCTGCCCGGTTTAAGTGATAATGCTGCCTCTTCTTCGGGGATACCCAGCACCTGCAATGAACCAGCCTGGGAAAGGCACTACAGGATTTGGGTTCTGGTTCCCAGCATGGTTATTGCTTCCAATCATCCCATGATAATCCAGCAGATGCCGCGGTGATTCCCATGGAGCATCTAGTCCAGGCCCCGCCTCCCATACTGTGCACCCCTTACCCCTGCAGTGACGCGTCACAGCCGACACGTAGCCTGCACAGTCTCCCCGACTCGGCACGTTCTGCCTACCAGCCTGAAGTCCAGCTCAGCTTTGCACACGACCCCAAGGTTAAAATTATTCCAGAGGGCTCTGGCCCTTCATTTCCTTCTGTAGTTTAAAGAAAGATGACTTTAGCTTCCTCTAGCTATTTTCAGCGAGAAAGTTCTTCGATGTGGAGATGGCAAGAAGCATTTCTTTGACTTTGGCCTTGACCAGCTGACCTAGACTGACAAGAGAATTCCATGATTCCTTGCAATCCTGAGCCAGGCTCCTGCTGACCCCCTTAAAAGATTATTTGAGACATTTCAGCTATTGTAATGAGGCAAAGTCTGCCTAAGGCAGCAAATTAGGGAAAAGCTTGAGTTTATTTTTTTCAGCCAGTATTCTTGCATATCCACTGTATGTTAGGTGGTACACTATTCTACTGGAGATAGAGCAGTGAACAAAACAGACAAAGTGTGGAGTATTTGCTTCCGGAACACTTTTAAAGAAAGGCAGTTGTACTTTTAGAAAGTGAAATCCCTCGGGGAGCCATCTTTTGCTTGTGGGAAGTAGAATATCAATTCTATACGCGTGTTTCTGAAATGCCTAGAACGGTTCTGCTCTTAGAAATTTTCTTTGCCATGTCGTTTGCTGTTAACTTGCACCATCCTTGAAGAAAAGATTTCCTTGAAAAATACCAACCTCAACGCAATTTCTCTAAATTTGTAAACTTCTAAATGAAAAGATGAGATTATTAAAATGATTATTTACATCTTTCAACGTGTGCATTTCGTAGATAAATAAATGTGTTTATTTTGTTACAGGTAAAAGGAAGTCTTGCTTGTTAACTGCCTAAGATTTGGAGTCATTCTCTTTTCTAATGTAGTAACCAGGGAGGGGACTCCTGCTATTTCGGTTTCTGCACAATTATATAAGTCTCGTTTAGTATTAATTTATAAGCTTTAGTTCCATTTGTAAGGAACAAGAGTCAGACTGGACTGGTTCTTAAATAGCACCTCTGTGCTCCTTGCCAGTTTTATCACAAAAGTTTGGGTCGGAGCCTAAATGTGTCTTCTTTGCCTTTTCCTTGTCCACCCCACCCTCTACTGCAAAAGGCCATTTCTTTGAACCGTGAGCCTACACCTCTTTAGGAACACGTCCTCTGGAATATTCCAGTGCCCAGGGCACTTGGGGGTATGTTTCACTGTGCTCACCTGGGGAGGGTAACGGGACTCCTGCATTCTATTCTTTCAACAAAGTAAGACAGTAAGAATGAATTTTTAAAACTCAACTTGGTTGTGTATAATCACCAAAACATATGGTTTTTTTTTGTTTTCGTTTCCTTTGTAGCCCACCAGACGGTCTGCCAGGTTGTCAGCGGTGAGTACTTTGGACCCCTTTGTTGTTAGCTCTTATGAATACACGTTCCCTCGGTCCAGAGCAAAGCAGCAAAAGGAAGATGAAGGTGGTGTTTCCCTTGAGCTTTTTTTATTTCCTTTTTAGAAATAACCTGGGTCAGAATTTCTAGCAACTTTGACCGGTGTTGCCAGCAGCTCACTTGATCAGACACGTTGGTGAAAAACAGTGGCCAGTCCGTTTAGCAAGCGTTCAAAGCCCAGGAAGCTGTTTGATATCACTGGATCCCTGAGATGGAGAATTAGGCTAGCAAAGTCCTAGCCTTCCATTCTACACCTGATCTGCTAAAGGAGTCAAGAATTCCAGTTCTCCCTCCATGACTCATACCTTAGTCAGGACGTTCTGAAGGTTGTCTGAATCCATAGGCCCTAGCCTCACTTCAGAACTAGAGAATCTGAAAAAGTAACGATTTCTACTCTGCCACCTGGGGTCTCCCTCTGTGGGCCAGGCCCAGGGAAAGGACAAGGGTTAAGATCGTTAAAGCTGGGACCGGCTGGTGTGAGCGAGCCTTGGCCAGGAGTGTGCCTCAGCCCTTGTCACCATGCTGTGCTCCCGACTGGCTCCAGTACTCATCCCTGCCACCCTGCTCATGCACCAGTACTCCTTCTGCCAAGACAGGGCAGCCTGCCTCTCTGGTGGAGGACTTGGGTTACTTTATGTGCACTGCCCACTGACACACAGAGGGAAAGGCATTGACCTCTTGGCTGACGGCACGTATCCCGATACTAGATAGCCCGGGAGCTGCAAGCTACTGTGACCTTCAGGGAAGCATGGATTCCCTCCTCAGCCCACACCTGTGCCTGGCACAGTGTAGGGAATCCAAGCGGAAATGGATATTGGAAACTTGTTTCTGAATTTCAAAAAAAATACTAGTTTCTGGCTTTTCTTCTCAATATATTTTTGCTAAACTTGTTTCACAAATTAAAATATATATATAGCAGTTTCTGGCTTTTCTTCTCAATATATTTTTGCTAAACTTGTTTCACACATTGAAAGAAAAAAAAAAAAAAGAAGCAGGTATTGGGACCATTCACAAGTTCAGAAGTATAGCCAGGTTTGGGTTGGCTGAGCCAGTGTTTCACATGAGTCCCAACGTAGGAAGAAATGTCAGAGTTACCAGGAAGGTTAAGACGTGGGAGGTGTGGTCGTGTGTGTACCCAGTTAATCCAGATTCTGCCAGAACCCCTCAAAGGTGGTATGCTTGTCCAGTGGTATAATTTTCACTGTGGTTGAGAAGTTAAGTTTTAACTCTTTCACTGTAGATTATACTGAAAGCCATTGTATTCCATGGATATCTAGCCTTTCAAGGGGGTAGATCATGTAAGTCAAAAGCCAAATTTTAAAATAAGGCGTTTCCTGAGCACCAGGGACCAGCAATATAATACCTTCCACTGACATCGTTGCCCATGGTGCTGACGCAGAGCCTCCTTGGAAGCCAGTGGGATTACAGACTACAAAACCTCATCATTTCCTGTCCCATCAAAACACGAATGCTGAGTTTGGGGGAAAGGTCTGTCTTAACAGAAAATAATATGAAAGGACATCATTTGCTGTAAATTGAGAAAACAAGGGCATGTTAATACACTATATCAAAGCCCAAAATAAAATTTTTTTAATCCTGAAAACTTAGGAGCCATGCAAGCTGATAGATGTGGGGAGCAAGGTACAAATATACAGTGGTCAGAAGGTTAAGGAAAATAGTCCCTACTTTTCAAGCTCCACTTTCTTTTTTTTTTTTTGCGGTACGCGGGCCTCTCACTGTTGTGGCCTCTCCCGTTCGGAGCACAGGCTCCGGATGCGCAGGCTCAGCCGCCATGGCTCACGGGCCCAGCCGCTCCGCGGCATGTGGGATCTTCCCGGACCGGGGCACGAACCCGTGTCCCCTGCATCGGCAGGCAGACTCTCAGCCACTGAGCCACCAGGGAAGCCCTCCACTTTCTTATTTTATTTGAGAGGTCGTGTCCAATGGTCAATCTTCCAGAACTGAACTGACTACAATTTCAGTTTATGCCCTTGGTGGAAAGGGCCAGGTTCTGTATGATCCTGAACATCTGGAGGTATTGGGGAGGAACATGTGTTTTTTCTCCACGGTGGGTCAGAGAGGGACTCTGGGCAGTGTTCTCTATTAAAAAACCATTCTCCCTGGTGCCAGGAAAGAAGTGTAATTTTTTCCTAACTCAACAAGAGAAATATTTGCCCTAAGGTAGCTGTAGAAAACCAGAGGTTTACACTTCCGCAGTATCTCCATGTGCCCATCTCAGACCCCTAGGAAGCAGCCAGGCTGAAGCCCTGCGTGAAGGGGCCTGGGGCCACGGGACAGGTGGGCAGTGCTCCCAGGAGTGGGGAGAGCCACACGAGGCAAGAGAAAAAGAGTTGCCCGCTTGGCTTTTTGGCTAATAGGGCCTGTGAAAGATCTTGAACTTTGGGAGCTAACAGTGGACATTGTATCATTATAATTGTGTTCTTAATAACAAGCTCTAGGGACAAATGAGCCCAGGGTCTGGATGGGCAGGAGAGTCTCCTCACCTTGAGCTGGCCTTGGAAGAGGAAAGTAGGAAGAAGCTCAACCTTCAACAAGCGCTTGAAACCTGCATCGGAGGTGGGAGGATTTGAAACTGGCTTTGGAACACTTCACGGGCAGCTCTCTTATTCCCAATGGGCTTTTGCCTGTGATGGTGCTAGGATTTCTAGACTGTTCGGGAGGCCGGTGTCACTGAATTCACCGAGTCATTTGGCCAAGGGCCTGAGTCGTTCCTCTTGCTGCTGTGTTGTGATAAAAGGAAGTACAGAGACATGGGACACAGAAGCTTAAATCTGTTCCCAGAGAGCTGTTCTGGCCCGGGGAATAGTGAGTTGGCCTTCAGATCTCACCTGCCATTCACTTGAGAACCCAGGATGAAAATAGTTATGAAATGCGGAGGTCTTTTTGCTGCTACCTGATGCTGAAAATAGGATGACATATTTTTTTTGAAATGAACATCATAGTCAAAATGGACTGTCTTTAGCAGTCTTGTCGCTGTTCCTTTTGGTGCTGAGGGTTGTCTTTTTTCAGTATTTGTGTAACTTAATTTGTCTTTGCAGAAACCAGCTCCACCAAAACCTGAACCTAAACCAAGAAAAACATCTGCTAAGGTAAGAGGTGGTCCCCCGCCCCGCTTTGGCTTTTTCAGCAGTGAATAAATTATAATCCCATATCCCAGAGTCATCCGAGGCACGATCACATTTTATGATCCAAGCTCAATGTACAGACTGGAAAACTTCCCCCAGCTACAGACAGGCTTTCTCCGAAGGCAGAGAGCACAACTTTATGTTTCACTGGGAGTGGTGTGTTTTCCGTTTGGTCTGTAAAGCCAAGGAGGTCAGAGCGTGTTGGTGTGAGAAGCCTCATGTCCAAGGCGGGGTTTGGTAGCTGCCTCGAGAACACGCCGTTCAGATGGGGCTCAGAAGGGGTGAGCCCGGGCCGGGGCGACACTGCTGCCAACAGCTGGAGGCGTGGGGAGGGGCTTCAGACTTCACGTAACTGATCTGAGGAGGTCAGTCTGAGGACTAATAATAATCCTATAATAGTTAATACCAGCAAATAATTAATACCGGCAAACAGTTACATGGTGCTTATCCTATGCATAGATCCTTACGTCGGCCCTACTGAGGTAGGTACACGTATCCCGTTTGGCAGATGAGGAAACTGCGGCACAGGACTATTAAGAAATTTACCCCCAAATGGCTTTTCTGTACCCTGCCCTTCAGAGCGTCATCCCTTGCTGTGAATTTTTTGAAACGATGTGTATGTATCATGGTATGAGTAGGCAGTTCGGAAGCGGAACTCATTTCTGTGGCTTGGTTATTTTTATTTTTTTACTTTTTGGCCGCGCCGCACAGCTTGTGGGATCTTAGTTCCCCGACCAGGGATCGAACCCGTGCCCCCTGCAGTGGAAGCGCAGAGCCTTAACCACTGGACCGCCAGGGAAGTCCCAGCTTGGTCTTAAAATCAGGAATTTTTCTTCCTCTGGGCCTTCCTTTTAAGCGCTTTCTCAGCTTTCTTGTCACTTAAGCCCCAGGTCCCCACACGCAGTGTTCCTCTTGCTGGGTCTGCCCTGGCTTCACCACGTCCCCCCTGCTGCTACTTCCCCACGGCAGAGCCACTTCTCACTTTAGCAAGAGGCGGTGCTCTCCAAAGACACACACGAGGGGAAATCAAAGTCCAGTGGATTTTCTAAGCTGCCTGTTACATGTTCGTGGAGCCTCAGTGGAACTCACTCAAAGCTCAGGGGAACCGGGTTTCCATTTTCCCCTGAAAGCCACCACATTGGCCTTGCTTGTGTTTCCCCCTGTGCTTGGACGGAAGCTGGCTGAGTTTACACAACGTCACACCGTGTCTAACACACTGTTTCCCTGTGCTTTGATCCCCTGTTAGAAAGAACTGGCGACAAAGGTTAACAAAGGTGCGAAAGGGGAGAAGGAGGAAAAGCAAGAAGCTGGAAAGGAAGGTACTGCACCATCTGAAAACGGTGACACTAAAGCTGAAGAGGTACTTTCCCGCAATACCTCCCGCTGATTGAATCAGTGTCTTGAAAGCAATTGCTCGATCCTTCAGCCGGCGACCGCATGTTCATAACGTCTCTCTTTA